>NC_054746.1:35863618-36463618 GCF_018143015.1 Lytechinus variegatus
ACCTGTCCTTTACTGCATTAATTTTCATAATTTGATTGACTGAAATATGGCTGACATCTGCAAATTAAAATGTTCACATTTTTTCATTGTTTATCAACTCATTTATTTATGTTATTGATGTTTAATAATCACCTTTGCCTCATAACATACATGTACCAGTTGTTAAACACATGAAGCTGGACATGGCAGACCTACATAAAGAATCAGAACCCGAGCACGCGTCTTAAACTATCACACCACATACTCATAACTTTCTGTCATGTAGTCTATGATTAGTTAATGCTTTAATAGATCACTTTTCATTCGCCCTGTTTGGTTTCAGAATGCAGCTCTAGTCCTAGCACTGCAATTGCAGTGCTACCACCTCAATAAGCCAGCTAGCCCTCATTTTGATCAGGGCAAGATACTACTGTACTATTACCATGCACCTGAGCTAGCCCACTTTGGTAAAAGTCATAGTATGAAATCAAAGGGACTAAGCTTAACCCTGGAGAAATCTAGTTTAAAGCATTCAAGGGGGCATTGGGACCTACATGTAAATAAGGTTGAAAAAGCTGCCAGAGTAGTCAGACTTTCAAGCACCATTGTACAAAGTCCAGAGATATTTTATTAAAAAAATTCACCTTAGATAATAATAATAATAATAGGCATTTATATAGCACCATCTATCTAGAAATAATCTATTCCGAGGCGCGTTGTTATTATTATCATTATCCCGGCTTTAGCTCGAGCTGCCTCTCAGCGCTCATGCATTCAAGGAATTAATCCTACCGGGTACCCATTCACCTCACCTGGGTCGAGTGCAGCACAATGTGGATGAATTTCTTGCTGAAGGAAATTATGCCATGGCTGGGATTCGAACCCACTACCCTCTGTTTCAAAGTCAGAAGACTTATCCACTGGGCCACAACGCTCCACAAGATACAATTTGTGATACATGTACATATCTAAACTGAAATAAACAATAACTAATTAACTTAAAAAAAGTTCATTAGTAAAATAAACAACCCCCCACTAAACTGTATATGCATTATTGTCACCTATGAGGTTAATACTGTTATGTTTTGACCTAATTGGTACTAGGAGTCTTGTAAAGATTACAGAGTTGAGTATAATAACAAGTGCTATAATCCAATAAGCGCACAAACTGAACAATAAAATAACTCATTCATCATTGACATCAGTGATTTTACAAACTCGCACAAACCACCGTCTGGTCTCTAAAACACAATTTCGAGATAAAAGAGTTCAAAGTGACAGTGTTTTTTTTATTCCATCTGGGCCAGGAGACTTATTAATGTCTATCTTGGACAGTAACTCTTCTATGTCTCGTTCCCTGAATTCAATCTATGTCAGCTTTGTACGAGTCTTCTGAATACCTCGTATTGAAGTCAGATCCTCTTCATAATCATTATAATTATTATTGTTTTCTCAATAAAGAAAATATAAATATTGTCTCATATCATTGTCTCATTATTATCATTGTTGTCTCAATAATTATTCAATTCAATTCAAAGTCTTCTTTATTCGCATAAAAATGCACATATACATAAAAAACATGTTTTCCAATTTACAAAACAAACATATTCAGTATATTAAAAAATGCACTTTAAAACATCCATTCAACAACAAACAAAACAAAACCGAGGTGGGACCAGGAATCAATATGCCTGTAGGCACAGAAAGCCAATAAGTTCCTTCAATTCACTTTCAGTTAAATAAGATACATCCTTTTCATCCCTCATTGTAATGAGTTCCCTAATTTACTCAACCATGCGATGAAACCACAATTTCATACACATCGTTTTGGCCAAAAAGGGTAAGAACACATTGTGTGTTTAATGTGTCATAATCAAATTATCATAATTATAATTGATAATCGTTATCATAATCAGATCTATAACGCCCATGCGCAGTGAGTCACCATGTGCAATTTTTTTACTGTTGTGCCACTCACCTGTCACTTTCTGAACAAAATGGTTTTGTTGAAAAAGTGTCTTGTGACATCTGATATCAATCCTCAGTAATTCCCTGAAATGCTGCAACGTTTAGTTAAAAGATCCAGCAAAAGAAAAAGGAGTTTAGCGCAGTCAAAGTCAGACTTGCAAACTGAGTAGGTACGGGGCGAATTTTAGCTGCCATTTTTCCCGGCGACGATTTGAGACGGCCACACTGAGCAATCAATGTTTGCAAAGCTGCCCACTCAAATTACCAATATTTGGTATCAAAATATAGATAACGAAAAAAATGCTCACGATCATTTCCTTTTGAAAGTGGGGGTGACAATTGTTATCAAAATAAGAGGAGTGGCATCTCAACCCACGGAGAGGTTTCAACAACGCAGCCAAGTCAGTGCACTTTTGTGTACGATCGGTGTATTTGTATGCGCATGTGCAATATCACAGTGTAGTAAATGTATTGGATGTTTCAAATCGGCAACTCGAAATTTACCCATCAGTGTTGTGTCGCCTTTCCAGGAGTGCGTAATTCATGACCTTTCTTAAAAATGGAGCCATTTCAGGAGAAAAGTTTTGCATATATTTGAAAGGATGGATCATTTGTGGATACTTTCATCTCATACAAAGATTTGGGTAAGAATTTTAATTTTTTCGACAAAATTGAAGATTGAAGACCGCTGATTATTGCCAATGGCGATTCACTGCGCATGGACGTTAGGTTAGATCTAGATGATAGATCTAACGTTAAATATTCATAAAATTTTTTTGTCTCACCGAGACAACTAAAATTTTATTAGGCACTTCAGGTGAAAATTAGGAAAGGCTGTTCCAGCATATTTGATAGGCTCACAATGAGGCCCAATATCTACGATTCACAAAACTGTTTGAATTTTCAAATTCCGATATGTAGAAGTCGAGTTATTGTCATCTTTGTGATGAAAAAACAGGGCTTTTTGTGGACAAAAGAAGATTGTGAAATCTTATTATTCTCTTTGTTTTGGGCCTGGCACATTTATAACACATAGCTTATGGGGAATAGTACAATCTTATTGTCATTATCTTGTTATCATTATAATTATTTTATAATAATTATTATTATTGTAATAATAGTTAGTATTGTCTCAATAATTATGAGGCCTTTAATTGTAATTATGATTATTTTCATAATTATAATTATTTTTATAATAATCATTATTATTGATGACTTATCAATATTACTGTCTCAGTAATTATTACAATTATAATTACTTTCATGATTTTTATCATTATAATTATTTCATAATAATTATTAATTATTGTAATAATAGTTACAATGTATTATTGTCTCAATAATTATATAGTCTATAATTATAATTACTATAATTATAATCATTTCTACAATTATATTTATTTTAATTATAAGTATTGTTATTATGATTATTATTGATATCTCATTAATATTATTGTCTCAGTAATTATTACAACTAAAATACTATCATTATAATTGTTATCATTACAATTAATTTATTATAATAATGATTACTGTAAGAATAATTGTCAATAAATACTAGAATTGTCATTATCTATGTAATTATCATTATTTTATCATTATTATTGATGTCTCATTAACATTGTCTCAATAATTATCATAATTATAATTATCATTAAAATCATTTTATAATAATTATTATTGTAATAATAATTATTATAATTGTCTCAATACTTATTGTCTAATTATTATTAATGTCTCATCATCACTATTGCCTCATTATTGTCTTCTCTTATTTTTCATAATATCTTCAAAATAATAATTAACACCATAACAAAGGTCCATAAATCAGATATCAAATTCATGAAACAAATCTCATGATTGTAAACCTATTTCTAAATTAAATTCATGAAAGGAGCTTTCTGTGCCATTCAAAATATGACTTTCGTGAACAATACCATATCACATTCAGACGCATTCCAACAAATAAAATCACTTATCAAACAAAATTCTTGAAGTTCACTAGCAGTTTTGCTCTTTATACTTATTTCGCACGAATTCTACAAAATTATTTTGAAAATAACAATTTTCATAATAAACAGAGCTCAAATCGTAATTAAAAAAATATACAACGGCTGAAACATACTGCGTCTGAATACCAAGACTAATCTCAAGCACAACGCAGCGGGGATGACGTCACAGCTGTTCGGAGACGCTCAAAACAACCCTGCTCGATCGGCCAAGTCAGATTCACAAACCCCTCACAACACTCAAAACTGAAGCTCATATGTGGCTCTCTACGGACCAAATCTGATTAGAATTTAACAAAATGTTCTCAAATATACAATTTTATTACTGACTGAGTTTACAAGGGATCTGGATCACAAGAAGGTAATTTCAAGCAAAGAAAAATAAATACCTGAATATTAGGTCCTTCCCTCGCATGAAGGCAAGTGAAACTCTGTGTTGTATTTTCCGATGTTTACCGAAGACGTACGAAGCAACCGCAGGAATTTTTTACCAATCAAAATAAAAATAAAGCCTTAAAGTAATGCCAAATGCAACTCTAGCGCTCGGCCAAAGTGCTGAGTGGAGCGAACTGTGTGTGTTAGACATACGCTCGCCATTCACTGCAATGCAAAAATCTGCGTCTTGCGCTGTGTCCGGGCGATTGCCCGCCTGGGTGAAGTGCCTTATTTTATGAAAATGTACTAGGCCTAGGCCTAACTAGACAGCTGGCAGCCGTCTGTTTCGAGGAGTTTTTTAAACGTTTTTTTTAGTTTTTATTTCTCCTCGTACACAGACGGCTCGCTATCGTGCAGCCACCATTAGGGGACTTGCAATGCAAAATCCCCCCGTCGGGCTTTTCAGTTTTTGTCTTTAATGAGTAAAAATTTCGAAAATTATAGTGACCAGAGTGCAAATTTATATTCCCTCTTGGCATCAATTGCCAAAAAACGAAGAAAAATTAAGTTAAAAGGAACAAAAACAGTGACTTACCTTGGCTGTCGCGCAAATTCACTTCCCCGTTTTATCCGATCTTAAGTACATAAACATATGGCCATTGAGTCCACTCCTAGTACCAATGAGGTCCAAACATTAACATGTATGGACCTCATAGGCGACATTACCCAAAAATATGGGTTAGACAATGCTGTTCTGATTTCCAACCCAAGACTTTGGTAAATGTACGCCTTAATACAAATTGGAGTTAAGTGATATGACTTTCATTTGGTGGGGAGACATTAAAAGTATTAATTAAGTAGTTCAAATTAAAATAGATTATCATTAAACTTACATTTCAGGCCCTTTTTGTTGATTTTCGGTGAGCGTTCCACACAGCTGCGACGAGTGATCAACTCCGAAGTGATACGCGAACTGGTCAGCTGATCGGTCAGGTGATCGGTAGATTATCTTTTTGTCAGACGTTCATAATTTATGTAAAGCGTATCAATCTTCAGTATCTTGATTCCAAAGTATCAGTATTGCAGATAAATGTCATTATTGATTGGAATCAGTGGCAGAACCGGGGTGTGGGGGTGGGGGTGAGCATTTCTGGCGGATCGGGGGGGTGGGGGTGAGCATTTCTGCCCGATCCCCCTATTGAGATTTGTAGTAAATATTTTGGAATTAAATACGTTGTTCATACTAGTTATGCGACCCCTCCCTTATGATGATCACAGCATTATTTGTAATGGGGATATTTCGTTCATAATTATTCTTGTCTCTTCTTTCTCTTTTTTAGCCTTTTTTTGCTTGTTAAAACCTTTTTTCCTTTTTTTTTGGGGGGGGGGGGGCTCGCCAAATTTTACGTGGGTCAAAATTACCTTCATTTTTTTAGTGACAATCTTTTTTTCATTTGTCCAGTTCTACGCGAGACAAAATTACCTTCGATCATTATTATAGTTAAAAACTTTTTTTTTTTTATTTATTTATTTTTTTTGGGGGGGGAGGTTGCCAAATATCACGCGAACGTTTTTCAGCTTTTACTGTTTTATTCGACTTATAATCAAATATTAAATGGGGCTTACCACAGTTTTTTTTAAAGTCAATTCATAAGAATATTCCTCCTCGGGATTTGAGCTTTCTTTCATGAAATATCAATTTTTTTCATGATTACCAAAAATACTTAAAATTTTTTATCGGTGTATGCCTATAAAGCTTTAGCTCATGCGTTGCGCCTGCCATATTTTAATGCTGATCAACTTTATGCTTTTAATGAATTCCTAAAAACAATAAATTCTCAGATCATCAATTTTGTCGCAATCGAATAATTCGATTGCGTCTATCAGTTTTGAATATTCATAAAAAATATCAGCTCGTGCTTTTTGCTCATAATATTTTGATTAGTAAATTCTTCTCTTATATAATCGAGTCGGATAGATAGATAACTAGAGAGAGAGAGTTGGGGGGGGTCCCTCAGCTACTTGTCCTCGCTTATTTGTTATTATTTGTTATTATGCTCATGTTGTGAGAGCTTTGTGTTTTCACATTTTTTTCTTTTTCAACCTTTTTATTGTCTCGGAGCTTCCCTCTATTTCTTTACACTATATAATGTAGTCCTTTTTACCTCATTGTTTCAATCATTGGCGGCGGAAGCCCCAAATTTTAGGAGGGGACAACCTAAAAAATTTTGACAAGCAAAAAAAAAAGGCTCTCAACCCAAACATTTTAGGGGGGACGTAGGAAAATAAATTGACAAGCAAAAAAAAAAAAAGGTCAACAACAAATTTAGGGGGGAACGTCCCCGCTTCCGCCGCCTATGGTTTCAATTCTTTTTTTGTTCTCATTTCAATGAAAACATCATTATTAAACTGACGTAGAAGACTTTATTACGAAATTTTGACATTGTTTTGTTTCATTTGTTTGGCTTTCTTTTTTTCTTCTCCTCATCTTCTTTTTCTTCTTACTTTTTCCCTTTCCTTATTTTCTCTTCAGTATTTCATTCAGGTATCCGCCAATTTATACAACACCAAGCATATAGAGGCGGATAATCAGTGAGGGAGCATGACGGTGTGCCGCTCTAAAAAAAAAGGAGGAATATTGGAAGAAAAAAAAAGAAGGGATGGGGAAAAAATAAAGAAAAAAAAAAGATGATGATGGCAATGACGATGATGAAAATTATCTTGGTGATGATGATGGTTGTGGTGACGGTTGTGGTGATGATGATGGTGATGCTAATGATAGTGGTGATGATGATGATGACGAGATGTAATTTTGTTATTTTGTCTTTGAAAAAATTAAGTAGTGCAAAGTTGAATTCATTTAAAGTTTATTATGAAAATAGCAGAAAAAAAATTGGTATGCGTTCGAGGAAAATCCATCCCCCACCAATCTTTTTCAAAGGTAAGATTTTTTTTTTGCCCGGGGGGGGGCCACTTCCATTCACGAGTGGATACCATGCGCGACCATGGGGTCTCGAAAAGCACCCTAAACACGTAATTTCCATATTCTGAAAATGCACCCCTTAACAAGTATTGGCGTGTGAAACCCTACCCTTAACAAGTATTGGAAACAAAACGATACTCTTGGCAAATATTCCCTGAAATGAACCCCTAAACAAGTACAGGAATGTTTTATTGTTACGGGTCCTTCGGTCGTCGGCTCTACCTTATTTGGTTTAGTACGACCCCACCTTCTACACCTCGCGCAAATCGGACTCTAAACACGAAGTGTTGGAGCAAAAAGGACATCCTTTATAAAACATTTTGATTTTGTTTTATCATCCCCGCAAATTAGACCCTAAACACGACGGTTTTCCTAGCGAATTAATAGATACCCTTTTTTCGTTATTTTTGTGTTTTTGACACCCTTATCACGTTACGTAGGTAACGTGCCCTATCGTGAAAAGGACATCCTTTTTACGTTTTTTTTTGGTCGCGCATGGTATCCACTCGTCAATGTAAGTGCCCCCCCCGGGTTTTTTTGTGACGGCGTAGGCCTTTGCAAGCAGCTATTATTATGGTAAAAAAGTAAATGAAATGTCAAGAAATACATGATAATGATTTTTATGGTACATTTTAGTAGGCCTATATCAATTCATACTTGTTATCAAAAAGAAAAAAGTGGGTCGTTACGGACCATTAAAAATGGGAAATTTGGGCATTTTATATTTAGGATAGAGCAACTGCTCGTTATAGACGTCACAATAAATCAAGCATTCTAAATTCTATCAACTCCATTTTTTGTCAAATAACACCTTCATCGATATTTTGAAATGATTTTTCTCATATTTTCATCATCTTTTTATCAGGGTGAAATTCCCCTTTAATTTACAAAACAGATTTGCAAACAATATCAAGAGTAGTGGGAGGCAAGGGTGGAAATCTAAGGTAGGGGACCAGGGGCTGGAAAACAGGCAAAAAAAAAAAAAAAAACAAACTAACAAAAAAAAACAAAAAGGAAGGTTTATCACCCCCAAAAGAAGGTCGTCTCGTCCAAAATACATGTTTTACTTCGATTTAAATGATGTAGGCCTATTTCTTTCCATCATATATAAAAGAACAAAAATAGTAGGGGGACATTTGATAATGTGCCCCTACTATTTTGGGTTAGGGGGAAGTGTCCCCCTGGGATTTGCGCCCATGTGGGTGGGGGGTGTTGCACCTCCTTTCGGAATCATTATGGAACAGTGTGAATAGTCGCTGTGATTTCGATCTCATACCTATAAAAAAAATAGAACAGAAGAACGCCTTGACCACAGGCCAAAATGCCTAACAATTTTTCCGCGGCATTAGCGACTCTCGTAAGGGGCGCTCCATTTATAAATAAAGTTGCATGTGTAGCTGTCTATGGCAACAGAATCTATCGCAGAATTGAAGCCAGAAGCGTGGGAATTTTCAAGAAAATTCAAGAAAAGAACCGGTGAGTACCGATTTAACAGTACTAATCTAATTAGTTACATGTATTGAATTATAAGAATATTCAATTTTTCGTGAAACAAAGCTTAGTTCTAAGCTAGGGCGGCCCAAATGCGCGTGAGTGGAGTCCCAGTTTCTTAACACGGGTAAGTATTGCGTTGTCGCCTAGAGTGATTGAGTCCCCTGTACAGATCGCGCTAGAACTTCGGTCTCTGTATTTGGTGAGTGAAGCCAACGAAGTTCAGCTGAACAACCAACAAAACAGAGACCGAAGCTTTTGGTCTAAACTCTAAGGCCTAACATGCTGAATAATTTATGAATCATAATTATTATTATCACAGTTATTATTATTAATTAAAACTATAATAATACGAATACGATATCCTACAAGAAGCGACCGGGAGTTACAGGCTTGCGCCTTCATCCCGTACCACTACCAGATAATGATGACGATGATAGGCCTACACAGATTTCAATAGATGGTACCGTACCGTACAACAAGGTGCATTTTGCATTGTATTTGTATTGATGAATTAAAAGAAAATAAAAATAAACACTTACGATCAGCTTGTAAAAGGACTTCTGTTATTAAGACAGGAAGAGATGGTCCAAACGTTTCAACACAGTACTGCGGTGTTTCTTCGATAACTTGAAAGCTCTGCATGATTGGCGTCGATTCTCGGACCTAGTTGCCAACTTCTTAGTTACCGTAAGTCCTAAATTGCCCGCGCCACGTGAATGCAAGGGATATAGATCACATACAAATTTTGTCATTCATAAATTGTCTTATATATTTTCCTGTATCCGAAATAAATCGAAAGGTGATGTCGATCAAAAAAAGGGGGGGGGGGGGGGGAATCACCCTAACTTTATGGGGCATTACCTGCTTAATCACCTCCCAATATTGCACGGTAGAACATTTATGATGGTAGTGATTATTATCGTATATGACAATCATTTTTTTTTCTCGTAATGTTTACAGGGCTCAGTCATATTATACAATTTTTTCAATGATATAGCCTAATTAATCATTAGGCCTATCATCATATTCATAACAGAGACAACATCGATGATAAAAAGAAGCATAAACAATGACAATGATACTGAAAGGGAAAGGTGAATATAATATTAAGAGGTCAAATATTTTGCTTGCTGGCTTGATCAATGCCCCATACGCCATGTCTATATAGCCCGCTTAAAATTGTTAGTTCATCACATCGATCACTAACTCCCTCTCTGAACCTAAAAAATACCTCCATGAGAACAATAATGTAATGAGCCAAAGATTTTAAGGGGGCCAGATACAGTATAATATAGGCCTACGTATTTATTGTGAGCGAGCAAAAATGTTGACATTTCTGTTACAAAGTCCTATTTTGTGATAGATTTTGACATAATATTTGTAAAATATCATATTTCGCCTTTCTCTCGTTCTTTTTTTCTTGGTCGTGAAAAACTTGAGGGGCGCAAGGTCCCCCTATCTGTGCGCTACTGGCCATATCCCCCAACCATGGAATACCGAATGACACCCAAGAAAGAATGCTTGTCAAATTTTTCCTCCGGAAAATGCCCCCTTGGAAAAACCTTGATCCGCCACTGGAATGTAGGGATGCATCTCTATGGTGAGTTTGGTTATAGTTACGGGGGGGGGGGGGGGGTCCCGCGCGCGAAGTTTTCGACGTCTTGTCAAATTCCAATCAAAAGAAGACGTCACTCTCGCGTCTCTAGTACACTTATCAGCTCAAACTCTATTGGCTCGCTATTATTATTTTGTTTTTCATTTGGAAAGAAATTATACGAACGCTCAAAAAGGATACAATTTAGGAATTTTGAATTATTCCTCCTTCCGCGCGAAGTGCATAATCTAAAACGTTTGATCAAATTATGAGAAAAGAAGGAGTCTTATCAAATGCCTATTGGTCAGATCATGGACCTACTAGCTAGGTCCATGGTCAGATCAGATATGATTAAAAAACACAATCAACAGAGTAGAAAACGGATTTATGCAGGGAGGAGTTATTTCCTTTCAGCGAATAGCGTGGAAGTTCTGAAATTTTACCTAAACCTGGTCTAATTCTAGTGACTTTTCTGATATTGCAACACTTGATTACGAAGAAAATAGAGTACACATATGGGAAAGGGTAAAAGGATGATGCCCCTATGAGCAGGTAGGTGCCAAAAAATGCTTGCTAAACAGAGGAAGAAGGAGTGGCGGTGTTTACCCGCTCCGATCGGTAGCGCGGAAATCAAATGGCCACATTAATTATCTTTACCTCACAAGTCATCAATTTGAAATAATTTATTTAACTTTCCATACTTTACACACCCGCTTCTATACGTAATTCTGTACGCGAATGTATACTTTTATACAATGTTAAAAAAACCCTGATTTTACAGAAAAATAAAAGAAGATTTTGCAGAAAGCAATACCAGAATCATTCTTTAAATTCATGAAACAGGAATTTTTCTGCAATTTAACAGAACAGGTCTGTTAGAAAAAGGGGAAAAGAGTGTTTTATTTAAGGAAATTTGTAAGATTACACACACCAAATACCAATTTCCTGTAAGATTACGCAATCTGGTAAGATAACAGGTGTTCTCGAGACTCTGCTGCAGGAACTTCTTTTAGTTTAAGGATAAATTTTCTAACAGTGTACTGTACGGTAAAATAACAGGGAAGGGGAAAACGGGGTAGAAAAGGGATGCAATTAAGAACAGAGAAAGACAATTTTGCAATTTACCTAATTACGTTTGTGAAGAAATAGAATACGTCTCGTTCAAGTTTTTATTCTTTTTTAGAAGAAAAAATAAGGAAGAAAAGCCATAAAGCTAAACCCTTATTATCTTTAATCCCTGCACTTTCTTTTAAAAACTTTTCATCAATTTTCCTTTTTTTTTTGGGGGGGGGGCGATTTTTAAGGGGTTGTTGGGGGTGACCGCCCACACCGCCCCCAGCTACTCCCCTGAATTTAGATTTTGAGGGTAACAGCAGAATATATAATGAGAAGTGATAGCTTTTAAAGTTTTATTCCACGAAACTGTTGATGCATAACGGTATCCAAAGTCCGTCGGAGTCTATCGATGGGAAAATGTTACAAACTCCCTACTGCGTTTGTACATCGTATGACATTCCCTCCTTTTTTTGGGGGGGGGGGGCGTCGGGGTCAAATTACTTATTGGAACCAGGCATGAAATATTGAATATCGTCAAGTATTGTAACTTACTCTGTTACAACGGATAGCATGAATCACCAAAAAAGTGAATCGTCATGTGGAACAGATTCAAACTGATATAAAACTATATTCATTTATTTATTCATTCATTCATGTATTTATTTACTTATTTATTTTATTATCTACCTATTTACGTATTGATTTTATTAATTAATTAAATTTCTTTATTTATTTTATTCATTTATTTATTTAGTCATAAATATCTATTCATTGATTTTCTTTATTTTTACTGCAGAGTATAGGCCTGTTTTTTTTTTAATGCGTGGAGGGACGTGCATTTTGTATATCACAACGGAGCGAATTAAATAAGACGGCAGCAACATATTCAAAAGAATTTCTTTTACAATCCGTCCTCGGGTATGGTATTTGAAGGGGACATTGTTCAGAATATCGTGTTTTAGAAGTTACATTACGTTTGAATATAAGTGGTCCCAGATAGGCTGTGGCTAAATCGTTTTGTATTTTGAAAGCAAGAACATAATATTTATATTTGATATGTCCCTCCATTGTTGCCTTTGAACAATCAATGGCAATGCCTTAACACGTTTTTTTTTAATTTCACTGAAGTTTAATTCACATTCGGGTAAAGACAATGTTTGTAAACTTAATTTAAACTTAATGCATCAACTGCATGATGTATTGTCCGAAGGAGTCTGCAATCTCAGTCATGTGTCATTGGTTGGTAGGTATCTGTTCATTTCCCATCTTAAGTTTGATATTATTTTCTTTCTTATTTTTCCTTTGTATCAAGTTATGAAAGAACTCTCCAATTCTTCTATAGATATTACCACAGTAGCTATTCTGAAATTCATTCTGATAGTAATTCGTTTTAAAAGCTTATTCAAATTGCTCTATTTCAAAAATGCTGATTTTTTTGCCACCAAGATATTAATTTGGTTTTTCGGAAATTGTTTTCGACAGTAATCCCTATCTCATGCAAGATTTAAATAGTCATCATTAATCCATGGTACACCTCTTTGCTTAAGACGCGCTCATATAAATGGGGCATGTCTATCACATATTTCCAACAGAGTACTTCTGAAAAAACTCCATAATGTTTCTTCATCCTGACCAGATGAATAACATTCTTTCTGGTCAATGTTGCTCATAAAATGTTTGAAGGAGCGAAATTTGCTTATCTTTGGAGAACGAGGTTGATATTTACCTTTAATGACAGTAAATATTACATATCAATAAGTGATTGTTATAGGCATAACTCTCGTGTGTTCAGATATAACCTGTGTCATCTACTCGGGCCATAGATTTTTCAAAACATTTTTTTGACAGATTATTCAACCGAGCTTTACCATTGACCATGTTGACTAAAGACGATCGTTATTCATAATGGTGGGGGGGGGGGCCTAAAAAGAAATCTGGAGATGATGAAATATTATTGAATAAATGCATTAATAAGTCGGTTTTTCGCTCAATGAATTTTATATCGATTTTTACTTTAATACGTGGATTATTCAAGATAATAAAATACAAGCCAAACTTGTATCATATCCATGCTGATATGACCATCATATTAGATATTATTGAGTAAAATATGTTACTCAAATAGATACAAAAATATGACAGAAACGGTATCACATGAAGCCCCGTGAGTTTTAAAGAAAATTCCATCTATATGTTGTTCACCCCCCCCCCATTTTTAAAACCAGCGGCCCCTTCAAAATACCATATGCCCATCTACAGTTTAGGTTACACCATTTTTTGTCAAGACACTTCTTTACCCTTATTGATGTACCCAATTCTCTGCATGTATACATGTATGCATGTCAGGGTTGTTTTTCGAATTCGTATAAGGTCCATGGTAAAGTGCACCTACTGCATGCTCCGGTTGTGATGATTGATTCATGCTGATAGAAAAAAAATAATAGTAATGGAAAACATGAATTCAAATATGAAGTGGGAAAAAAATAACGATCAGACAGGAAGGAAATCACACCGAACTTCTTCGATAGTGGAATGATCAAAGTTTAAAACTAATATTATCTTGTTTAACTTTCACTTTGTACCTGAACTCTTGCCATTTTCTCTCGTCAATTTTTACTTAAAGGAGAATGAAACCTTTGGAATAAGTAGGCTTGTGTCGAAACAGAAAAATCAAAGAATAAGAACAAAGAAAGTTTGAGAAAAATCGGACAAATAATGAGAAAGTTATGAGCATTTAAATATTGCAATCCCTAATGCTGTGGAGATCCTCCAAGTTACATGTGAACAACTTTCCCTTTGATGGACTATAAAATACCCTAAAAATGCATGTCTCTTTCTGCTTTTTCTTGTGGTGATACAAACTCTTTATCCGTGATGCATTCTTTAAAAATCTGTATTACATGCCCTCCGATAAAAGGGTGCCAGGTAAAAATGGCAGAGGTAAAAATGGCAGAGGTAATAATGGCAGAGGTAAAAATGGCAAAGGTAAAAATGGCCAAGGTAAAAATGGCAAAGGTAAAATGGCAGAGGTAAAAATGGCAGAGGTAAAAATGGCAGAGGTAAAGATGATAAAGATAGGCTACATTATGATTATCATCCATGACAATTAGCAAATATGCTAACTCAAGTGTGCCCCCCTTTTTAAAGCGAGATCATTTTCTGCTTGCTATTTATTTTGTTTACGAGTTAGTAGGCGGAAAACTTTTTTGCATGTCATTTTTCAGGAAAATGTGCCCCCCTTGGAAAATCCTGGATCTGCCCCTGATTAATGTGATACGTTAAATGTAAATGATACAATTATTGTTCAGTCTTTATAGAGCAATACCTCAATGCAGCTAGTCCAAGTGGATGCCAGGTTCCCAAAGGGTTTGACGTCATATATGGGAAGCTGCCCCATGACATTTTATGCACTAAAAAATGGTTCATAATTGCTTTAAAAAAATATTTAAGGAGCGTCAGAGAAATGATTTGTCGCTTGATATATACTGAAGATAAAAAAAAAACATTTGGATTTTTCTAGAAAATTACATTTCATTTATATTTTCTATACACCAAATATGGGAAAGCTGCTCGCAAATGACGTCACCATTGAAATATAAAAGTATAGCGTTTTAAATCTTTGATTGATTTCCTAAAACCCTCACCATCATGACCATTATCATTTTATTTTTTTCTGCTATTCTACAATGACTTTTAACCGAGGTTGAACTTCCCCTGTAATGAATTAAGTACAATTGCGATCAAGAGTGTGCTTCAAATTTGAATACTAATACAGCGATTTGACATGAGAAGGCCATCCATGAGAGTCCAGAAAAATAAGATATTCTAGCCAAAAGATTATCAATTTGGTGCAGACGAGCTATCTATGATTTTAAGAATGTCACCCCTTCCATTATTTTTATTTTCTTAAACCTTTCTTAGTTAATCTATGTAGGGCTTACATGCGGGGGCTTTTTGATTTTTTCATGGGGGTTGAAGACTCTTTTTACCTGTACCATTATGACCTCTGCCATTATTACCTCTGCCATTATTACCTCTGCCATTTTTACCTTTGCCATTTTTACCTCTGCCATTATTACCTCTGCCATTATTACCTCTGCTATTTTTACCTCTGCCATTTTTACCTCTGCCATTTTTACCTCTGTCATTATTACCTCTGCCATTATTACCTCTGCCATTTTTACACCGAGCCGATAAAAGTCATAAAAGAAGCAATTTTAAGTGAAATATATAGGGGAAGGCGGGGTAAGTTGTGACAGTTTTTGCTTTTTGCATGTTAGAATTGAAATGATTAATAATCGTGTCGAAATAAGTACCTTGCCTTGAAATTTAATTCTTCTGAAATATTTTCCACCTATATACAACTTTCTATCCCCACACTGAAAGTCATTGTGACCTTTGAAAAAAACGATGTCAAATGGCTCAACTTGCCCCATATATGGGGTAAGTTTGAGCCACCTTCTGGGGTAAGTTGAGCCACAAAAACTATGTACAAAATGTATGGGGGAGAACCAGCATGTCAATTTTTTGTTTAAAGTCTTTTCACTTGCTAATTCTCTATAAATACTAACATCCTGTAAAAGGAAAAGAGCAGTCATGTAAATTTGCTCCTTTCAGCCTGCATTTCAATCGATTTTTATGGTTTGTTTGTTTTTTAAGATACATTACCATAGGAATTACCATGGCTCAACTTGCCCCATGCTGTTTAGCTCAACTTACCCCAGTCCGAACTTAGTGCGATAATTTTGTATCCACACATTTATTATGCATCCATCATATAAAAGACTATGACAAGAATGAAGATCCATACCTGGACTAACAATGTTGTTATCATGTCTTTATTATATTCAAAGACGTGTGTGTTTATAAAGCACTAATCTATTTCACACTCTTTTTTACTTTTTGGCTGAAATTCATATTTTTCCGTCTAAAAAACTACTTTTTGTTTCAAAGTTGAAAACAATGTGGTGGGGTTAGGGGTTATGCTATGGGTCATCAATACATTGCACCACCACAATGTCTGACTCATTCATTATTGGCCTTGGGCTGGTGGCTCAACTTGCCCCTATGCTCAACTTACCCCGCCTTCCCCTACTGAAGTAATGGGGAGAGTTGTTAACAAGTGACATCACACATCTTTGTCGCATTGCCAATTTGAGGATCTCCATAGCATTATAGTGATTGCAATATTCAAATGCTCATAACTTTCTCTTTATTTGTCCGATTTTCTCAAACTTTCGTTGATCTGTTTCTTTGATTTTTCTGTTTTCACACAAGCTATCTTGTTTCAAATGTTTAATTCTCCTTTAAGAAACATACTGACGTATATTATACGTCTGCGATAAGTCAAACATTACTGTAATTATTTCAATTTTTAATGAATTATGTCAATTTCATGAGGAATTTCATTTGGTCTCACGTAAGAGTTTATTTTGACGTGAGGATTAGGTTTCACTTAATAGGACCTACTAGTATTCGTTGATCACAAGTCATGAATGGTAATAATCTAACTTCAAAAGAGTAAACATTGTCTTGTTTTGACGAGGACGATCCCAAAATACAGTCAAACGGATTGCTGCCATGGAAACACCACTTCACAATGAATCTCCTCCCAATCCCAGTACCTTTAATAATACCTTCACCCCATCACCTCTACGGTGTGCTTAAACCACTTTTATCAGCTGGTGGAGCATTATGATTATAACATATAAACTTGGGTATTCCAAGAGGCACCGAGTGCAGAGTTCACACAGCTAATATAACCCTAAACCAATTTCAACCGACGACAACAACGACAAGAACTGTCGAGATAAACAGATGACATCATTCTTGGGTTCTCATCAATTTGGTGGAAAGTCTGAAGCCCGGTCTGAAGTAAGCTGGGTGGGAAGGGAAATTGAATTTTAGCTTCAGTGTGGCAGTCGGTCGATGGGGAATCCAGTCACGTCGCTCTCCGCTCTCTGACATCACTGCCCGGGCATGAACAGTATAGCATATCTAGGATCATTTGATGCTAAAACCACCATGATATGTCTTTTGTTAGCCGCTTCTTGTTTACTGCATTTCGCAGGTGAGTTTGCATAAAAGTAAATGTCATTTGTTTTTACTATACTTTCTTTTGGTCGGACACATGCGCATATATTCACCGAAAACTCATCGGTTATTTTTTTTTTCTTAAGAGAAAAAAACAATAGTTTTGTGTGTTTAATTCTAGCGCAAAAAATTGGGCAATGCTTATTACATAGATTTACCCAACAAACATGCATATCAACTCATCAGCCAATATTGGGGAAAAGTTTTGTTTTAGCAGGTTTCTCGCCTCTATATACCAATACCCTTATCAAAATCTTACAGTGTCTAGACAGTGTGACCTTTGGCAATTAGCCGAGATGAAAAAGATTCCCTACAAGTTGCAGTTCGATTAGATACCAAGGCAAGTTTACGAATTGAGAAACAAAATACTGCACAGTGTGACAACTTCACTTTTTAGTATTTACCGAAATGTGCCGGCCATATCTTTAATTCTAGTCATCTGCCATTGAGCCATATTCATCAAAACACGGGCAAAGGAAAAATTCTACATTTTTCTTCTCTCAATTGTCATATTATCATTTCACATAGATCTACCATGACGTTCAGTTCACGATTGATGGTGTCGACTTATTAAAGGGGTACTCCAGGCTGAAAATAATATGGTTTGAAATAATAGGCCTAATCAAAAAATAAGAAATCAGAAAATCGAAACCCTAAAAATCTGATCAAAATCATACGAAGAAAAACAAAGTTATGGCATTTTAAAGATTTGCATTATTCCGTTGAAATAGTTGTAGGCATGTCTTCATGAATATTTAATGAGCAAACTGATGATGTCATATCCCCACTTGTTCTTTTTGTATTTTACTATATTGAATTACGGTTTAATATTCATTTTTTCCTCTACAAACTAAAAAAAATTGGATTGACAACTGATTTAGTGCACTAGATATTCATTACTGCTAATTATAAGGGAGACATATTATTCACTCATGTATGAATAAAATGGTCATTCATTTATGATCAATGAAAACTTCTAAAACTTTTGAAATACATAATTTGCTCAAACTATGAGCATTCAAATATTCAAGGAAACATAATTTATACATTCATTTAAACAAGGTAAAATAGAGGTGCCATGGTGAATATGAGGTATATTTTGAACGAATAAAATAAAGTTTATTGCCATGTCATATGTCCATCATGAGTGTCCACTTTGCTGTGGGCTGGGGTATTTTGTTAGGCGAGGCGTGATATGGGCATTGTTCTTCATCGATCTTGCATGGTCAGTGCGTATAAAGACAAAGCAAGTGGTATGAATATGTTAACAGTAACCGGGGATCGATGAGGAAGCACCGGAAACCTTGAAGAGAAAGAATGGTATAAGATTATATATCGACAAAGTTGATAGATCATGCAAATTAGACAACTGACTTGATTTATTATTTATCTATTATTTATTCATGTTTTATTTTATATAATCGATAAAAACAATGGAGGATAGTCCGGTTCAGTTAAAAAGCCGCAACGACCCCCCCCCCCAACTCATAACAAGAACATAAACATGATAAAATAAAAAGCAGAACATAGACATGGCAAATGAATTATGAAAATACTTACCTGATTTTCTTATTTACGAGATAACTCATACATCTACTTGATTTGCTAGTTCAGCCCTCTGGACTGCCATACCCGAATAGAACTCCCAAGGATTTAAAAAGCGCGAGCGCGCCCTCTCCCGTTCAGGCTTACTACCCATGATCACCGCGCAATTAGCGTCCATCTTCCTCACCTTTCGCAAGCCCATACGTTGAAACATGTTGCTACGCAAGGCGGAGGGTCGGTGGGAGGGTATCAAGTAGATGTATGAGTTATCTCGTAAATAAGAAAATCAGGTAAGTATTTTCATAATTTACTTCAATAACTCCATACATCTACTTGATTTGCTAGACCAGCACGGACTCAAACCGTAGGGAGGCATGTTTTCAATTGTAAGCCTAAGAAAATTTAAAAGAAAAAACAAAAACAACGAAATTTAGGGAGAGGGGGAAAAAGCCGCAGCTGCTTTAAGCGCCGAAGCAGCAAATCTCGCCTCGCTGGACGGAATGTCCTTCAAGTAGAAAGAAGTGAAGGAGTTAGTTGAGCGCCAAAAGGCGGCCCTCAAAAATGTCCTCGAGAGGAATGCCCTGTATACTCAGGAATACTAAGTATCATGGGCCCTCGGCCTAGTGTCAGGAGAACAACATCACCTGCTGACTAGAGCGTAAGAATCGAAATTTGTTGAAAATTTCAACAAGAATCGTGATCGGAAAACTGAAGCTTTTAAGGTTCAGTAAGTGATCAATCGACCAATCTGAGAAGGCGAGATATCTCAGAACCCCTACTGAAATTTAAGCGTGCCGCTTGCTAGTAACTAGCATGCGACTAGCAGGGCACTCGCTTAATAAGCGAGTGCATGCTAGCGAACAGTCCCTGCTCGCTAAAAGATTGCTTAACTATTACTCTGCACGCATATCACACGCTTATTAAGCTAACCGCATGCTAGTTACTAGCATGCCGCAAGCTTGCGCAAGCTAGTCGCACGCTTCCCGCAAGCTTGGAAATTTCTGTAGGGGAAGCCTCCGCGTGGGAGAAAGCGCCCAGAATTCGATATCTGTCTCAAATGCGTGAGGGCAGAAATCTGCAGAATTCTGATAGAGAGCTGTGGTAAAAAGTTACTAGCGGTCCGAAGGGGACCAGGAACGACGGAGAGTAGGGATTTAGGAAGAAAACCACTCGTAAGGCAGACAAGGGTCGAGAAAGCGACTGAGTGCCATCCTGTTAATAAGGAATGCCGCGGGCATGTTGCCTATGTAGAATAGAGCAGTCTGGTCAAAACAGCTCAACCGAGCGTGTCAGGGATACAGCGCGGTACACATCACGACAAAAGTGTGTTAGACCGAGTGATCGAGAGAGAACTCAGGATCCCCTTTCTCCCATACTGATTGAAGCACCCATCTGAGGGTGCAGTGCCCGCGGTGGAAGAGGTGGCTTGGCTCAAGCCACCATCGCCGAGAGAGCCCGTGAGGCTAGGCTGCGATGGCTGTCCGCTGGGCGGGGGAATCCCTAGCAGCAGCAAGTGTACGCCAGAGGGAGCTGGCGAAAAAAAATCTGTCACGATATTACGTGTAAACGACCATCAAGAGATGCTCTAAACGAACAGACATCGCCAGATATGATACCTCAACCGTTACGTTCCCAACGGAATCGAATGAGGTAGCAACGGCCCTGTCCTATCAAGTTAGGGACGGAAACTGGCTAAGAGTGTCGAAGTCCTCGCTTGAAGAAACAAGCGAAGGAGACTTGAGGAAGTAATCACAAAATTTCCATCAGTCTGCGGTGAGAACCAGTTGTTTATGAAAACAGTCACAAGGCCTGTTTCTCAGGTGATCGTAAGAGCGAGCACCGCCGGCGCCGGTTGCGGCAGCGTGGAACAGTCCGATATCGGTAAGATAAGGAGCTCCAAAAAGCTGCGGGGGGGCGGCAAAAATGACGCCCTAAGCAGCGGGGGATGAGAATCTAAATTTCTAAAAGAAGAACTCCAGTGAAGTAAATCACTTACATGGAGAGGCTCATCCACAGTCGGCCCGAGAGAAGGCGGGTCGTAGTGATCGTGGTTAGGAAGGCATAAGCATACATCCATCCACTGTTACATCATCCTCGGTCGTGCGGTGACCCTGGCCACATGCCTTGCATGGAAGGAGGATGAAAGCAGCATGCGGGGCGACTCGAGTGTGCCGTGAAAAAATTTCTAAGAAAGAAGCCGATTCGACTAACGGGCACGGTAAAGACATCCACCGTAGACCACTCCGCACAAGGAGGGAGCGGCGGAGACGCCCGCAAGATTGACCCACATAGAGGGCAGTCTATAAGATAGACAGTTAGAGCTCGACCGATGGTCTGGCGGTGTACAGTTTGGTGTGAACTCGCCGACCCGGTACGGTGGGTGTGCCCAGAAAGTAGGCATAGAATGCCGACAGAGAATCCTGGGGCTTTAAACAAGTTTGAACGCACGTACATAGCCAACAATCTCATGAGATGTACGGCGGTTACTTTCCTCCGAGATGATGTTTACCCAACCGGGAAAGACTCGGGGAACAGCTGTGAATGTCAACAGGAGGGATATCTAGCATATGAAAAGCTGATTCCTTCCACGTATTCGGTGCGGGTGCTGCCGGCGGTGTCCGGGGGGACGACCGGTGATGGCAGCTCGGGCAGGGTTCGTACGAGCCGCCCGAATACGAGACAAATAGGTTAACATAACCATAATGCACCGGGTGGTGAAGGCATAGCGATTATTAAGCACAGGAGAACTTTTAATCGCCGTGACATTCAGATCCGATATACATACTCATAAGCTCGGAGAGCTATGAGATAGTGAGACATACCGCTGAGCGGTGATGGTGCTCATATCAGAGTCGCCCTCTCTTCAGCGGCGATCGCTGGAGAACGGGTGTCTGTACTAGCCCTGACTCTGGCGTTGCAAGGGTAGGAGCTAAGTAAGACAGGGCACCCTTACTTTCGAATAGAAAGTGAGGTTCAGGCCAGAAAAGCGACGGTCCCGTCGCCTGGGCGGACGGTCCGCGGACGTGATAGGTTGTCCTCTCAAAGCAGCCAAACATTCTCACGAGAGAAGTGCGGCATGCGGTATGTAAGAGATTCATACCTCCAATCTACGGGCCCGCTTAGGGGGAAGAAATGGAGAGAGTTACCGCTGAAGGAGTCATCGCCGTATGTGAGCTTGACGTAGAGGGCGAATTCGGGAGTACCTGCATAATAATCGCCCCCCCCCTGCCTCTGCCTTCTCGCTAGCCTCGAGAGGCTTGAAAATTTCGAGACGGCGGCGCCGGAGCCTGGCGCTTCCGGGCAGCAGCAGAGCGGGGGTGGGTTTACACCCACGGAGCTGGCGGCTTCCTCGTCGTAGGAGCCGCCTCGTCTAGAGCGACCCCGTCACTCTCCGAGACCCCCAATTCGGCCGATAGAGCTCGGAGCGCCTGAAGAGGCGGGGCGAGAAAATATGGACTCCCTTGCTTCATCAATACCCCCGCTCGGAGGGTAGATGTGAGGTAGATACTTGTCAAGCAGCGCCTGAGCGCTTACTGAAAAGTCGACCGCGGGATAGGGGTTGTCCTCGTAAAGGGAGTCTCGCTCTATGGACTGAACCGGGGGGTTGTCCAGTAAGCGCCGGGGTGGCCCCGCGTGTCGGCTGGGACACGTGCTCTGAGATCGACGAAAATGCTGGAAAGCACACGCGATCTTGGGGCACCCGGTTAGTCGGTGCACTGGCTGGCGATTTAACAGAATCGCTCGAGGATTTCCCGGGTGTCTGGTGGTTATTGCCCACTTGTCTCGCTTGGTGCTCAGGGGCATCAGCGGGGTGAGTAGACGTCGAGGGTGGGGTGAACCCGCACTACCCGAAAGCAGAATGTAGCAGCATGAATAGCTGTGACATCTGACCACCGACACAAGGGTCTGAAGGAGGGACGCCCATGGCAACAGGGCTGGCCGACCTCACCTTCGACCTCTTCTTCTTCGCGGCCTCCGCCGGAGTGGCCGGGGCAGAAGAAGGCAGAAGAGGCACGGGTGATTTCTTACGATTTGCCGCCCCTGGCAGGGCGGCCGTCAACAACGAAACTTCACCCGAATCTGACGGGGTCAGATTGTGGTCACAGTCTGATGTGTGACGCCTCTCGCGGTAGCAGAATGTAGCAGCATGAATAGCTGTAACATCTGACCACCGACACAAGGGTCTGAAGGAGGAACGCCCATGGCAGCAGGGCTGGCCAACCTCTCCTTCGACCTCTTCTTCTTCTCTTTCTGCGGGCTCCGCCGGCGTGGCCGGGGCAGAAGAAGGCATGAGAGGCACGGGTGATTTCTTACGATTTGCCGCCCCTGGCAGGGCGGCCGCCGACAATGAAACTTCACCCGAATCTGACGGGGTCAGATTGTGGTCACAGCCCAATGTGTGACGCCTCTCGCGGTAGCAGAATATAGCAGCATAACATGTATGACTGTAACATCTGGCCACCGATAAGAGGGTCTGAAGGAGGAATGCCCATGGCAACAGGGCTGGCCGACCTCTCCTTCGACCTGGCAGGGCGGCCGCCAACAACGAAACTTCACCCGAATCTGACGGGGTCAGATTGTGGTCACGATCAGATTGTGGTTACAGTCTGTGTGACGCCTCTCGCGGTCAGGGGCTGGGCGATCTCTCCCGATGCTGTCAACGGAGGACGACTTATACGGCAGAGATCCTGACCTGTGCCGGGGGGAGAGAACCGCACTCTCCCTCCGGACTTCTGGTGACCCGGTAGCCGGTGGGTCTTATAGCCCTATGGGTGCTGCGGCGGCAGGACCTAGTTTAGGCTTGGAAGCCTTGGCTACCACTTTTTCCTTTGTCCGAGACCGTGGCACCACAGTCTCGGCCTTCCTTCTCTTAGCATCCGACCGCAAATTCGGAATGCTGATCGACGCACCCTCATACTCACCGCCGCTGGGCGCTCACCGCGGCGTCCCTCCTGCTCGCCTGGAGGCGGCCGACTTCTGTAACTTGCAATCGGGACGGTCCCCGTGGAGGGCACCAGGTCCTCTGGGGCTGTGTTAGTCCCATTCAAAGATACCTCTCTCTACCCTGAAAAAGGAAAAACAAGAATTTTTCTTTTTCTTTTTTTTTTTTACAAAGATCTCGCTTAGATTAAAAGTGGAGACCGGAGTGGTCTTTCCCTCCTCCTAAAAGGAGTTTGTTTGAGCAAACAGAACAAAACAAGAGGGGAGGGGTAGGGAGGAAGAAGAACCTAAGAATAGTTTAGGTATCTGCCTGTAAGAAAATAAAAAGGAGGTCGGAGACTTTGAAAAAAGAAACTCCTACAAGGTTCCCCTACTATATTCTCTTTTTTTTTTTTTTTTTTTGTGCCCGAAGGAAAAATTCGAAACAAAAATTCAAAAATGAATGCAAGTTCAGAAGAGAACGAAGTTTCCACCTGCGAAGAAACACAAAAACAAGCATTTCAGAGCAGGAAGAAAAGGGATTGAGAGACAAATAATTCCAGATAAGAGAAATTTTACGATAATTTCCAAGAGGAAAAAAAAAGTAACCTCCTGTGGAAAGGTAAAGAAATTCAGAACAGGAGGAAGGAGGAACGTCTCTAGTAACGATTCCAAGAGGAAGAACGACACAGTAAATCCTCAAAGGGAATCGTAGAGCCCGCCTGTCGAAATAAAAAAAAAAATATATAAGACTAGGAGGGAAGAGGGAATTGAACGAAGAAAACAATTCCGGGACAGGTCAAAAAAATTTCTAACAGGAAGGAGACCCCACCTGTAGAGAACAAAAATTTTTTTTTTTTTTTTTTTAGGGGGGATTGAATAACCAAACAATCATCAGGTATAATTGCGTAAGCCGAATTAAACAATCCCCGAAGCGTCTGTGAATAAAATATCAATCAAGAAATTTATTCAGAACAGAAGGAAAAGGAATTGAGCTTTAAGATCCGCCTGTGAATAAAATATCAATCAAGAAATTTATTCAGAACAGAAGGAAAAAGGAATTGTGCTTTAAGATCCGCCTGTGAATAAAATATCAATTAGGAAATTTATTCAGAACAGAAAGGAAAGAGAATTGAAGAATTAATCAATCAATAATCAATCGAAAATCTTAATAAATCAATTCCAGAAAGCAAGGAAGGAACAGAGTTGAAGATCCCAACCTGCAAAAAGAAATAACAACACCCTCGACAACAAAGTGTAGAGGCTGTCTAGAATTTAATTCAAAAACGGCACCAAAAGCCACCACGCTTTGAACGTGAAGAACAATAACCATGACAGGTGGTGAAGGCTTGCTGCCACGTAGGCAGGCCAAGCCCGGTGCCTCGCGAACGCGCTAGCGATGCGGCGCGACGAGAACTCAAACGTTAGAAAAACAATTTAAGTGTCACCAAAAACACGTCTAAAAAGTCACGCCAAGTGTAAATTCTGAACACAATCTTACACACAAATGGAAAGATTGAAATTAAAAGGGAGAATGCACCACAGATAAGCGAAAAAAATATACCAAAGCTCAAAAAGATTTGAGCTCTTAGGAGACTTATCTGAGCACGTCTTGACAGGTGGCTTGCCGAAAGCAAAAGAGGAAGATGGACGCTAATTGCGCGGTGATCATGGGTAGTAAGCCTGAACGGGAGAGGGCGCGCTCGCGCTTTTTAAATCCTTGGGAGTTCTATTCGGGTATGGCAGTCCAGAGGGCTGAACTAGCAAATCAAGTAGATGTATGGAGTTATTGAAGTAAATAGACAACAGCAAATGAATATGATGAAATAACATAACATAAATCAAACCATGAAAACATATGTAAAAACTTAAACATAAACCATGACTGGGCCAAGTTGCAAAGTTAGAGCATGAATGTTAGTGAAAGCTGTGCATTTTTTTAAGCTATTAAGGGACTTTGGGAGTTTTGTACGGACAATGGTAATTTATTAAATATAAAATTTGCAGTGAATGAGAATGATCTTTTTTTAATTAAAATTTAGGGATGGTATTTGTAGACGGAGTGTCTAGTATTATAAACAATGGGTCGTATGGTTTCAAATATGTTGGTGCAGAATCTTTCCAAATTTTGTACATTAGAATACATTGTTTGTATTTAATCCTCTGTTCAAGAGATTGCCAGTCGAGTGTAGTTAACAAAGAGCATTGTGAAGTTGAGTAGTCTGTATTCAAAACCAAGCGACCATATCTATTCTGCAATTTCTGTAATTAGGATTATATTAGTTTTCGAACAATTTCCCCACGCTGTACAACAATAGTTGTGATAATATGAGTGCAAAGAATTACTGTTTCATTTGATTTCTTTTGATCAAATATTTAATTCTTCTTATGCAGGCAATAGAACGTGATATTTTACAAGAGATGAATATTGTAAAGACAAGCTTAATTGAGAGTAAAACATGATTCATATAGGTAGTTCATATTATCAACATGCTCCAAAGTTGTATTCTAAAATTTTATTGTGATTGTGTTATTTTGCAAATTACGTTTATTACCGAAAATAATAATTTTAGTCTTTTGTGGATGTAAATACATACGATTAATTTTGAGCCATTTCACAATTAAATTATTAAATTATTGCTATAAATCGATTCCTCGTCACAGGACCTCTGAGTAAAATGACATTATTTATGTTTTTAATCGTTCTGGTTTAAGAGAAGTACCATATTACATATCGTAATATGCTAATTAGATGATTATGTTAATTAGGCAAATTAAAAAAAAATTGCTCAAGGTTGCAAAGTTTTCAACCAAGCTGAATTTACTTCAATACCCATCTAGAACACAAATCAACAAAAAAAAACTTGTACTTAACAACTTTTCCAGGTATGAAAAATTTCTACTGTACTACAATTAAGTTCAGATCAGATGTTGTTGAAGGTTTTGCATAGTGGCATGTACAATCGCTGATGTGGTTTACCTTGTGGAGTATAGAAACAGTGGATAGAAGAAGAAAAATAAATGGATAGGTGAGAAAGTGTAAATTTGAGAGTAGAGTAATCTTTCTTGAATGTAGTCCTGAAAAGGACTGTAAACCAGAAAGAGATTGATGAGTTGAAACAGCTTGAGTAGTAGGCTGGATGAGGAGATGCTGGCTTGAGTCGGCGAGTAGAGATGATGAGCAGAAGCAGTAGAGAGACTCGACGTTTCGGGCAGGTTGACTGTCCGTCTTCAGGAAAGAAGACGGACAGTGAAGCTGTTTCAGTTCATCAATCTCTTCTGGTTTACAGTCCTATTCAGGACTACATTCAAGAAAGATTACTCTACTCTCAAATTTCCACTTTCTCGCCTATCCATTTATTTTTCTTCTTCTATCCACTGTTTCTATAATACTCCACATGGTGTACCGTAAACCACATCAGCGATAAGTCCAGATCGGATTGTAAATTTCTTTGTATATTAATCATTCTGTCGCTATTAAAGCTTTTAGACATATATAAGAGGAAAAGTAAAACCAAACAAGATACTAGGTAAAAGTTTGAACAATATTGGACAAACAATAAGAAACCAATGAATTTTTAAAAGTTGTGAATATTGGTAATCACTATACCTATGGAGATTTTAAATTGACCACAAATGTGATGTCATAGTGATGTAAGGCAATGACTAATCTTCCATGTACTCCGATGTACTCCAATACATAAAATGGCTAAAATTACATTTCTTTTTAATTTTTTTTCTTCAAAATATATGTTTCTTTCATGGGGACATAAAACAATATACTATACCTAGGCTATATTTAAATTACAGCCCAAGGGGAATGGGTACTTATTAAAAAAACACAAATATGATGATAAAGTACATGTCCATGGGAAAGTTGTCCTTGCCCCTTGTCATAGCTTACTTACCCAGTTGCCAATTTGAAATCTACATAGTCTAGGGATCTCAAGTTTCCTAAATCGTTGAAATATAAACAAAAAAATAGAGGCCAAGTATGGATACTTGAGGAACGCCTGGTTTACATTTAAAAAGGAATCCGTTGTTCCCTTTATTGAAGCACATTGTTGCCTTTCAGTCAAATACATCTAAAATCACAGTAGTTTAGAGTCTATAGTAAAACAAATGTGAGTAGGTAACAATACTATTGGAATTACATCGAACGCCTTCTGTAGGTCTAAGAACAGACCCCCGTTTTTTGACGAGAGTTCATGTCATTCAAAATAAAATCAACTGTTTCTGTCAAACAGGTAGATGTCGAATGAAGAGGCCTGAATCCAGACTGACAATCACATAGGAGGTCATTAGCATAAAGTTGTTGATGGGCTACTTTTTTCTAATATTTTTGATAGTGTCGGTAGAGGCGAAATTGGCCTGTAATTCTTCGGTTCAAAAGTATATCCTTTGTGCATAGGTGTTATCTTCGCTTTCTTAAATTCTTTTGGAATTTGACCGGTTTGGAGTGACTTATTGAATAATTTTGAGAGCGGTTTGGCGATATAAAGAGCAGATTTACAGCAACAAAAAAATTAGATGCAGACCACAACCCCAGATACATTTAGTAAACTCTTCTTTTATTTCTTAAAAAGCGAACGTTCATCAGTTAGGAACAATATATTCATTCTATTAATGTGTTTTGTACAAACCTGAGTACCTTGCACTAGGTTCATTGCGAATTCTTTTAATTACTTTGTCAAAATTTCAACAATGATATTTTTGCCTGCACCATTTTCAACTATCTTCACTTCTCCTATTTCTTTTTTACTTGGTTATAATTGTTTAAGTATTCACCACTTTTGGGAAACACCATTTCCGCATAGTTTTCACTTTCGTAGAAATCTTTTTTTTAGTCTTTTATTGCGATTAGTTGCTTTATTGCGGAAATATTCAAATTTTCCCAGTATTGAAGGTTTCAGGTTTTATAGAATTTCTGTGGAAATAATCCCTTTGTCTGGCTGACACCCGTTTGTTGGAGACGATCTGTAATGTACGGGGCATGTTTATCATAAAGATAGATTTACAGTTGTTCCAAAGATTTTCAACATCTTCTTCATGGGCTTGTTTCATGAAATGGTCTTGGTAGAACCGCTGTACGTAAGAACGAGATATCGCTCAACAGTTTCACCAAGACGATTTGGGTGATACGAAGAATAGTCCTTGGAAAGACACCTCACCAGATGTCCTATGATCTTTTTTGCACACCGCCCGCCACCGTCAGCAATGAGAGAAAATGCTTTTACGGCAAGCCACACTCATATCACCTTTAAACATTCGATTGCACTCTGATGCAATTTAGAGGGGATGACGCCAAGTTATTTCTTTATATGGGGGCTGTCATCAATTTCTTGGCAAAATGGTTGTAATTTTGACTTCTCCAGGGTAATCAATAGGCCCAAATAATTGTTTTTAAATATGTTTTCTTTTATTTTCTCACATTTTCTTCTTTTCCCCACCCCTTTTCCATTTTTTTTTCAACCAAACTTTAAATATCGAAATGGTCGGCAATCTCTCTGACCCGTCATGCTTTATCATTAGATAAACAACATGAAAAAAAAATATGTATGATAAAGACATGTTCATAACGCTCAGAAAAAGATGTTACTAAACATGCTAAGTCATTTATTTTTTTCTTTTTATTTCATTTTCATTATTTATTTTTTCCTGAATTGTGACATTTTCATGAGATAGGTGATGAAAAAAGATATGCAACTTGAAGCAGAGTAGATTATCTGATGAGGGATGTCAGACGGTCAAGCTGCCCAGAACGTCGAGTGATGACAGACGGTCAAGCTGCCCAGAACGTCGAGTGATGACAGACGGTCAAGCTGCCCAGAACGTCGATTAAAGACAGGCAGACAAGCTGCCCAGAACATCGAGTGATGACAGACGGTCAAGCTGCCCAGAACGTCGAGTGATGACAGATCGACAAGATGAACAGAATGTCCAGCGGAGAAAGACCGACAAGATGAACAGAATTTCGAGCGAAGACAGACCGACAAGCTAGCCAGAACGTCGAGTGATGGCAGTCAAGCTGCCCAGAAAATCGAGTGATGACATACGGCCAAGCTGCCCAGAACGTCGAGTGATGGCAGACAGTCAACTGAGTCAAGCTACCAAGAACGTCGAGTGATGGCAGACAGTCAAGCTACCAAGAACGTCGAGTGATGACAGACGGTCAAGCTGCCAAGAACGCCAAGTGAAGACAGACCGACAAGCTGCCCAGAACGTCGAGTGATAACAGATCGACAAGATGAACAGAATTTCCAGCGAAGAAAGACCGACAAGCTACCCAGAACTTCGAGTGATTACAGTCAAGCTTGCCAGAACATCGAATGATGACGGACGGTCAAGCTGCACAGAACGTCGAGTGATGACAGATCGACAAGATGAACAGAATGTCGAGCGAAGACAGACCGACAAGATGAACAGAACGTCGAGTGAAGACAGACAAGAACAGAACGTCGAGTGAAGACAGACAAGATAAACAAAACGTCGGGTGAAGACAGACAGACAAGATGAACAGAACGTCGAGTGCAGACAGAAAGTCAAAATGAACAGAACGTCGAGTGATGACAGACAGTCAAGCTGCCCAGAACGCATCAAGTGATGACATACAGCCAAGTTATATTAACCAAACAATTGATGCGAATGCGGAGCGCGAGCTGAAAATTACCAGTGGAAAGACGACACAAATAATTCGATGATAGTTGGGTTAAATACTGAATAAAAGAAATGTCGTTTTGACGTTGTAAAAGAAAACACCATAAAGTTGACAGCTCTGTCATGAATGCTAAGATCCCCCCTTTTTTTATAGAAAGTATATCAATTTATTGTTGTTGCTACTACTATTGTTATCAATAATAATGACAGTATAAAGATTTGACGTAGTAGCTGAATCCCTTTATAAAAAAATCTCTTAAAAAATAATTGACTTGCTGAAAGGTAGTGAGTATACCGAATCGAACATGCGCATTATTTTCTTCAAATCTTTTGCGTTGTATTTAATTGTCTTAGCATTAATATTGTATTCTAGTTTTTGTCTCACCTGCGAAGCAAAGTGAGACTATAGGCGCCGCTTTTCCGACGGCGACGGCGGCGGCGGCGGCGTCAACATCAAATCGTAACCTGAGGTTAAGTTTTTGAAATGACGTCATAACTTAGAAAGTATATGGACCTAGTTAATAAAACTTGGCCATAAGGTTAATCAAGTATTACTGAACATCCTAATAGAGTTTCATGTCACATGACCAAGGTCAAAGGTCATTTAGGGTCAATGAACTTAGACCATGTTGGAGGAATCAACATCGAAATCTTAACCTGAGGTTAAGTTTTTGAAATGTCATCATAACTTAGAAAATATATGAACCTAGTTCATGAAACTTGGATATAAGGTTAATCAAGTATCACTGAACATCCTACATGAGTTTCACGTCACATGACCAAGGTCAAAGGTCATTTAGGGTCAATGAACTTTGGCCAAATTGGGGATATCTGTTGAATTCCCATCATAACTTTGAAAGTTTATGGATCTGATTCATGAAACTTGGACATTATAGTAATCAAGCATCACTGAAAATTGTGTGCAGTTTCAGGTCTCATGATTAAGGTCAAAGGTCATTTAGGGTCAATGAACTTTGGCCGAATCGGAGTATCTGTTGAATTACCATCATAACTTTGAAAGTTTTTTGGTCTAGTTCATTAAACTTGGACATTAGAGTAATCAAGTATCACTGAACATCCTGTGCGCATTTCAGGTCACATGACCAAGGTCAAAGGTCAATGAACTTTGGCCGAATTGGGTGAATCTGTTGAATTATCATCATAACTTTGAAAGTTTATGGATCTGATTCATGAAACTTTGACATTATAGTAATCAAGCATCACTGAAAATTTTGTGCAAGTTTCAGGTCTCATGATTAAGGTCAAAGGTCATTTAGGGTCAATGAACTTTGGCCGAATCGGAGTATCTGTTGAATTACCATCATAACTTTGAAAGTTTATTGGTCTAGTTCATTAAACTTGGACATTAGAGTAATCAAGTATCACTGAACATCCTGTGCGCATTTCAGGTCACATGACCAAGGTCAAAGGTCAATGAACTTTGGCCGAATCGGAGTATCTGTTGAATTACCATCATAACTTTGAAAGTTTATGGATCTGATTCATGAAATTTGTACATAAGAGTAATCAAGTATCACTGAACATCCTGTTCGAGTTTCAGGTCACATGATCAAGGTCAAAGGTCATGTAAGGTCAATGAACTTTGGCAATGTTGGGTTTTTTTGTTAAATAACCATCATATCTCTGTAAGTTTGTTGGTCTAGTTCATAAAAAGTGGACATAAGAGTAACCATGTATCACTGAACATCTTGTGCGAGTTAGAGTAGTATTCAAAGTCAGCACTGCTGCTATATTGAACCGCGTGATGCAGGTGAGACGGCCAGAGGCATTCCACTTGTATTACTTAATAGCCTCTACGCAAATTTAAAAGCAAACGTATATTTAGGAAGCATATATAACCGGTGTGTTGGCTCAGTTGGTAGAGCGTCCGTCTCACAACCGGGAGGTCGGGGGTTCAAACCCGGCCGTTTCAGAACAAAAGACGTTAAAAGATGGGAGTTGCTGCTGCCCTGTTTGGCGTTCAACAATTAAAGGGATAGAGCCTCGTCGATCTGGCGCTGCACGGTGGCTGCCGGGCCCACGATCAATTGGGCAAAGCAAATTTTCGGAGTATTTCATTTCATGTCCATTTCAAACAATAAATTATGGATTTTCATTTTTATAAAAGTATTCGTTAATGTACAAGCATATTGTTTTTGAATAAGTTAGTTTAATGTACTTATTGTATGTATGGTATATAAAAGTATACAGTGCGTATCAACAAAAAGTTTACACTTTGAAAAAATCCTGTAAGATTATACATTTGTAATATCCTGAAGATTTTTCTACATTTTAACACTGGTATAGATCCATTTAAGCGAATTACGATATAAATATTGAAAAATATTTCCGCTTGAGTGAGCACAACTTACTTTTGAAAAGTTAGTGAAAAATAATTTCAGCCGAACTTTGAAATAGTTATGCGAATGAAATTAGACCTTAATCATGAAGAACACATGGAATTTAGCCAGTAAAATTGATTTAAAGATATCTTTTACTTTTTTTTAACTTGTTCCCTTGCCCAAAACACTTCGAAGAGTGCATTGCGTCCCACCCCACTTCCCCACAAACCGAGGCAATCAAGCCGATATTTGCTTTACACTGAGCTGTGATTTACATGAAATTGCTTAGGCTTGATTTTCATTTTGGTAACCATTGTCAAGCTTGGGGAAAGTCGGGAGAAACAAGTATTAAATAAAAAATAACATGTAAACCCACTTTAAATTATAAAAACTTAGTGAAAAAAAATGCTGGAGATGTCTGATGTATACTTTTGTTCAGATTCAGTTATGTCCTCAAATCTTATGCTTACTAAGTGTTGAAATTTCAATTTAGGTGGCAAAATTGTTACAAAATGCTTAAATGTATCCGTTTTATCCAAATTGACTAAAAATGCAAGGGAAATGTATGAAAAATGTTTCGCAGGGTAAGTTTGATTTCGCCCTTTCCCCTTGACACGGTGTGAAAACAAGCATTTGTGCGCAAACAGATTTCAGCGAGCTATACAAAAATGGACAGTGCTCACTCAAGTGTAATTTTCTGTCAAAACTTTTACTTTCATTTGATAGATGAGACCCAAACCCAAGATTATATGTAAAACAATTACCCACATGTTGTATATTTTATAATTCCTAGAGCTTTTTCAAAGTGTAAACTTTTTTTTTTGATACGCACTGTATAGCATAATATTGTTTGTTAGTAAAATAGGTCGGCCTGTGTATAAGGATTTCCCCCTTTGGTTGCCCCGGGGACCTCGACAGTACGTGTACGTGTTCGGGCTGCCGCAGTAACGCCTTTGGCTGCTACCCCTCAGTACAACTCTGAATCATAATGCAATTTCATAATTATACACCGATTTGTAATACATGTATTTTAACTATATCATACTTGTATTTAAGTATGGTTTTACTGAAAGAATAAAACAATCTGAATTTGAATAATTTCAATAATAATAGTGCATTTATTTGGCAAGGAAAAACAATTGTGAAAAGATGAGATGATTATGAATGTCATAACTTGTAAATAAGCTCCGTCAAAAAGCATCTACTATTGTCAGTCATGTATTCTATGACATTCTCATCGGGGGGGGGGGGGGGGCATTTTAATACAGCTTTGAATAATATTAATCCGGTAGTTAGGCCCCATGTAATTATCGATTTTGTTGTTGTTTCAGTGTATTATAAAACATTAAGCTATTTCCAACTGTTCTAAATTATATGTGATTTTATATTGGGAGTATTATGCATTGAGAGTCCTTACAGGTTGAGAATTGCACTATTCAAAAGTTATATAAATTATTATATTAATAATTGCAAGATGGAAACAGATCTGAGTTCGCATGATATCAACTACGTCATCTGCATAATATACACTCTGTTGGTTATAAAAATGCGTTCACAAGTTAACGGTAGCTGCACATGTAGTAATTGTATTTCGGGCAACCATTAACTATTTGACATTATCCTGCCTATTCCACTTGATTTATTTATTCTTTTCCATTAAAAACATCAAAATATTTACATTCACGAATACGCATGTATATACAAGAAAAATATGCATAACAGATAATAAAATAAGTATAAAAGGAACATCTGTGTAGAAAGTTTTTTGAAAAGCTTGTACATGACAGGAGTCCAAAAGGTGAATTAAAGACAGAGTAGAGTTAAATAAAAAATATATAAATGGCGCATGTATTTGAATCAACGTCTTGCCCCCTCGTTCTCACCCACTCCCATCTCTCACTCAGGTGGAATTTTATAGAGACTAAATCATTGTAAATACTGAATGGTTTCAGGTACAAGATGGAAATTAATTGGTTTGATAACAAATAAACTATAAGATGTTGTTTTTGAAGGATTCAAGAAGACGTTCCACGTAATAGAAATTGGCAATGAGTTCTATACTGTATATCTGACCGATTTTTGCATATACTGTTTATTTATATTCCAGATATGATTAAAAAAAAACTTTTTCGATTGTTATATTTGTGAATGGTACGATTGATTTCAAACACATTTACAAGAGGTGGCAAAACGGTTCCTTTCCCTTGGCGATAGTACAAAAAGCCCTTAACCGAAATTCCACTCAGTCAATATAAAGTATATCAGTATAGGCCTATATTCCCAATTTTAAACGGCCTTTATTTTGCATGCCACGCTTTAATGGTGGAACTATCTGCAGAAGTCCGTGTCATCTTCGTGTTTCAACAATCAATTTATTTTGCAATTAATTATTTTCGTTCTACTGAACACTCGAAATATAATGGCCTACTCATGCGTGGATTAATTAGGGATGATGGACAAACAATAACGTTATACACTCAGAAAATGAAATTGAAATAACATTGACCGGTATCAAAATTGATATCTGGATTTTCGAGCCTATTTGATATAAATTTCTAATCATCATCATCATCCGATCATTCGATCATCATCATCATCATAATCATGATTATCATAATTATTAGTATTTATTGTTGACTTATTCTAACAGTAATTATCATGATTATTTTATCTATAACGCTTTCCGAAAAATAAATTGAATTGTGTACATAATTTTATGGGTTTTAATGCCTTATTTCAAGATATTGTGGAGATAATGATGAAGGAATTTGAAGCTCATGTTTTGGTACTTTTGGTGACGCAAGAATCGACAACAATTTTGATAAGACCCCCCCCCTCCAGAACGAAATTTAATGACATTATTTTAGCAATTATCATGAGCATGTTTGAAAATATTCAATTGTTGACGATACTTAGAAGATGAAGAATGGTTATAAGAAAAACATTACAAAAATCTGAGAGGATACAGGATAAGTGGAAAAGTAAGAAAATTGAAAACATATTCAAAACAAGGGAAACGAATTCTTTAAATTTTTTTTTGATTTTGAAGGGGTTATCTAATTACGCGCTGAATTGGCTGAATTTATCATAGGCTACAACCGGAAATGGAAAAATAACAATCTAACAAATAAGTTAATAATGGCAAATTCGTCCCTGTTACCATTTTTTGTGAAACTCAATTCCAAAAATATAATATCCACCTGCTTCCGCGAATATTTTTTACATTCTCATCAATTTCGACCTCTGCTGTTTGCGCCCAATGACTCCATGTTGATAAATAAGTTTTTCATGGAAAGCAATTTGATACATGATATTATGATTGAGAGTCAAACAATGATATTGTTGGTAACAGAGATTAGAACAGCAGAGATCACAACAGGATGTCTACAATGTTCTAATAAAAGGCAGGTCAATGGTCATGATCACATGCCACATGATATAAATCAACTTCGTACACGCAAGGGTATAATTTCATTCTTTCCGAAAAAAAAATATATTGCGCTGAATGTCAAACCAGAGTGTCGCAAAGGCGAGCACATAATACGCCAGTCTAACGCGGAAAACGGAGCTATTGGTCAAGCAAGACAAGCGACTCTACCTTTGACTTTCTGACCTCAAATCAATAGAATTGCTAGGATCTATCCTAATATCATACACACCAAATTATATGAGTCTCGGTTGAGTTCAACTAAAGTTAGCATGTTAACAAGAACTTCAGAAGGGTAAGATGAAAACATGTCTCTGTGATCTTGACATTTGATCTAAAAATCAATAGGCTTCCTGGGATCCATGCTAGTATCACACACACCAAATTATATAAGCCTAGGTTAAGTAAAACTGAAGTTAACGCGTTTACAAGGACTGCAGAAGGGTAAGATGAAAAATGTCACTGTGGCCTTGACCTTTGACCTTCTGACCTCAAAATCAAAAGATTCCTGGGATCCATGCTACACGCCAAATTATATGAGCCTAGGTCATGTAGGTTGAGTTAAACTGAAGTTATCGCGTTTACAAGGAATAGTTAACGACCTCGGACGACGGACGGACAGACAGACGGCCGGACGGAAGGACACTGAGCGTGTTACCATTATACGTCCCGTCGCCGAGACGGGCGTATGTAAAGTATGGATGGAGAGTCGAGTGGTTGAATTCATCAAGCATGTCAAGGGGCACCGAGAGATGAAAATAGGGCAGGAGAGTGGGATGGGGTGAGGCTCATCATTGATATCTGGTTTCTCTTTGGCATACGAGCTGAAATTAAATGACAATCTCCTATTCCGATCGCCACACTGATCTCTGGAGATGGATTTTACAGAACCACTATGAGCACCTTATGTTATCAGGATATGGAGAAAATATAGTGGTGGCAACAAAGTGGTGGTAGGCGTATAGAACACAGCAACAACTGCAGTGTTAACCGGTATACATAGAGGACTACACCAGTTATTTTACACCGATGTTAAATTGTTGGTGTTAGTTTTACACCTATAGATGTTATTACAACACATATGGTTGTTTCATTTACACTCTTTGGTGTTATGTTCAATCTCTAGGGTGTTATTTTAACACCTTAGTGTGTGATCCTCTATTAACACCAATTGGTGTCAGTTTTAACACCGCAGTTTTACAGTGTAGGTACAAGTAGTTGTGGTAGTAGCAGCAGCAGCAGCAGCACACCACCACCACCAACAACAACAGCAGCAGCAGCATTAGTACGTTAGTAGTAGTAGTTAGTATTAGCAGTAGTAGTAGTAGTAGTAGTATAGTAGTAGTAGTAGTACTATAGTAGTAGTAGAAGTAGTAGTAGTAATAGTAGTAGTAGTAGTAATAATAATGGCAGTAGCATTAGAAGTAGTAGTAGCAGCCCGGAGTAGCAGTAGAGGGAGTGGTAGTAGTAGTAGTAGTAGTAGTAGTAGTAGTATATAGTAGTATAGTAGTAGTACATGTAGTAGTAGTAGTAGTAGTAGTAATAGTAGTAGTAGTAGTAGTAATAGTAGTAGTAGTAGTAGTAGTATATGTGGAGGGAAAGGGGATGAGGCTATACAACTAATCATTCCATCGCTTATATGTTTTATGTCTTCTATCAGCGGGCAATACTGTTCGATCGCGCCTATATACGAAGATGTTAATGGATTACCAGGCGCTGATGTCACCCAACCAAGATACGGTTGCTGTTACCATTAATGTGGCGTTATCGATACATCAAATTGGGCAAGTGGTAAGAATCGATCCTGATTGTTTATTACTGATTATCAAAAAACCGCATCCATCAATTTTCAGACCAACCTCAAGTAGGTAAGCAAGAGCGCTCTTAACTGTCTTGAGGGTTATTTTTTAAATCATGTCCGAGCAGAGTTACACAAGTTGTCACAAACTTATTCATTTGTACCCTTTTTTTCTGACCACCACCTCTTAAAAAACCACTTAACCAACATAATCAGAAAGGGCCAATGTTTTATCAACGGGCAGCAGTCCTGACGGGAAGCACGAAGCAAAATTTAGTCGGGGATTGTTCGAAATGTCCTTATTGAAATCTGCTACTCAAAACTATAAAGGGCGATAATAGCACGTGGAAATATTTCATGGATCAATTTTTTTTTGAAGATTGTAGAATAACTCTGTTTAAATCTACATGTTAATCATGACCCGTTTAATTTTATCATCATTTTTCATTTGACGAATAGTATAACATCTTACATATTTCCTTCATTTTGATTGATTATAAGACGCACATGTCAGATTTTAACTTCGATGACTGTCGGGTATTGACGTGTTCGCGGTAACAACTTTCATGAAAAGGTCCTCGGGAGTGTGCAACACACAGGTGCATTAATTGTCAGATTCTAGAAGTTAGCATGTGCACCTAAATATCAACACCACCCCCCTCTGTGAATTTCTTTTTTTTCCCTGTAATGCATGTCCCCAACAGCACACTTAATTTACATTAATTTCTTTTCTTTTTCCCCAATAGAATGAAGCGGATGGCACCGTAAAAGTATGCTTCGGACTTTATCAGGTAATATTGTATTTGTTTGAAACAAAGGAGGTCATTTTAATAAAAGGGGAAATCCACCGTCACCAAGTTAGTGACAATAAAAGCATAGAAATAAGAAATATATATTAATAAAGGTTCAGCGGAAGTCTATCAAAGAATAACAAAGTTATGAATGTTTTAAAATTGTAAGTTCGTGACGACACGTCCGAGCAGTTTCGCAACATGTAAATTTCTATGAGAATAATTTTGTACACATTTTATATAGAAATACTAATCAGTCATTAAACATTCCCAAATTAATGGCAAGTTGTGGAAATCAGGGCGTGGGCCTACGGAGACAGATGTTCGCATATGACGTCACAAAATGAAAATGATGAACATTCATTTTTATTTCGAAAAACCTTCATGAAATTTATCTTTCCATTATTTTCCCATTTTTGAGGATGGACGTTTCCTTTAATGATCTTCCAGACAATGATGCTAGATTATGGTCTAGTGAGATTCACACAGCAGCTTGTAAATCAATCACGGGTTCAATCAAGGGTATACACGAAGGGACCTCCCCTTTCATTTGCCATGGACAAAACGCCCACTGCATCGAAGTATATGTGTTTTATTTTTCAGCAGTAAACGATTAATTTTGCTCGGAAATACATTCAAAATAGATCTACATATTGGTCCATAATCAAAATGGCCGGTGAGGTGGGAACGATACAAGCATAAAATTCGAGAAATTATTTAGGAAGACTTTTTGCAACTTTAAAATGCCCTTGACTTTGGCCTATATATTTTCAATTGGAAATATGTATTTATCCTAAATGATTATTGAAGAAGAATTCCCCGAATAAGGACATGGAAGACAATTAATGCTCATCATTAGCAATTGTTAAATTTGTTGCGCTATTATTTGCGAATTGAGAGATAGGGGAAGGCGGGGTAAGTTGTGACACTTTTTGCATTTTGCATGTTAGAATTAATATGACTAGTAATATTGTAGAAATAAGTACCACGCCTTTAAATTTGATTCTTTGGAAATGTTTTTCACCTACATATAACTTTCTACCCCCACACTGAAAGTCATCGTGACCTTTGAAAAAAAACCGATGTCAAATGGCTCAACTTGCCCCATATATGGGGTAAGTTGTGCCACCGTCTGGGGTAAGTTGAGCCACAAAAACTATGTAAAAAATGTATGCGGGAAGAACCAGGATGTCAATTTTTCATTTAAAGTCTTTTCACTTGCTAATTCTCTATAAATACTAACATCTAAAAGTAAAAGAACTGTCATGTGAATTTGCTCCTTTCTGCCTGCATATCAATGGCTTTTTATGTTTTTTACTTTTTTTTTTTATTATACATCACCATAAGAATTAACATGGCTCAACTTGCCCCATGTTGATTTGGCTTAAATTACCCCAGTCCGAACTTATTGCGATATTTTCACATCCACAAATTTCTTATGCATTCATCATTTAAAAGACTATGACAAGAATGAGAATCCATGCCTGGACTGACAATATTGTTCTTATATCTATAATATATTCAAAGACGTGTTTGGGTAAAAAGCACTTATCTATTTCACACCCTTTTTTTTTACTTTTTTTGGCTGAAATTTGCATTTTTCCCTCTAAATAAGTACTTTTTGTTCAAAGTTGGAAATAAGGTGGTTGAGTTAAGGGTTATACAATGGGTCATCAATACATGACACCACCACAATGTCTGACTCATTCTTTATTATAGCCTGGGGGTGGTGGCTCAACTTGCCCCTATGCTCAACTTACCCCGCCTTCCCCTATACAGAGTAGTGAGCCGAACGTGAAAATCGTTAAACAAGTTTCTCTCTAATTGTTTCATGATGGGCGCTTTACCTATTTCTGTATTTTATTCCTTCTCTCCTTTCTTTATTCCTAAATCTTTATATCCCCCTCATCTTTCTATTCATCTTCTTTTACGTGCCCCCTCTCTCATCACCACCTCTCCCACCTCTCTGTCGATCTCTTATCATCTCTCTTTGTGTGCTTTCTCTCTCACCATCTGATTATCTTCATCTTTCTCCCTCCTTTTCACTTGAACGCTTCTCTAACCTGTCCTCTGTACATCTCTTCCCTCCCCTCTCTCCTATAACTCTACAACAACCCCCTTCTTTCTTTCTTCACTTCTCCATATTCTACTTTCTCTCTCTCTCTCTCTTCCCTACTTCTTTCTCCCTCTTCCAACTCTTCTCCACCCCTCTCCTGATACATGACCCCTGTCTCCCCCCTCTCTCTCCTTCCTGTCGTCTCTTGCCCATTCATCTTCAATCATACAGAGTTGGATGGACCCGACACTATCTTGGGACATGGAGGAGTATAACATAACATCTATCTACATTCCAAGACATGCTGTTTGGGAACCTGATACTACATTACACATGGGGTATGTCAAAGTAATCATCCAATATCGCTCCTTGCCTTGGATGAGATCACTACAATTAGATACTTGCAATATCCACAAAAAATAGTTTTAATACATCTTTCAAAACACACAGATGAAATAAGATGATTCATACATCTGTCAAAACACAAAGATAGATTTGATGGATTGGAGTTTCTCCCAAGTACAGCTACAATTGAGCCTATTCCAATAATAAATAATTACATTGGGAAAGTACACAGGTTGAGAAAGATGTTTTGAGAAGAATTGTTACAAATCTTTCTAATGAGCAGAAAAATACAACCCACATCACTACTATGGCTTCCTATTAAAAACATTAGGATTCATTTATACATGGTGACTGCTTTAAAAATGATTTATGTAAATTTATAATCCGAAGAATAGTTGTCACTCAGTCTAATCTCAATTCACCTAATACACGTTTGGCTTCATCCAATATAACATTCAACCAGACTTACTCTACAACATATGCATATCAATATCCTTATTAAGCTAGTTTGTCTAATACTCAGAAAATGACAAGTAGCCCATGGATATAAGTGTTAATTGGACCAAATAGCAATTAGACCAACAGGTGGTAAACCATATTAAAGATCTGTATAGTTATATGAAGTATTGTTGACAACATATTGCCTTCTTGTTCATTTCTTCTAAATCAATTAAAAAGTTTTGGTATGTAGCCTTAAAAGAGTTTAGATGATATCTCACTTCACTTTCTTAAAATACACACACATGTAAAACCTAGTTAGATCAGACTATTCTAAGTCTATCCTCAGTTTTAACAGCAAAAGAGGCTGAAACATTCTAAAGCATCAGAGAAAGAGCTTATTTCTATTGCTTCCTATGCAATTGTTCATTCAAGAAGCTAATTAAAAAGTTTGGAAGACATTCCAATCAGAGTATTTTCTTAAAAATTTATGTCTAACAGGTAAGAAGACAATTACCATGAGTGGATATATAAGAACAAGTTTTGATAAGACCAAATGGTAATTAGACCAAAATCATATATACAACCAATGCATCTACACATACGTAAATAGGATATGTTCTTGTACAATGGTTTAACATTCATTTTGGTTTTATTCCTGGGTTTTATCATAATAGGGTCATCTAAATTCAGTCTGTCTTTTCATCCTGCCTTCTCAGAGACCCCGGCATTCACACGATTCAAGAAAAACAGAAACAAAATGATATTTAACTTAAAACATGCTTTTATTGTCTGGTGATTTCTCATAATTTTTTTATCTTTCAGGGTAGCTACCAAGGAGACCAGCTCTAAAAATGTTCTTGTTTTTACGAGTGGAAAGGTGGCCGATGTGAGTATCATGGAAGTCTCTTTACCATGTGTCAAAGGAAAGCCAAGTGACGAAAGCAGCGATGGTTTGGATGATGCAATGAATGGGAAGACAAGACGGAGGTGTACATTGAAAATGGGTTGTGCAATCCAGTCTCTTGACGCCATTTTGTACCACGCCACACCACCTGATGTCACAGCTCTTGAAGACATTAAGGATGAGTGGTGGCTGGATGGAGTGACTATCAAGCAGGAGGTGCAATCAAGACCAAGCCCCCATGGACCGATCTCCTTGGCAACCTTCGACTTCAACATGATCAGGAAGACAGCAACGACAAACACCCCTATTCAGTTAGTGGCACCATCCATCATGACATCACTTGCAGCACTGGGTGTGTTCTTTCTCCCACCAATGGCAGGAGAGAGGATTCTTATGGTAGGGATGGCGTTTCTTGGACAACTCATCCTTGCAGGATTCAGCGTTCTCGTGCAGATCCAGTCCCATGAACAAACAGACTTGTACAACTTTATGCTCTTTTCAACGGTTTATATTTTTCTCATCATTGCTGCTGTTTTATTGTTGTTCTTTGTCCTTCCATTGCTGAAGAGATTCAAAACTAAAGAGGGCAATACTGAAGAGGATGGGGAGCAGTTGCTGACCATAGCTGTAAGTTGTTTAATATATTTGCTGTTAGATATTGAGAGCCAAAAGGCAAAGACTAACAAAAGCATTATTTTCTAGTTATCTGAAGAAAGAAATGAAAACATTGGTGGTAACTCCTTGGTTATTTATAAAGCACCACATCAACTAATAGAAAGTGCTCAATATATCAATATCTTCAGTATATCATTAGTGTTTACTTATCAAATGGAAATTATATAATTGTCTTGCATATATCGTAATCAGTGTGTTGTCATCATGGCTATATTCCATGTACAAATATTAATACTCCTGGGAAAACAACATTTTAGCCCCTGGAAAAATAATTCCTGGTGCATTATAATCTCTATTGACATTTTTAATAAAAAGTAGCAGTATTTATCCTGCTGAAATGTTACACATTTTCATAATGACTATAATGTAAAAACTCTATACAGGAAGAGAAAGAAATGCAGGGATGTTTATCACTTTGTGTCATCTACATGATTTGATATTTCCATCCCCTCTATAATCATAATTGCACATGAATTGATCTTCTGCCCTGGGAAAGGAATCACCCTGGATGGTGTCACTGTTTTTTCATAAAAACCCCCAGAAATAAGACATATTTTCTATATCTTTGTATAATCTATAGAAAGATATAAAGGGACATGACTTCTGATCTCCCATTTGATTTCAAACATTTTTTTGCTCGTTTTCATGTTCGCTCTATCCAGTATTCTTGCTACACTTCATTGCTCTCATGCTATTTTTTGGAAGCCAATTTGTATGTATAATTTTGTTATGTCAGAAAAGCATGTGCCAGATTGTAGGGTTGTCATAATACCAGTTTTTAAAATCATACATAAATTTACATTTATATAAACGAAAAAGCTTATTACTACTACATATACCTCATTCACATTTGCTCTAGGGCGGCCGTATGCCGATTCGAAAACAGCTGTTTTAACATTTTTCTTGTAGTAGTTACATAAAAGTGAATAAAAAAGCTGTTCTCGACTCGGCGTATGGCCGCCGTAAAACAAATGTGACTGAGGTATTAGTAATGTCCTCATGTACACCACCCCTCTCTCGCTCTCTCTCCTTCCTCTCTACATCTCTCACTGTGTCATCTCCCCACACTCGTTGGCATATGTACCGGCATTCTAATGCCCATCTGTTATAATCATTCTTTTTTTTTATGCTGCAGGAAAAGAAACTTGTATCAACAATACCAGATGCTGTTATGTTCATCATTTTCATCTCCTTATACATTGTCGGCTTGGCAACACTGTTCTCTTGAAATGTGCATGTTTCCTGTTTTTGAGGACATGATATTCATACCTGGGTGTGATGCCAGTATCATCCAAAGCTTCAAATGATAACATTATCAAGTAAAATAGACTATAATTATGAGTATTTCTGAGGGAGAAAACTGGAGATTCTTCATTATGAACTTACATTAATTTGAAGAGGCAGTAGCCTTGCAGTATCTTGTAAAATTGATTCCATCTCTTGAAAATTGAATGAAATGTATTCAATATCTCTTTTTAGATTTAATTTATCCACCGGTATTATAAAATTCATTTTAGATCTTAGTGAATCATGCCTGGTTCATATCTTTAAGAGTTGCCATTGATTCAAATTGTTCTTTTCTATTGAAAGCAAGCATTGCTATTTTGTCATTCAGATTCTAGAAGGGATATGAAACTATATTTTTTTGTTAACAAAATGTGACTTACTGAATGGGAGGATTATAAATCTTCACTTTTGGAGAAAGATTAATTCAAAATGTAGTCAAGTGACATCAGCATTGTGAGAGTACATGCACATTTGCAGGGTTTTTATGACAAATGATGGCATTGCTTGCTGCCTATAGTTTAATTATAATTTTTATAAATACATGGACCATTCGGGTCTTTGTTACTGATACCCTAATACCCCTTTCATAAACCCAATTATGCGGCAAATAGCAGCATAATTTGGTCGTAAAATCGGAGGACCAGAGTTTTCCGCATTAGTTTGATGCAGCTATTATCCGCATAATAGCAGCACCGGGACCAGATTTTGACTTTATGAACGCATTTCCAAATATTGCGGATAATTGCCATGGTGCGGTCACAAGGTCACCCTTTTCCAACACCACCGCATTGGAGGGGGCGTGTCCAGTTGTCATGACGATTATCCACCTTTTTCAGGATGGGCGCTCGTAAAAATAGTGCGGATTATTTTTGGAGTTTGTGAACGCAATTTTCATTGAATTATCCGCATTACTCTTAGGCGGCTAATTGGAGGATGGGTTTATAAAAAGGGTATAATACAGATTCTAAGCCAGTAACGATATATTCATGTCTACTGGTCCTGTAATAATGCACTACAATCTTTATGATATATATGTAAAAGAGTGGGAAATCCTTCAGATCGGACATCCTGAAAAGGAATTAAGGATGTTTAGAGAGGGAGAGGAAAAAGCAAGAAAGAGAGAGGAAGTATAGATTGAAGAGAAAGAGAGGGGGAGGGGAGGGAAGAAGAAAGAGGGAATTGAGAGTGGGAGATTGATTCATTACTGAAATATGAAGCTGTTAAATGATTATAGTAGTTACCTTGATTTCATTGGAGTTATCTTGTAACATAATGTATTATTTTAACATGTTAATAAATGTAAATAAACTTTAAATATAAGTAGAAGTAAGCCTTAATAATATTCACCACAAATATATTGACTGGGAGAAATTTTTGTTTTCGAAGATTTTATACAAGTTTTTTACGACATTTTGAATGGTGTCAAAATTTGCTCTGTTAACATTTTTGACTGATAATTATGCAAAAAAAAATTTACAGGGTTTATGGATATTTCTGTTATTTTTTTTTATACTAATTTCATAGAACCTTGTGTGTGACATCATTTATAGATACAGTCTTTATTCTTACATGAATTCTATTATTTTTTACGAGTATTAATTTGTATAACTATAAAAGGAACTATCTTACAGGATATAAAGTTTAACTCAATGAACACTAGGGAAAAAATTTCCACAATTGCACAAAAGAGCTTTGTCATATTACTTTATGTTACTGTAGATACTAAAATACAGATGAAGTCATATTTGTATCAAGTCAATATTAAACACTGAAATGGGAATGAAGTATTCTGTGTATTCAGAACTCAATTATAGCCAATTTTGAGGTCTATAGCTTCCCATTCTCTGCACATTTTGATTTCAAATGTTAAGAGAACTATAATATTTCACATAAGCCTATAAGCAAAGCATATATTGCTGGTTATTGACTTCTCTCAATTCTATGTCTCATATGTTCAATTTATCTATTTTACTTTTTCACTTCTGACAAGGCTTTCCAAACAGGTTCATGTCTGGTAGTGCACTTTCTATGTACTTATTTATTGATCATGAATAGGATTTCTTGGGTTTTTTTAATGAAAATGTGGCATATGACAATGCACTCAATTTTTGAAGAAAAATTTCAACCCTTGACATCATTCATAGTTTTAAAACCACATGGTTCCAATAGCAACTGATTTTACTCATCAGATCATTCATTATGACAATGTTATTAACCCACAGGACCATATTCTGAACTTTGGTTTAACTCAAAGCATGATCTAAAAATGTGGTTTAACTTTGGGTAGCAAAATGTAAACCTTACTGTACACATGATTTGGCATTCAAACTATTAAAATCTCTCTGAAAATGATAACTATAATATTCAACATTATCACATGAGGAAGAGCTCAGTAAAAAATAGTTTTTAAGAATTTTTGACTTTCTTTGGCTATCCATATATCTCACACAGACTTTCAGTAATACCACTTAGAATTATCAAAGTTGAACCAACATTCAGAATATGATCTAACATGATTGATTTGGTATATTCATCATTTGGCCCAATAATCTCCAATTCCATAATTGACTATATTTCACATGAATATCATGTCTACAAAATAAATGATGAAATTGGTAATCTTAGGAATTATTACTTCCATTTTGTTTAATGACTATTTGAGGCTTTAATAAAAGGGTATGAAGACAGATAGAGGCACTACCTATCTGGAAATTAAACCATGGAATATGGATTGAACAGTGATTACACAAAATGTTAAATTGGCTGGAGACAAAATGTGATTAGACCATATGGGATGAGGCCAAACAGACAATAAGTAAACACGTGGGATTACATCAGTAGAATTTGAATCCATCAATCTCTGAATGTTTGTTTTGTATCTCTAAAGAGCATGATAAACATACAATACAATCCCTTTCAAGAATACAATGATAATTACAATACGGGTTAGTTTATTGCATAACATCAACAATGCCAATGGAAATTACATTTCAGTTGTGTACAAACATAAAGAAAATAACATAATCCAAAGTAAAGTAATAATTTATAAATATTATATCTATGAAAAATCATTTCAATTAAATAAATGTATTACAACAATGAATTTTAATGAATGAATGAGTATTGGTTGTAAAATCAAATTAAAAAGGCACTTTCAATAAGTAAATATTCATTTTCATTTGCATTTTTTTTTTATTCTCCTGAAAGAAAAGAAAAAGTTCTGAGTAAACCTGCTTCTAAGGAGTTCCTTGTAAAATTTTGATTTATTTTGGGGAAAACTTTACCCAAGTCCCAAGAGCTGACCTGGTAATGCCCTGGGAGAAATAATTAGCTAATTTAGCAGCTTTGTGGTGTACAGGTTCTCACTCTGTCTTTGGGCCAAATCCTTTTGAAGGGCATCAATATAAAACTTTGCCACTCTCCACCCAGGTGTTTAGGATGTACATGTAAACCCAAATTTCGTTAGCTCAGCAAATTTGAACAGCCCGACCGCAGTTGCTTGAATACTCACTAGGAAATGGAGACTGAGTATTCATGTGGGCAAGCCACATGACTGGGGTGAACATATATATGTTAGGCATTGAGAGATGATAATCTAATGCGATAAGTTCTATATACAAGTGGAATGCCTCTGGCCGTCTCACCTGCATCACGCGGTTCAATATAGCAGCAGTGCTCACTTTGAATACTACTCTAACTCGCACAAGATGTTCAGTGATACATGGTTACTCTTATTTCCCTTTTTTATGAACTAGACCAATAAACTTACAGAGATATGATGGTTATTCAACAAAAACCCCAACATGGCCAAAGTTCATTGACCTTACATGACCTTTGACCTTGATCATGTGACCTGAAACTCGAACAGGATGTTCAGTGATACTTGATTACTCTTATGTACAAGTTTCATGAATCAGATCCATAAACTTTCAAAGTTATGATGGTAATTCAACAGATACACCCAATTCGGCCAAAGTTCATTGACCTTTGACCTTGGTCATGTGACCTGAAACGCGCACAGGATGTTCAGTGATACTTGATTACTCTAATGTCCAAGTTTAATGAACTAGACCAATAAACTTTCAAAGTTATGATGGTAATTCAACAGATACCCCCAATTCGGCCAAAGTTCATTGACCCGAAATGACCTTTGACCTTAATCATGAGACCTGAAACTTGCACAAAATTTTCAGTGATGCTTGATTACTATTATGTCCAAGTTTCATGAATCAGATCCATAAACTTTCAAAGTTATGATGGGAATTCAACAGATATCCCCAATTCGGCCAAAGTTCATTGACCCTAAATGACCTTTGACCTTGGTCATGTGACGTGAAACTCATGCAGGATGTTCAGTGATACTTGATTAACCTTATGTCCAAGTTTCATGAACTAGGTCCATATATTTTCTAAGTTATGATGACATTTCAAAAACTTAACCTCAGGTTAAGATTTCGATGTTGATTCCTCCAACATGGTCTAAGTTCATTGACCCTAAATGACCTTTGACCTTGGTCATGTGACATGAAACTCTGATAGGATGTTCAGTAATACTTGATTAACCTTATGGCCAAGTTTTATTAACTAGGTCCATATACTTTCTAAGTTATGACATCATTTCAAAAACTTAACCTCAGGTTAAGATTTGATGTTGACGCCGCCGCCGCCGCCGCCGCCACCGCCGCCGTCGCCGTCGCCGTCGGAAAAGCGGCGCCTATAGTCTCACTTTGCTTCGCAGGTGAGACAAAAAGGGATTAATCATTATTACTTGCCAGTCTGAAGAGAAATTCTCACCCTAGTACTACCCTCATTATTAGGTAAGAGGATTCAACAGTAAAATTAATATACTCACCATGCTTTTAATGTATTAGCCAAACGCCTAAACGTAATATTCTTTTTCGAATCAAAAATTTTTCCAAGAAAACATTTAGTCAAATTGTTATCCAATAATTTTGCCTGATTGATATTTGATGATTATGGTTCATGTACAATGAATATTCTTATTTGCTTTTCTACTTTAATTGTTTAAGTCAGATTTGAATTTTGACAGAAGGTATTACATTTTGAAATATGAAAAACTATTATTCAATTATGATATGATTGACAACACACATTATTATATGTCTTTGGGTGTTAACAAAATAAATGAAAATATATTATGAAAATAATGTAATTAGTCTATCCTAGTATTTGTATTTGTTATATTCAAATAATAGTGGTAATTACTAAAACAATATCAAAATTTGTTTCATTCTTTGCAAATCTTATTTTGTTCACATAGAATTTGTCATTTGGATTCCCTTTTCTATGGAACAGTCGCTCACACTAAAGTGAATTATGGATGAAATACACATGTGATATAAATCTTCATTAAAATCTTAAAATGATAGTTTGATAGTGTATTATCATTATTGTAATACATGCTCTTTGTACATCTGATTTGTTTTTTGTTTCATTTGGAAAGTTATTGCACAGCTTGAAAAAGATACAGGGAAACCAAATCAATCATTCCCATCTTCTTATCTCTATTCATATAAATAAACTATTGCATTCACCAATGACTGATTTGAGGTTTGGTGTTGACATTAGTGTTGAGTGTTGACACCAAGCAGTTGTATCAGTGTTTGTAAACGATAATGAATTCCTGTTGATGCTACTTTATAGATATGTTGTTCATTTATTGTGAGCCTTGTATGGTTTGAACCAGTAGGGCATAATTCCATACCCTTTATATCCTTGGTATTGAAGAGCATGAATTAGGCTGCGAAGCCTCCAATGTGAGCTTACAGAGTTATCATGAAATCATGAATCACATTAGATTAACACGTAGTGACATCAATCCTAGCACAAACCTCAAGTTCAGTGTTGTGGCTGGTGTAAACTATTCGGTGTAACATGAAAACTAGCTGTTAACATTAAACTTGGAATCGCCGATCATATCATAGACTGCTAAACACTTGTTGAAATCAGTCCTAGCACCAGCATAATTTAAAGCTGCTGTGGCTGATGTTAAAAAAAATAGCCATAGACTACCATTAGCTGTCATCACCAAAGTTAATACCAGCATCACATCTGAAAGTCTGATTATCAATACCTTGAAATAATTTCTGCATCAAACAGTTATATCAGTACCTTGTATATCGATTCTTGTTGACAGTCCATAGTCATGGTGTTCATTTATTGGGAGGCTTGTATGGTTTAACCTTGTGACTCTCAATTCCATAGTCTCTGTGTCCTTCTCTGTAGATTTTGAATAAAATATAAAATGAATAACAGGGTTGGCGGATTTAAATCACGTTGATTTAAATCGTGATTTAAATCGCGATTTAAATCACCATGATTTTTTTTAAAAAATCATTGATTTAAATCACTTCCATTGAAACATGTACAAATCATGGACAAAGTATTTGTTCAATGCAGTTTTAATTCTTCAAGTCAACTGAAAAACTTTGAATTAACTTTATATCAATAAAAGATCAACAAAGTCTTCATATCTACTTAAAACAAATTAAAATCAAATTAATAAAATCAGGTAATTCCTTAAAAACTACAGATGTATGTTGTCAATAGGTACTCATTTTTTGTAAATTATGTCGAGTTTTTCTTCTGAAATTTTACATTCTTTGTCAGTTATTATTAGTCAATTTCTTTCTTAATGTAAAGTTTTCACATAATCCAAAGACTTTTCAGAGAGCAGTTTGTAAAAAAAAAAAATATAATATATAAAAGTCGATGAGAAAAGGTTTGTTGGCAGTTTTCCAGTTTTGATCCTTCGCCTACACATAACTACTTCTGTCATGTAAAATAAAAAATGATACCTGCATGTAATCAACATATTTAACATGCCTCTTATTTCGTATTGTTACATTTATCATACATTTGATGTTTTGAATAACATAATTATAAAAATCACATTAACATAATGTAGTACAGTCATAATTTGACTGTTGAGAAAAGCTTTCTCTTATAAACCTTTTAAGTCACTGCAGCCCATTTTTTGTTCAGTGCTACAAATAATGGAAGTTTTGTATCTGCATGTAATAATGGAAAGAGCTCTATAACAATTTGCAAAACTCAGAATAAACATTTAACACTGTATTTTAACGTTAAGATGCAGGTACTTCAGTTACAATCATTGGCAGTTGTAAGCTGTGTCTCATTTAAAATAAAATACTTCTTTTTGTAATACATGTTGTAATTTAAGCAGTTTTGCAGTTTTTATCCTTTAAGTTAAAAGTAAGTAGATTTTTTTTCATACTTCATGGATCAAACAGATTTTTTTGTAGAGAATATGGGAATAAAAATTGTAGATTAATGTAAAAAAATCACAGTAACAGAATGTAGTATAGTCACCCTTTGACTAAGCTATCTCCTATATTGTTCTCCAAAACTGAGAGTTTTGCATCTATATCTGTAGCAAGAGAAGAGCTTTTTATCAAAAGATCCTTAACATATACAGTTGTAGTCTCTCTTTGACTATTGTAAAGCTGTGACTCATTTAAAAAAATCATTGATGAGAAATATTTCTCTTACAATATACATGAATACTAGTAATTGGCAAAGGGTTTGTTGGCAGTTTTGATAAGGGATTTTTTCTCTTGGATTTTTTTAAATATTTGAATGAAAAATCCCAGAGGGGAATTTTCTCTACTCACTGGGAATTCCCTATGGAATATTCCTTCATAGGCCTATGTATGATAGAATTAAGTTCAGATACATGATTCCTCAAATTTATTTTTAATTGTCCATTTTTACTGGATTTTAATTTCAAAATATGTGGTTAAGAACAATATTAGGGGTGAAATGTATAACATCAATACTGATGTCATTGTAAGAGTAAGGGGGGGGGGGATAATTACCCTTTTTTTCGAAGGAACTTTAAAAAAATAAAAAAAATCTGATTTAAATAAAAAAAATCTGATTTAAATCAAATAAATCCGATTTTTTTGATTTTTTTAAAAAAATCAAAAAAATCGCCAACCCTGCTAGACAAGTAAGGTTAGTAATTCAATTACTCTAATGGCAATTCAAGAAAAGCATGAATGCTTACAGGCAAACAGTGATAAGAGGACTGATGGCTCTAGTCATATAAGAAAATGCTCATATACTATCACCTCTCAGCATGAATAATTAGATATTCAAAATGTCAACATCATCAATAGTGTTGAAAGCGTACACGCTAAACCAAAGAATCTATTTAATTAAGTAAAGATCATAATCAATCCACACATCTCAGACCAGCATTTCCTTGCAGTCTTTACTGCCGACTTCAAAGGTCGATGCACTGCATTTCCTCAGGAATGTACTGCCAACTTTTAGGGTAGTGTATCATCATGAATCAAGCATGGCTGGATAGAAACAGTTCTTAATTCCAAACATACTAACATATCAGTACAAATATCATGGTAAAAACTCTGCCATCCCACTGAATTAAACAGGCGCATCATTATAAACCTGCAATACTAGACAAAAAGTCGTGTTCAAAACACAAGAATCGATAAGGTGAGTGGTACAAACACCCTGGTAACAGCTGCTATGTTTGTGGCAAGCCAGTAAGCACATAGTCTTGTACACAAGTTTTACAGCAGTGCGCTACCCCTCAGTTACAAATATCAGTCATATCTTTCAGAATAATTGATCAATCATTCTTTTTGAAACCATAACTACTGACCTGAAGCATCTTTTACAGTAGAGATCATTATCACAATCCACACATCTCACAATGGCATCTTCATTACAGATGCAACACCATGGCAGTTCATCAGGGTTTGTCTGGGGTCCTGGAGGGTCATGCTTGTGTGGTTCTAGTGGAGGGTTCTCGGAAATCTGCAGAGTCAATGATGATTTATGGATATGAATGAATCAGAAAGAGATAAGTAAATATTACAGGCACTTGGAAAACTTGTCCTTATGCAGAAAAGGGGTACATAGATATGTAACATATAAAAAGATAAGACAAGTAAATGAATACACATATGTATGGTTTCAAATGAAAATAAACAGTCAAATTGATAGATATGACATTCATGATATTCTTTTTGAAGGCAAGGAATATAAGGATATACATGCAAGAGATAAATGAATCAATAAAAAAGGAAAATAATTAAGAATTGAATAAACAAATGAATAGATCAATAAGAAAACAGTAAAATAAACAAAGGATACATATAAGAAATAACTTACTAAAATAATTAACTAATAACCATAATCATGTAATGTGTACTACTAAACATATAAAATATCTGTATGATACATGTCCCTAAAAAAACAAACCCTCAAACCATGATTCAAAGATCCATGATGGAAAAAAATGACAATCTAATTCAACTCACATTAGTGTTGCTTGTTGGTTTAGGATGTACTCTCTCTGTTGGTACCTGGAACCCATCAGCAGCTACTCTGTCATCCAACTTGTCTTCCTCCAATATCTAATGTAATAAACATAAAAACAACAACAAAAGTTGAACTGACATTTTTTCTGTCTAGTTACCATTCTGTATTTTGATTGGGCAAAGTGGAAATAAATGGATCTTTCCTGCCAAGGGTGGTAAGATTTCTCACATTCATGCCGGACTTTCAACAACCAGATATTGTTGAATTTGATTAAGGTCATGATAACTTTTTGATTCTCACTTTTCTCTGAAATGATGGGGGAGATCAGCTCATTCAAATAAAAATTGCCAGAATGCATTCATGGGCCCACTGGAACTCATATGCATGATTATATCCAACATACTAATAATCTTCTTATAGGGTTGGAAACAAAAATTGCAGTTTCCGCATCAATCGTCAGTTAGTTAGTCAGTCAGTGATGGAACTTTTGTGTTTACTGATCACGTCAGCTCATAAAATCATAATGTGTTATTTTGAGTATGCGTGAAAGTATTTGCATTGTCAATCATTTTTTTATGACAAAGGAAATAAATGCTTTTATATCCCTTACTTAAGATTGTTGTATTGAGAGTGTACACAAGGAGAAAAACGATAGTTTTACTACGATAAACGTTTGCCGTGATATAGTTAATTTTCCTTGCTGACGTCACGCATAGTCCATTTTTTCCCTAGGGAAAAAGTGAACTATACGTTTTTTTGACCCCCCCAACCTTGCGATACGCGATGCGAGCAGAGCGCTACTCAGCTAAACGGTACTCTCCACTGCATGCCACGGGAAACTTTCGGCGAGCTGCACTAACCAGGTGCGCTCGCTGAACACACGATCCATTATTATTTTCTACACTTTTTGATGATTGTTCTATATCAACTTATTAAAAATCGTTTCGCTGTAAAATGGTTTAAGTGGAAGGGATATAAAACAAATATACAATGACCCATTCTCGGAACCGGGTCAACCGGCTAAAACTATTCGCACTCAGGAACATCACATAGTACTATTCTCCCTCGGGCCGATGGCCCTCGGGAGAATAGTACTATGTGATGTTCCTTCGATGCGAATAGTTTTAGCCAGATCCTCGAATGTCATTGTATATTTGTATAATAACTGTATTCAAAAGAATTAATCACACTTTTTGTTTTTGTTTGATACCCATACCTGTTGAATGAGTCTCTGGGAAGCTTTTTCTTCATCTTCATCACTATCTCCATCAAGGTTAAGATTCCCTATAAACCAGAAAGTCACAATTCATAACATCAATTATTCAACAAAATTTTAATTACTTTAAAGACCAAAGTGTGGATCATTAGGCAATGTAATATCATACAGCTATTTTCAGGATTTTATAAAATTTATTCGGCATCAAGAGTTTTATAAGAACACACTTGAAGGAATGGCAATTCACTGAAGTGGATATGTTTGAAACGTTAAATAAGCTAAAATAAAAACTCCCACAAAATTTCAGTTTAAAGTCGCTAAAACCGAAATTACAAGCATGAAGCTCTTTTGCGATATAATGTCAAGATATTGTCTTGGTCTTTCCAACCTTGTATTTTTCTAGCAATGAATAAGTTGCAAGGATGGGAAACTGAGTGTGCATATTATAGTAAACTTTGAAGTCGATTTTCTCTGAAATGGGTTTGCACCATCGTATGTGTGATACGATGGTTCGGATGACCGCCAACAAATTAAGAACACAACCAAGTCACTGACATGTTTATAATTACCTCTGTGTTGTTTGACAGTTTATCTCATTACCCAAATTCAGATTAGATTGCTGTTATTCCCACATACATCTTGGACAGGACAAACATCAAATTTCAAGGTCTAAGTTTTAAGACCGAAGCCTACTTAAATCATCAATAGTCCAGTATCAAGGCACAACACACACTGACACACCTGGGACTGGCCAGGCTGTGTAATCAAATTGAAGATCCTAACCTGTATTTTCTCCTGACTGTGCACCCTTGAGATGAGCCAGTCTCCCTGCAATCTCTGCATCCCTCTCGGCTCCTCTCTTGGTGGCCTCCTCCTCCAGATGGAGCTCAGCCCTTGCTGCCTCCATCAGCTTGTTTGCCTCCTCTGCCAGTTTCCTTGCATTACTCTCATCATCCTCACCCCCATCAGGGCCTCCTGGTGGTTGAGGATTGGTACCCCCGGAAGGCTGTTCTATGTTGCTGGAAGACTCCCCTGTTAGAAAGGTAAGAAGTTATATTGTACAAGCTCTTTTTTATTATAGTGACAAAATATTCAGGAGTAAAGATGAATGGTTTATCCAATCTGACAATGGTTCTAAGAAGGCATAGTTGCTTGTATTTCAGACAGGACATTACTTGATAGATTATCTAGTCATTAAAACAACAAGTGGAGCGCATCTGGCAGTCTCATCTGCATTACACGATTCAATATAGCAGCAGTGCTGACTTCGAAAATGGCTATTAAACGATTTATTTACAAAAAAAACATTCAAATAATAAAAATACTACATTCATTGACCCTAAACGACGTTTGACCTTGATCATGTGACCTAGACTTGTGCAAGACAATCAGTAATACTTGATTACCCCTATGTCCACATTTCATAAACTATATCCGTAAACTTTCATGATTTTGAAGGCAATTCAAACAAATACCCCCAACATGGCCAGACTTCATCGACCCTAACTGACCTTTGACCTCAGTCAGTCGGCAAGCCCTGAAAATGTAGCTTCTTTTATCCAAGTGATATTCATGACTAGAAGGTTTTTGCATAGTTAATGAGCTTGGTGCGAACCAAAACACCTCTTTTTTATTCGGCCATTGCTGCTCTAAATATTGAACAAATTTCATGTTTTTGGTATCTTTGTAAAGAAAAAGAATCATTCTTTCAGGTCATGTGTTTGGATTTTTAAAAAGATGTTGTAATATAGGGAAAACTTTTGATCTAAAGCATGAAAAAAAAATTATGCAACAAAAGTTGTTGTTTTCATACATAATTTCTGTTTTAGCACAAATGATTTTTAGATCATGAAAAATCTGAAGATCTAAGCTTGAATATGATATGATTTTTATAAGGTATATTTTAGATGGGTCAGCAGCCAGCTATTCATAGGCCAAGTACATTTAGCAGCTCAAAAACAAGAATAATGCGCTCTGGTTGGTCATAGGAACCACACACCCATGCAAATTCCACTGTTCCCCATACTGGGCCTCTGCAAGGTCACATTCACCATGTGGTAATCTCTTCAAATTACCGACGCTGTTGTATTGAAAACATTATTCAGCCAATCAGATCTCTGGATTTTATGTTAATCAGAAATTTCAGAAATCTTGTTTTGCATCTTGATGGAAAAAGCTGGCTGCTGACCCATCTAATAGATGCCACATATCGAGAGTGAAAGTATAGAGTTTGAGCTTTCTGATGATATAAATAATGTTGGTGCCTAAAACACAAAATGTTGGAACAATTTTCAAGTGAAAACAGAGGAAGAAAATTCTGTTTGATGCATCTTTTCAGGTAAAAATTCACTTATTTATCAAAATATTTCATTCAAAAGAAATGACCAATATAAAAGAGTAACATTTACTCTTGCCCATGGTACAAAAATAATCAATATTACTCAAAGAGAAAGTGGTTAAATCATTTGAGAAAGAGAGTCTCACAATTCACGAGATTTTGCAGGGACATGAATTCAGCCACGAGAGGACTTGGATAAATCTTGCTCATTTGCTCATTAACACAGGGGTTTGCCGACTGACTGACCTGGGCCATGTGACCTGGAACTCGAGCAGGATGTTCAAGTAATATCTTATTATCCTTACGTCCACGTTTCATGAACTGGGTCCTGTGATTTCTAAGTTATGATGGCATTTCAAAAATTTGACCTTAGCTTAAAGGGGAATGAAACCTTTGGAACAAATAGGCTTGTGTAGAAACACAAAAATCAAAGAATAAGAATAAAGAAAGTTTGAGAAAAATCGGACAAATAATGAGAAAGTTATAAGCATTTGAATATTGCAATCACTAATGCTATGGAGATCCTCCCATTGGCAATGCGACAAGGATGTGTGATGTCACTGATGAACAACTTTTCCTTTGGTGGACTATAAAATACCCTCAAAATGTCTCTTTTTGCTTTTTCTTACGATGATACAAACTCTTTATCCATTATGTATTCTTAAAAAATATGTATTACATGCCTTCATGTAGAAAGAACACATGATCTATGGATAGATGTGATAAAAGAGGCAATTCAAGTGAAATATATACTAAAGTAATGGGGAGAGTTGTTCATCAGTGACATCACACATCTTTGTCGCATTGCCAATTTGCTATCTCCAAAGCAATAGTGATCACAATATTCAAATGCTCATAACTTTCTCATTATTTGTCCGATTTTTCTCAAACTTTTGTTGATCTGTTTCTTTGATTTTTCTGTTTTCACACAAGCTATCTTGTTCCAATGGTTTCATTCTCCTTTAAGATTTCAATGTTGATTCCCCAACATGGTCTAAGTTTATTGACCCTAAATGACTTTTTACCATACGTTTAGAATCCATACACGTTATAATGTACGGCGATCAGTCACAACCAATTACATAAATATTTAATGAGTTTCAAAATTCTATGTTGAAATTTTGTATCACCACCTCGAGCTATTATATAAAGCAAACAAAATTGAAATTGATCAACAAATGAAGAAAAAAATTTCTTTGTAATTCTGTGTAGAAGTTTGGTGAACCTCATAAAGTTCTACAAAATGGAAGAAGAAAAAAAGTAAAAATCGGTCAATAATTAAAGAAGAAAAAGCAGTTTAAGTGAATCTTTAAAAATATGAATAAATTAATTTCCCATAAATTAGCATAAAATTTGTTCTAGTCAAAATTTCAAAATTCTGTGAAGAAGATTGGTGAACCTCATGAAGCTCTACCAGATGGAAAAAAAAATCAAAATCGGTCAACATTATAAAGAAGAAGAAGCATTTATGTGAATTTTAAAAAATATGCATAATTAATTTCGCATAAACTAGCATAAAAATTGTTCTGATCAAAATTTCAAAATTCTGTTGAGAAGATTGGTCAACCTCATGAAGCTCTACCAGATGGAAGAAAAAAAATCAAATTCGGTCAACAAATAAAGATAAAGAAGCATTTTATGTGAATTTTTGAAAATTTGCATAAATTAGCATAAAAATTGTTCTGGTCAAAATTTCAAAATTCTGTGTAGAACTTTGGTGAACCTCATGAAGCTCTACCTGATGGAAGCAAAAAAATCAAAATCGATCAACAAATAAAGCAGCATTTTTTGTGAATTTTGAAAAATGCACATAAATTAGCATATTTAATGAATTTCAAAATTCTGTGTAGAAGTTTTGAATCCCCCACCTAGTGCTATCATATAAAGCAAACAGAATTGAAATCGGACTTGAAATGGCGAAGTAATAGCATTTTGAAATTGTGGACGGAAGACAGACGCCACGCCAAGGCGTAAGCTCATCTTGCCCTTCGGGCCGGATGAGCTAAAAATGAAAAAGCCGGAACTCTGGCATCCCTGATCTTTATCATGCAAAAAAAAAGTGTTGAATGAAATCAGATTTTAATGAATTCAAACTTCATAACTTTTATATCAAATTAGAATTGCTCAGTAGGTCCTTTGGCTCTCTGCACCAGAAGACCATCTCATTAAAATTGCTACCAATAACAGCTGCTACAATTTGATGATGAATTTGCTCTCAGCCCCTGAAACATATCAGTAGCTTATAACAGGATCAAAACCTACTGAAATTTAGCCTTTAAACAAAGACATGGCTGTTATGATATTTATATCAAATGCCTTGCGAAAAGCCGGATGAATGAATAATAGCAGGGCCCGCTGGGAGAACAGTTTTCAGAACTGAAGCGGCTTCCCTGGGTAAATATATCTATATTATTATTATTAATGTGAGCCAAGTCACAGGCCTTAAGGAACCTGAATAGATTTGTTACGTTTACCATTAATTCTGACTTGCGATAGCTACCTCTCAGATAGCGGCCAATCAGCAAGTGTATTGTTCACATCAATGAACGCTGTATGACTCAATACCACAGAAGCGAAGTTCCTGGTCCAATGACGTAATCAACATCAAAGGTGCGGATTGGCACTTCGGCATGCTCATGAATAATTAACACATTCATGTCTCCTCCAGGTTCCTACCTAAAGGTTTTCGCGCTCATTCGGGTTATGCTAATTCTCTTCCTCAGTTGCTTATCTCGAATCAGCCAATCCGAGAAATCTAGCTAAGTCGCAAGGCATTGTCAAAAGGCCAACTTGAATTCAGGATGGACTGCCCCATAATTTTTTCTTGTGTAACATGGCAAGTTTCTCAGAGTACTTACCTAATAATTTCTTGGCATCATCTGTGAGTTGTTTCATCTCATCCTCATCAGGCAAGAGTGGATCGGTGTTTTGTCCTGGTCCCAAGCATGTGGGGGCTCGTTTGGCTGCAGCTGGATCTGACAATAACATATTGACACATTGAATAGTATATTTTCCATAGACTATGTACAGGGATCAGATTGCAGAAAACAACAGGTCAACCCTCATACAAGTCATGTGAAAGGGTACATATTATCCCATTTTCATGAACCAATCAAAGAGAATTTGGCAGAGAAAGAAAGTTTGAAATGTACAAGTTTAAAACTTTGATTTTTGTAAAGTAAAGTGGCCACAAAAAGTATAAAATTGAATTTTTTTATACCACCAAAGTAAATTTTTTTTTATGAATTGAGTGGGACAATTAAATACTCTGAAGTGTTGTGAGAAATATTACAGACAGACAATTTACATTTTACTTCTGGAATATAAATATTTTTTCATTGATTTTGGCCGATTTGGACACTTAGTGGATATGGTGGTGATATGCACTCTATCTCTTCTCTCATAGTGTGCCACATGGTATTCTCTATATATGTGCTCTGTTATGAAAGAGTGGAGGAATGTACTGCACATTATGCAATGTTAAAAAATAGAGTTAGAAAGCATGTATAAATGATCAGTCATAAATGCACAGGGAGGGGGGGGGGGGCAATATTATTGCTGAAAGACAAATACATTATTCTGCTGAAAAAGAAGGATTGTGCTACTAGTCTCTAGTATAAAGGAACTTTTTGAGAAAGCACCCTAACACATATTGAACAGGGTCTAAATGTGACCAATGGATTACATGGGTACTGGAGTGTTTGGAAAACATGGGGTGAGACAAATGTACCAAGATATATAATTATATTGTCTGATTGAAGCCCTTTGAGAGACAAAAAAAATGAGTAATTAACATTCCAGGAATCCTGCCATACGGAAGCTACATGTATGCATCTAAGCAGTTCATATTACATGCTCTCATGAAAAAACAAAGGACAAAGTAAGTCAACCTGAAGTTACGGGGCCTGTCAGGGGAAGCATAGCCTTTGAGGAAAAATAGAATTGGTTTCTATGTTTCATAGCACAACATGATCATTGTAATCAAGCTTGAAATTCACCTACATAATAAAGTGCTTAGCTTTGTGTTAAGGGGACCCTGGTATCAACCATAAGAAACACACAGACAGTAAAGCTTGGAAAGCCTTTGAGAAGGAAATGAACTGTCCAAACCCAAAACATGGATCCCAAACACTGCTGAAATAGTACAAAAGCCTACATTCATTACATGCTGTAGTTTGCCGGGACTTTGCCCTTTAAAGATTAGGCAGCTTGAACTGTCATTGTGCACTTGCACAGAACATTTACAACTTGCCTTGCACATTTCAGGCGAGATAAAGGCATTTTGCTTAGGCAGTGTCACAAACGTAAATTAAGAAAGGAGAATACGACATAACTCACCATAAGTAGTAACATCATTTCCTTCTAATCTTGCATCTAAAGCCACTTCATCTGTCATCTGATCTAGAAGGTCATCAAACTGCTCCTCAACCGTTTTATTTGATCTCGGAAATACCTTTTGATTTAAATAAATTGGTCAATATGATAAACAGTTCTTGGCATTGAAATTGACACTCCATGGTAAAAATTATCTAAATAATTACAAGAGAATGAAATAAGTGAAGCACTGGTAAGTTTTTTAAATCAGTTGAAGTGTAATAATAAGGCTATGGCCTCTTCAGGTTTTACATAAGTTTGATCAAACATGAACAGTTAAAAAGGAAAACTGCACAAAAACATAATGGGGACATGAAATACACGATGCACAAAATTGATTATCAATGACAACATGAATCACCAAAGTAACATAAAACTTAGAAATTCATTAACTTTCTTAATCTTATCTGCATTAGTGTGTTTCAATGTTTTAATTGTCCATTTTACTTAATATTCAAGATATATTTTCAGTTTGGTGTAAACATGTACCTTTAATTACTTTGTGCTTTCATAAGCTTTAAAGAATCTTCCAGAAAATTTTAGAAGTCATTACTCATTATCACTACTGACCAAATTCAATTTTTAAATTAAAACTTGACAAACGCTTCCTCACCTTGTTTCATAATCCATCAGAAAAATGATTTATACATAATTTTTAACCTGTATCCAATATTAATATTACTTTGCATGGGGATGGGAGCTTGAGTGATTAGTTACATACTGTGTTTTGACTTGTTTCAGAAGATGGTTGATGTCCCTGGAGATTACGAAGCCTTTCCTCAATCTCACGCTGAGTTAGCACAGGTTCTTGATAAAAAACAAAAAAATTTATCAGAATTATCAGACTGCAATCTTCATATGAACACTCGTCTATATTACAACAAATCATTTAATTTATAACATTCTCTGTAAAAAATATTCCTAAATAAATGTTTCAAAGAATTTCATGATTCAGAATTAGGGAAATCTCAGAGTTCTAATTCAAATAAAATACAATCCTCACTTCATCAATGCTGTGAAAGATGAAAAATCATGATTCATACCTTATTTCATTCATTGCTAATTTATGATTATGACAACAAAAAGAAAAAAATATTAATAACAAAAATAATAATAGAATAAAAATAATAATTAATAATGATTATGATATTGATAATAACAGTCATATTTAATCAAAATTCTATTGCATTTTGATAATGGAAAACAGTAATTTCAACATAAACAAGTGGAATGCCTCTGGCCGTCTCACCTGCATCACGCGGTTCAATATAGCAGCAGTGCTGACTTTGAATACTACTCTAACTCGCACAAGATGTTCAGTGATACATGGTTACTCTTATGTCCACTTTTTATGAACGAGACCAATAAACTTACAGAGATATGATGGTTATTCAACAAAAAACCCCAACATGGCCAAAGTTCATTGACCTTACATGACCTTTGACCTTGATCATGTGACCTGAAACTCGAACAGGATGTTCAGTGATACTTGATTACTCTTATGTACAAGTTTCATGAATCAGATCCATAAACTTTCAAAGTTATGATGGTAATTCAACAGATACACCCAATTCGGCCAAAGTTCATTGACCTTGGTCATGTGACCTGAAACGCGCACAGGATGTTCAGTGATACTTGATTACTCTAATGTCCAAGTTTAATGAACTAGACCAATAAACTTTCAAAGTTATGATGGTAATTCAACAGATACCCCGATTCGGCCAAAGTTCATTGACCCTAAATGACCTTTGACCTTAATCATGAGACCTGAAACCTGCACAAAATGTTCAGTGATGCTTGATAACTATTATGTCCAAGTTTCATGAATCAGATCCATAAACTTTCAAAGTTATGATGGGAATTCAACAGATATCCCCAATTCGGCCAAAGTTCATTGACCCTAAATGACATTTGACCTTGGTCATGTGACGTGAAACTCATGCAGGATGTTCAGTGATACTTGATTAACCTTATGTCCAAGTTTCATGAACTAGGTCCATATATTTTCTAAGTTATGATGACATTTCAAAAACTTAACCTCAGGTTAAGATTTCGATGTTGAATCCTCCAACATGGTCTAAGTTCATTGACCCTAAATGACCTTTGACCTTGGTCATGTGACATGAAACTCTCATAGGATGTTCAGTAATACTTGATTAACCTTATGGCCAAGTTTTATTAACTAGGTCCATATACTTTCTAAGTTATGACGTCATTTCAAAAACTTAACCTCAGGTTAAGATTTGATGTTGACGCCGCCGCCGCAAAAGCGGCGCCTATAGTCTCACTTTGCTTCGCAGGTGAGACGAAAATTGAATACCATAAAAGCAATTAATAATTAAAATAATACTAAAGAAACATACCCTGTGAAGGCACAAAAAAATGTACACAAATTCGAATTCAATATCAATTTATTCTTGATAATCATTATCAAAAAATCATCAAAATGTACATTTGTATATAGAAATATCATTACAATAAAAGGAGGGCAACAAAAAGATTACACTTGAAAAAAACAGAAGCCTCCACAATATAAAGTAATTAATACAAGTACACATCAGATGAAGAAGGAAAAAAAAGTGAAGTATTCACATTAACACACATTATGATTAACATTGCACATCCACCCAGATGTACAGTGCATCCCAGAAAGAAATGTCCCCCTGACATAGGGCTGAATTAATTACAAAATACAGTAGTATCTTCAATTAAATGTACCAGAATAGAAAAGTCATCTCATGTTCTATATTCTATGAAAATTTCATTGGTCTCGCTTCAGCGGTTTTGAATGCACACTCTGTTACATAACACTGGTGCACTTCAGCTCATTCAAAGTTTGGAGTACTGCTGTAGTTCTGCATTAATAGCATGTCAGCTCCCATTTGTACATCCAGGATCTGAGCTGGGACATTTCTTTGATCTATCCAGGCTCATGTAATAAATTTGAGCATGTTCAGAAGAGCAAGAAACATCCAGAATGAAGTTTGTTTGATGATTAATAGGGGAATCAGTGCACAAACCTGAAAGAAAATGATGAATGAGTACTAAAAGCCGTAGAATGAAGGCAAACAACAAGTGTATCACACCTAGTGATAGGGAACATAACCAGAAGAAACCTATTTGTTTTATTCAAATAAGTAACAGGGTTCCCAGCTTTTCAAGAAAACAAATATAATATTCCATGACGGGCTGGGAAACCTGAAGTACATTTACATTGAATAATTAGACCTTGGTGACCTAATAACAAAACTACTAATAAAAACGAAATGCATTTGTTGGAATTAGGCATGAAACAGTCATGACCTGTTGTCTCCATCAGCATGCATTTCTCATTATCAAACTTGAAATGGACTGTCAAGCACTGCTGTTGCCCTTACTTACTTACTTACTTCCAGGATACTGCCCAACTCCCCTAAAAGGGGTCAAACGGGCAGGGTTAGGGTGCGCTGATGGTCGTTACGCGGAGGTGAGAGGCGATGCTTAGTATTAATTTTGGTTTAGGTACTTCTGGATTGTTACTTTGAATTTGTCTTTGTCGAGAATTGATTTGATTGAGTTTGGCAAGTTGTTCCAGTCAACAACAGAACGTGGTATAAAAGAAAACTTATAGCAGTTTTTGTTAGTTGCAATCGGAATAAAGCTATTTGTGGTTGAGGTATTTCGCAGGTTCCTTTGGGCCGGGCCGGGTGCAGGGTGGATCGCAGCGGCACGGCGAGCTGGCCCGACAATGCCTGCTGGAAGATTGACATTCGGTTTGCTTTCCGTCTCTGTTGAAGAGACTCTATTTTGAGTGTCTTCTTCATATCAGTTACACTACATTTTCTTTCATACTTTCCGGTGATAAAACGAACTGCCCTATTCTGGATTTGCTCTAATTTATTGATGAGTGTTTGAGTATGCGGATCCCATACTGATGAACAATAGTCAAGTATTGGTCTGACCATTGTCTTGTACGACATTTCCTTGACATGTGATGGACAAGAATGCAAGTTCCTTCTCAGGAAACCAAGTATTCTGTGGGTTTTGGTTTCTTCCAGTACGGTGTTATTCAAGGTGTAATTATACTTCAGGGGGGTTCTAGCATGAGAGATTCGCATGACATAGCATTTTTGAGCATTAAAGTCCATCTGCCATTTGTTCTGCCAAGATGTTAGTTTATCAAGGTCACTCTGTAACCTCTCGGAATCTTTTGGGCAGGTTACTGTTTTGTATAATATGCAATCATCTGCGAACAGACGACAGCGAGATTCTAAGCCTTCAGGGAGGTCGTTGATATAAAGCAAAAAGTCTAACGGGCCTGATACTGTACCCTGTGGCACACTAGAATCTACCCTGACCCATTCAGAGTGTTCACCCTCTACTACTACACGTTGTTTACGTTTGGTGAGAAATTCTTCAATCCATTTGTGAGTCTTACCTCTTATACCATAACGCCAGAGTTTAAGCAATAATCGTCTATGTGGGACTTTGTCAAAAGCTTTCTGGAAATCCATTATAATGACATCCACTTGGCGTCTTTGGTCTAACTCACTTGCAATATCCTGCACTGTTGATATCAGTTGAGTTTCACAAGAGTAATTCTTGCGAAACCCATGCTGATGATCAAACAGGATATTGTGGGTATCTAGGTGAGTCATAATCTGAGAATACAGGATATGTTCGAATACCTTACTACATACTGATGTAAGATTTATTGATCGATAATTTGCTGCAAGAGTGGTCAAGGATGCTATTTGATGAGCCTTGTTAGATCATGGATATTTTCCTGGTCAGATCAGGGAAGTACCTGGTGGGTGTTTCATAAAGCTGTTCATAAGTTAAGAGCGGCTTTAAGAACGACTGGTGATCCTTTCTTGTGTTAAATGGTGTACAACAAACTGTTCTTTGGCGATGGTTTAGCGTGTAAGAAAGGATCACCAGTCACTTGTATCTTACAAACAGCTTTATGAAACGGCCCCTAGGTCAGATTCTGGATGATCAAAGAGGAGACATGCTAGACAGAGCAGAACATACAGCAGTGCAGCATGCAAACTTGGAATGGGCTGAAAAGCACAATTTTTACACACAATGTAATGGATTCTGTATTCAAAACCACTGCAGCGAGACCAATGAAATTTTTTATAGAAGTTTGAACATGAAATGAGCTTCCTATTTCTAACCATTTGAGAATGATATTCAATTTTGGAATATATTCAGCCATACATCAGAGGAACATTATTTTTAAAACGCTGTATCTCAAAGTACTGCAGAACAGTAATCAAGTAATTTAGAAAAAAACAAGGCAAAAGCGATTTTGTGTCTCGCCCACTTATGAAAATAACCAGAAATATCGTGATTTGCAAGGGCACGCAACAGAATTGTATCAAAACTTCATTGTGAAATGACTGGGATGGAATAATGCTGGTCATAAAAGCCTTGCACGTAAACTTTAATGTTGACCTGAAGATGACCTTTAACTTTACCATGTGACCTCCGACTGCAGCACATGATGCACTTCCCCCAAGTCCATCTACCATCCAAGTTTGGTTGAAAAGCGACTTACGGTTGCGGAGTTAGGTGTCATAAGAGAGTCTTGCATGTAAACTTTAACGTTGACCTGAAAATGACCTTTGACCTTACCATGTGACCTCCGACTGCAGCATATCATGCAGGTCCCCTAAGTCCATCTACCATCCAAGTTTGGTTGAAAAGCACCTTACGGTTGTGGAGTTATGTGTCATTAGATTTGTGACGGACGGACGACATTTGGATCCCTACATGTAAGTCTCACCTCTGGTGGGCGAGACAAAAACAAAAAAATACTTATCTTATATTAAAACGATTGAACCTATGCACTGAAGAATATATGACATAGTATTTTTACAGGGGATTGTCTTTTTATTATCTGAAAAGTGAACACATATCCTGGGTGTAAAATGCAATGATTAATCAGAAATACAGTATAATGTTGGTGGCTGAATACTGAATATTTCAGCACATCCAAACTTCATAAAGATTACCCCACCAAAAAAACTGTACCATTGGCAGTATCAACAATATTTTTAGATTCACTCTTACTCTCTCTTTTCTTTCGGTCCTCCTTAAGCTTGTCCAACCTCATAGCAATGTCCCTGTCAGCCGGTGCTAGATTTTTATACTTTGCTGCTTGTTTAGCTGATGAAGCATCTGATGAAGATTGTGATGGTCCTGGCTGTCTTGATGAAGGCTGCTTTCCTTGCTCTTTCTCGTGAAGAGCAGCAACTCTCCTGTAAAGATTTGAAATAAAGTTTTAAATGAGCTTTGATGTATCAGGATCCTGTAACACATTCAACCAACAAATACAATTATATTTCATATTGTAAAACAAGATGATACTGGTTTACATACCAGTTATAAAGAGATATTCAATTTCCATGGGAAGCTACATAATGAAGAGCTTGCTTTTCACCTGATTCACTTGGCATTTAATTATGTTGATTATTTTATTTTGCGTGTGTGATTTCATTGTTAAAATGTAAAATATAAAATATGAAATGAATCATTCTTATGACTTGTGTTCTGGGGCCCCTCATCAATGACATGTAAAAAAGCCAAAGACATAATGAACCCCCTCAGATTTTTACTCATACATATTTCTCTTTATTCATTTCTGAACAATAAACATGATTTGAAAAGCTAATGACTTTCTAATATTTAGTTTATGGATAAATGTAACCCAGTACCTATATTTAAATTTATTGACTTACTCATCACACATGTTTTTTACAAAAAAAAATTGTAATTTGGTATCAGATTAAAGAGTCAAGATAATTCTTTGTCATTTAAAATACATATAACTCATTTCAGAGTTAGTAAAAATAAGTACTTACCATATATACATTTAACAATAATAACTGCTAATACGTATTGCACAAATAGTTTTAAAAAAGAGATTAGATCAATAGAAGAGAAAATTGGAAAAGATAAAGGACATAGCAGTCAGTAGGCAGGTCCTCAAAAATGTAAATTCTTTCATCCAAGAGATAAGCATGACCTGAAATGTTCTGCATGTTTCGTTTCTCCATTCCACAATGAATAATAGGTTAGGATCATTTGTGGTTTATATTGCTCACTTTTTAAAGTTCTCTGGAGGCGAGTATCTGCCTTCATTCCTCAAGTTGTCCCTCTGCATGTCTGTCTTGGTTTGTTGTAGGAGTTTGAAGCAGTCATTACAGACATTTTGTTGCTTTTTGGGATCCTTTCCTGGAAGTGAGGTCTTGTGAGGAAGGCAGGTTTTACAATATGCATGACCACACTTATGGCAAGAATGCTGCAATGAAATGAATAGAAATACCATCATATAAATACATGCCGATTTTTATAAATTCCAACATCAACAGTGGTTTACTCAAAGAAAAAGTTTAATTTGTTATATGACTGGGCCACATACTTGATAAGCCATGTCCTTTACACACTAATGTAATCTTTGTAGATATGTCAAAGCGTTCAACGGTGAGCCACATGGTTTCTTACAATCCAAACTAGCAATACCAGGTGGCTTTGAGCTGGCAATTAGTGTGTTTCAGCGACACCAATTGGTGTATATATACCAGTACCGGCCGCACAGAAGCACAATGCTAGCCCAATCACTAGCAAGTGCTTCATGACTGACATTACAAGGACGTACAGAAGTTAACATTATCGCTGTTTGAAAGGGGAGGTTCACCCTGAAGAAAACTTTGCTGTAAAAATAGCAGAAAAAATAGTAAAGAATATTGGTGAAGGTTTGAGGAAAATCCGTTAAAGAGTAAGAAAGTTATTAGAGTTCAAAGTTTTGGATTTGTGACGTCATAAACGAGCAGCTGCCCCATGTGTTATGTAATATAAAATGCATGGATTTCAAATTTTGTATGGTTACTGTTGACTTAATTTTGTTTTCTATTCATGATTGGGTGTGAAATGATTTGTCTATTGATATACAAAAGGTACAGAGAAAACCAATTTCAATTTTCTGAGAAAATGGCATTTCATTGATTTTTTACCATTCGCTATGTAGGAATGCTGCTCGCATATGACGTCACAAATCAAATAATTGAAATTCTAATAACTTTTTAATTATTTGATAATTTTTTCTCAAACCTTCGGCAATATTTTTTATTATTTTTTCTGCTATTTTTACAATAAACTTTTTGTCAGGGTGAACTTCCCCTTGAACTATTCACTAACAGTGCCAAGGGCACAGATACTTTTAGTGACAATGTTAGTGAATATCTCTTGCGTGTCTTGCGTAAAACTTGTCTCCTTTTTTTGTAAGGCTAATTCCAGCCCAGCCTAATTTTCATGTTGTTTCATTGGGCAGTGCTCGCTCAAGCGTGAAAAGTTTTCCAACCTTTTGGTGTCATTTGAAAGTTGACTTTATTTGCTTTTTGAACTATATATATAAGTCTTTCCCCCAAAGTGATTTATTTTTCATTTGGCAGCCATTTCAAAAGTGTATAGTTTTTTTGGGGAAGCACTGTGAATGTGCAGCTGTCTACCATCAGGGTTACTGCAAGAGTTGAGACCATAGCATGGGAAATTAATTTACAGAAAATACAAGAGAACCGGTGAGTACTGATTAAACATTATTACTTTATTAAATTTAATTCATTTCATTAGTAGGCCTAGAGTAAAAAAATGTCATGATATTAAGTTACAGGGCGGCCAAAATGCGCGTGAATCGAGTCCCAGTTTCTTAACACGGGTAAGTATAGGGGTGTCGCCCTGGGGGGGGGCACTCAGTATATAATGCATAGTGGGTATGTGCCGCGGAGGGGACCCCCATTTTTACACTCAAATTTCCGGTCCAAGGCATAGCATTTTTGTCTTGTTGAGAAAAAGAACAAAGAAAGCCGCTCCAAGGCATAGCATTTTCTTCTTATCGAGAAAAAAGAGAAATCCGCTCCAAAGCTTCGCATATTTTTCGTTACGCCGTTCCGATCGCATTGATCTGCTACAATGAGCTGCAATTTTGGTGAAAAGCGGCCGCAGAGCTCACCCGGCGGAGGCCGCGCTAGCTCCATCATGCACGCATGACCGCTCCATAGGGATGCATACGCACTCACACGCTGGCGATCCATTCCAAGGACCCCCATTTTCACAAACATTTGTCGTTCCGAGGACCCTCCTTTTTACAATAAGCCCGCTCCAAGCCAAGGCCACTCTAGGCGACACCGCAATACTTACCCGTGTTAAGAAACTGGGACTCCGCTCACGCGCATTTGGGCCGCCCTAGCTTAGAACTAAGCTTTCTTTCCGTAAAAAAAAATTATTCTTATGATTAAATAAATATTAATTAATACATGAATACTGTTAAATCGGTACTCACCGGTTCTCTTCTTGAATTTTCTGCCAATTTCCCACGCTGCTGGCTGCAATTCCGCGGTAAATTTCGTCGCCATAGAGAGCTGTTCATGCAACGTTATTTATAAATGGAGCGCCCTTTACGAGAGTTGTTAATGCCGCGGAGAAATCGTTAGGCATTTTGGCCTGTGTTCAAGGCGTAGCTGTTCTATTTTTTTTTATAAAATTATGTGTGAGATCGAAATCTCAGCGAGTAAACACTCTTCCAATATGGAAGAGTGTATACTCGCTGTGATATGATCCCGATAGGGAGGCGCAACACCCCCACCCACATGGGCGCAAACCCCAGGGCCGGGGGACATGTCCCCTCACCCAAAATAGTAGGGGGCACATTATGAAATGTCCCCCTACTATTTTTGGTCATGTCGTTCAAATTCGAAATGTATTTTGGAAGAGACGATCTTACTTTTGGCATGCCCCCTTTTTTTTGCTTGTTTGCTTGTCAAATTTCTTTTGGTCAAGATGACCTTCTTTAGAGGGTGATAAACCTTCTTTTTTTGTTTGTTTTTTGCTTGTCAAATTTTCCAGCCCCTGGTCCCCCTACCTTTGGGGAGAGATTTCCGCCCTTGCAAGTAGACATATACTCTTGATATTGTTTGCGAATCTGCACGGGCGTCGATCGAGGGCTGGGGATGAGGAAAAGCGGTGAGACGAGAAAAAAAAATAGAACTTAGAAGGGGAAAGGCGACAGAAAAAAAGTGAACGAAAGAAAAATTAATGGAAAATAAAAGGGAAGAGTAAATAGGGAGAAATGTGATGGGTAAAATAAATTATGGGAAAAGAGGACAGAAAAAAAGTGAACGAAAGAAAAATTAATGGAAAATAAAAGGGAGGAGAAAATAGGAGAAATGTGATGGGTAAACAAAATTATGGGGAAAGATTCTGGACGCACTATTCATGTTTTATCATGAAAAGGATAAGTTATTTATCCGCGAGCAGACACTTTTTGATATTGTGATCTGAAACTGGATAATGATTTAAATAGAGAACAATCTGCGTATCTGAATTAACGTGTGTTTTAGATTTCGACCTAGAATTTGGGTATTCTAAGTAACTTTCTTATCATGAAAATCAATAAAGAGAGCGCAAAGCGCGAGCTAAAAATATATGATATAACAAAGGGTGAATTTAAGCTCTGTAATGCAAACACTTTGTGGGAAAATTGTGAATTGTGATGGATCACAGTTAAAAAAGAGCTGATGTATTTTATTTTTATTACTTTGAGTTTTTACATAGGACCGGAACATGCTATGAGGGCATTATGTCATCATATGAAATTGATGACCATCTTCCTATTTCTCTCGCATGGGAGCGCGAAATGTGTTAATTTTATGGCCTGAAAACTGGACATTTAAAGCACTTTGTAATTATGCATAAGAGGCATTATATATCTATCAATGCGAGCAGAAATCGCGAGTCGAAGTTTTTGATAAACTGTCATCAAATTAGTTTGATTTAGAATTAATATTGGGATATACATAACCGACTAATCCAAATGCTATAGCGTGCGGCGCTAGCTGATACGTTTTAACAATCTGACCTGAATAGGGAACTTTTTGAGAACTTTATGGAATACAGGAAAATAATACGTACCTGAAAATTCAAATTTTGCGAGCGCGCAGCGCAAGCAGAAAATGATAATGTTCAGATGATATCACAGACATTTTTACAGAGCACTTTTTAAAAATCAATTTGTAAATGAAACAAAATAATGAAAGTTCAATTTCCCAGCTGAAATATGTTTTGTATAATGACTTCAAAGTTTGATTTTTCAAGCTCCATATTGAGCAAGATATGCAAATACCCTAAAAGACAATAAGGCGCGAAGCGCGAGTGAAAATTTTTTATCCTAACAAATAGATTTAAAAAAAAATTATTTTCAGAGTCTTCCCCTAATGTTATTTCATTTAATCATGTTCCTCCTCTTATGTTTGCCTTTCTTCTTTTTTCCTCTCTTTTCCCTTCCTTTTCTTTTTTCCTTTCTTTTTTTTTCTTTTTTTGCTCCGCCAATAGGGGGGCCCGGGCCCCTCTGGATCCGCCTATGTTAGCGGTTGTAGGTATAAATCGCGCTCTAACGCTCTAAAACTGTGTTCTTTATCAAAAAGCTGTCTTTCATATTCATTTTGTTCGCAAAAGAATATAAAGTTAATTTCAATCATTGTATATAGTTATCCTGTTTATGATAAAAATACTTAGAAATTGGGTTAGGTTAGGGTTATCAAATTATCAGGGCAGAAAATATATATTTTTTTCTCATTTTGCGCGTCGAGCTGGCACTATTTGATCTGTGTTATTATGTTTTTGATGACATTCATTGTATTCACAACAATAATTATTAAACATTGCGCACGCGCCGTGCGCCGCATGAATTATGTAGATCAGGTGAATAACTTACCGCTACACACGAGCAGTTGCTCTATATATTCTATGTAATATAATATATAGAGCAACTGCCCATTTTTAATGGTCCATAATATACCCACTTTCTTCTTTTTTTGGAACGAGTATGAATTTATCTACTGATATACTGAATGTACAATAAAAGTCATTATCATGTATTTCTTGGCATTTCATTTACTTTTTTTACCATAATTATATCACACAGCTGTTCGCATAGGCCTACGCCGTCACAAATAACAAAACAAAATCTCACTTTTTTTCTTTTTTGGTGGGGGATAGATTTTCCATACGCATACGTACAATTTTTCAAATTATTTTTTTCTGCTATTTTCATAATAAACTTTAAATGATTTCGCCTTTGCACTATTATTTTTTAAAGACAAAATTACATCATCATCATATCATCGTCACCAACTTCATTCTCATCTTTATCACCACTACCACCATCATTATTATCATCATCATCATCATCATCACCGCCACCATCACCACCACTATCATCTTCACCAAGATAAATCCTGCTTTTTTTCCTTCCTATTTTCCTCTTTTTAGAGGGCACACCACCACGTCCCCTTACTGGATATCCGCCTCTAACGTTTGTTGTTGTATATAAGTTGGCGGATGCCTCATGAAATGAAATAATATAAAATAAGGAAAGGGAAACTAATTAGAAAAAGGACTGAGGAGAAGAAAAAAGAAAGCCAAACAAACAAGAAAAAACAATATCAAAATTTTGTTGTAAAGTCTTCTACGTCAGTTTAATAATTATGTTTTCAATGAAATGAGAACATAAAAAAATGAAACAAGTAAGATGGGCTATACATCGTAGCAAAGAAATAGAGGGAAGCTCCGAGACAATAAAAAGGGTGAGAAAAAGAAAAGACTTTGAAATACTCACAACACGAGCATAATACACGAGCATAATAAAAAAAATTGGAATAAGCAAGGACAAGTAGCTGAGGGACACCCCCCCCCCCTCTCTCTCTAGTTATTTATGTATCAAACTCGCATACACAAGAATTTCTTACTAATCAAAATATTGCGAGCAAAAAGCACGAGCTGACATTTTTTTAAATATTCAAAACTGATAGAGAGACACATTTTAAACAATTCATGAATCATAATAATTATACAACTAGCTTACCAATCGAATCATTCGATTGCGACAAATGATCTGAGAATTAATGCTTTTAGGAATTCATTAAATTAAAGCAAAGTATCTCAACATTAAAATAATTAAGGCGGGCGCAAGGTATCAGCTACTACACCGATAATTTTTTTTTTGACATTTGAAGTATTTTCGGTAATCATGAAAAAGATCGGATATTTCATGAAAGCTCAAATCCCGAAGAGCGGAATATTTTTATTAATTGACTTTTAAAAAAAATGTTCTAAGCCCCATTTAATATTTGATTATAAGTCGATGCATTAAAAGCTGAAAAAATAAAGTATTTTGTGTTCCTCTATCATAATTGTCTTTCTCTTTAACCCTGGTTCTTTTTTTCTGGGGGGAAGCATTTTGGTTAAAAAGAGAAAAAAGATAATTGCTGGCTTGTGGACGCCCGGTGTGGACGGTGGTAGGGACACCCCCCCCCCCCCCGTAGTTACGCCAATATGGGACCAAATGATCCTAAATGTCCGAGGCGAAACTTGTGCAATCAAACGTTATTTCTGAATAAATTAAAGCTTGCGCTGTTCAACTTCAATCTCTTTCAGCTAAATTTGCGATGAACGCTGCGTTATGAAATATATAATTATCAACATCTGGCGAAAAGAATAACCGACCGATCACCTGACGAGAACGCGTATACCTGATCTGCATATCAGGTCCGATCGAGAGTCAGAAGTGAAGGACAACTGCCAAGAAAATCAGGAAAAAGTCGTCAAAATGTAAGTTCCCCTTCATTTCTTTCAATTTTTTGTTACTTATTGAAGCATTAATGTATCATTAAAGCAAAATTTCAACAAAAGCCTCAAATTTAGCTAGTACTTTTGTTGAAATTACAATAAATTTAGATCCACATAAATCTCTAACCCAATTTTAGCACTGATGTCGCCTATGAGGTCCATACATGTAATGTTTGGACCTCATTGGTACTAGGAGTGGCCAAGGCCCCCGTTTTCTTGTCTCGCCCGCGGCACACCCCCACCATTTTTTTGGTCGAGTGCCCCCCTCCCCCGGGGGTGTCGCCTAGAGTGCCCTAACCCTACCTCTAACCTTAACCCTAATATATATCCTTTTTTCACTTTGGGTCGCTTTAATTCGCAAAAGGAACTCTTCCCCGGTTCCAATCATAGTTTTCATACATGAACTTACGCAGAAAACTGTATGTGGGACATAGATAATTGACCTGAATTGCTAAAACTATGTTCCGACACTTTCGTGCCCAACGTTATTTTATTCAGAATCAGAATAACCGAGATCAAACAACCCTCAAACCTTCTAACAACGTCAAATTTGTAGTTTGATCATGCCCACAATTTCACATTTTCAAACTTACCTCTCTGGTGAAAAATCCAAACTTTGTAGCGCAGCCGAAACAGTGTCCGTCCATGGTTCCCCGTCCGATAATGAAAATTTCTGCTGCCTAATAATATCTATCTGCTTATTTATATAGATCTATCGTCATCGCGCGCATCAGCTTCACCAATAATCTCCATCCTCGTCACTTTTGCGGACAGTCATCAAGCATCCGTGAGTGAGTGTTGTGGATCACTGTATTTGATGAACTTGCGAATTGTGCACAGTGATTGGGTGACGATTTCTATAAATACTTCTCTGATTACAAAACTCCATCTAGAAATTTTGTAAATACATTTTGCGCGTTAAAAAAATCCATCTTGTAGATTTATGGTGACTTGGGTTGGTCACAGTGGCTTTCTTTCGTATTGTTCACCCAAAACTGGCTTAGAAATGAAATTAACCATTATTTTAAGACTTAATTCAATTCCGCCAAAATTGGTCATCAGTCAGTTAGATATCCAAAATTCCAACGCTTCCTGGAAATATCGAATATTAAAACTACTCGGAAACCGGCTCGGAAAATTGCCTGATTAAACTCCCACCTGCTCTTAAATTTAGAACAGGGAGCACAATACCTGCCATTGTAATTGGTAAATGTGACAATTAACTCCGGAAGAGACTGACACAGGGGTACATGTATATGTTCTTTATGTAAATCAGCGATTGGGGATGACTTTTATTACGTCTTTTATTGATAAAAATGCAAACCCTCTCCTTTTTTTCATCTGATGACACGAAAAGCTTGGCTGACACCAAACTAGTGTCAAACTATATTCGCTAAACTGTTTTTTCTTGATGTTGCATTTTAACGTTTATAATGTTTCATTTCGTGTTAGTATTTCCCATTTAGTTATTGTACGTTAAACTCATATTCATACTCATGTTCACATTCGCCATGTTTACATTCCCTAATTTGCTTAAAGATCAAGTCCATCCCAGAAAAATGTTAATTTGAATTAATAGAGAAAATTCATGCAGACTGCAGGAATAGAAAAGGAGGGTCCCGAGGGGGTTGCGCTATATACGTCCATTCTTCACTAAACTACAAAAGTGTTTTTAAACACGATGATCTGGAGATAATATCATTAGAAATTTTATTGGATGATGAGGTTTTAAATGTAGTTAATTTCTATAACCCCTGTAGCAAACTTAGCACAGACTCGCTGAATGAACTTTTCAAGAATGTGAGGGGAAAAAACTTTGTAATATTGGGAGACTTTAATGCTCATAATACATTATGGGGCAGTAAAAAAACAGATGCAAATGGTAAAGTAGTGGGAAGATTTTGCAAACGAGAGAAATCTTGTTTTCTTAAATGATGGAAGTGCCACTAGAGTAGACTACCACACAGGTAATTTTTCTTGTTTGGATCTAACATTAGCCCCTCCCAGTACAGCGAACAAAGCAACGTGGCAGGTCCTGAATAATAGTTTTGGAAGTGACCATTATCCATTGTTAAGTGAGTTGAACATACTGAAAGGGAATGGTACGCAAACAAAGATCGACCACTCCCATTCAATCAGTTCAATTTTATCCACAAAAAATGTAAATTGGGATGAATTTAGGCGGCAAACTGATGAGCAATGGAATACCTTAGAGAAAGAAGACAAGGTCATAGAGTTCGATACTTTCATGGAATCAATTAAGATTACCCTGGAAAATTTGAAAGGACATCGAGCTGCCAAGTATATCAAGAAAAACCCAGTACCATGGTGGAATAAAGATTGTTCCTCTAGAATAAAAGAGAGAAATAGAGCAAGGAGCAAATTGAAAAGTTATGTAATACCCCCTCCAGATTTATTGGAGGATTTTAAGAAGAAAAGATCTATTGCCCAGAAAACTTTAAGGCAAGCCAAAAGGGTTTACTGGGAAAAGTACTGTCAAGACATTGATCGTTTTACCCCTTTATCCGAGATCTGGAATATGATTAAAAGGATCAATAATGATGGTATTTCGCCCAGGAAAAACATTGTTCTCATGAGAGAGAATAGTTCCGTTGTTACTGGCAATGACGTTGCGGATACCTTCGCCAACCACTTTAAAAACATAAACGATAGTTTTAAGGGCAAAGTTTTTACCCCTGAACAAATAGATATTGTTAAAAAATGTGAGGATATCATATCATCTTTTGGTGATGCTAAGGAATGTTGTGTCCTTAATGAACCCTTTACCATGTACGAATTGAGTATATCTTTTAAAAAATGTAAAGAGTCTTCTCCAGGTAAAGATGGCGTTGGGTATGAAGTATATAAAAATCTCTCACACAAAGGGAAAGGTATAATGTTAGCTATAATCAATAACATATGGGAAACAGGAATTGTTCCCCTCCAGTGTAAGCATTGCGTCATAGTCCCAATATTGAAACCACATAAGGAAGCTACAGACGTTTCTTCCTACAGGCCTATCGCTCTTAATGACTGTTTCATTAAAATAATTGAGAAAATCATCAAAGAAAGAATGGTATGGTTTACGGAAAAGCATAGTTTATTGCCATCTTGCCACAGTGCTTTTAGAAAGGCAAGAAGCACCAAGGACAATATAACTCAACTTGAAAATGACATTCAAAAAAGTATTGGGAATAAAGAACATACCCTGGCCGTTTTCTTTGACATGGAGAAGGCTTATGATAGACTATGGAAGGAAGGCTTGATATATAAACTTAATGAACTTGGTTTCCAAGGCAACATAGTTAAGTTCTTATGGAACTATTTAAGCGGGCGCTCTTTCCAGGTCCGGGCAAATAAGTACCTTTCAGGTATACAGGACATAGATGAAGGGCTACCGCAGGGTAGTTCCCTAAGTCCCGTCCTTTTCAATTTAATGTTGTCGGACATACCAATGGATGAATCTGTCAGTATTTCTATATACGCAGACGACTGTGTTATATGGAAAAGTGGAAAAAACATTGATTTTCTAAAAAGAAAAGTACAAACCTATGTGAATATCCTAAATGAGTGGTTCAACAGATGGGGTTTTACCCTTTCTAAAGAAAAATCTGTTACTTTGCTTTTTAGTAACACTAACAAATGTGTACAGATTGATTTAGATGAGGTCCCCTTACCACAAAAGGACGAACATTCATTTTTAGGAGTATTACTGGATAGAAAGTTAACATGGAGACCACATATAAATATGATTGTAACAAGAGCAAAAAAGAAAATAAATATAATGAAAAGACTAGTGGGAACAAAGTGGGGAAGTAGTTATAAAAGCCTTTTGAATTTTTATAAAGTGGTCATCAGGCCATTGTTGGATTATGCAGCAGAAGCATATGATTCAGCTCATGATCATGTGAAGAACTTCTTGTTGACAATTCAATACCAGGCTTTAAAACTGTGCACAGGGGCGTTACCGGGCACCTCCCTGGAATCCTTACAGGTAGATACTGGTGAATTACCACTTGATCTGAGAAGATATATGCTTAGCAAGGTTTACAAAGCAAAAATAAGACAAAACGCCAAACATCCACTCCAATCATCATTGAAGAACTGTTGGCAATTTGAATACGAAAAAAATAAGAAAGCACGAAAACCTCTTAGATTAAGAGTTTTGGAAGATGAGATACTCTACACAACTGAATCTTTTCAGTCTGATACTCCCATGCCTCCTTGGCATCTCTCTCCACCAGAAGTGTCATTGAAGCTGCATGAGCTTGTGTCCAAAAGTGACAACATTTTTTATCAATACAACACAACTGTGGAGTATATTAATACAACTTGGAAAGAGAATCTCCATATTTACACTGATGGTTCTAGAGACCCGGCGCACGGCAATGCCTCTGCTTGTTTTTACGTGCCTGCTATGCGGGTAATCGAAAGTAAAAGAATGCAAAATTTTACTTCATCGTATAGAACGGAATTGGTCGCCATAGTCTTGGCACTGCAGTGGTTGGAAAATTTGAACGTTTATAATAAAGTGGTAATTTTTACCGATTCTTTGAGTGCTATTGAAGCGGTGAAGGAAAACAATGAGGATAATTTCGTTAGAGAAATCATAATTACCGCTACTTGTCTAAAATATAAAGGTATATTAATTTGCATTGAGTGGATTCCATCTCACTGTGGAGTTAGTGGAAACGAAACGGCTGACTTCTATGCAAAGGCAGCCCTAAAACAAGAAATAGAGATTAATAATGGTTTGAATATCCAAGAAACAAAAAAGATTGTAAGAGTTCTTGCAAGAAAGGAATGGCAGAAGAGATGGGACAAGTCAATTTCAGAATTAAAAAAATACCAGAAAGCTGTCTCCGAAAAAACTCCCTTTGATTATCTCTGCACAGATAAAAGAGGTGAAAAAAATGATCCACAGATTACGTTTGGGAGGTTTGGGTTTAAATGACTTCCTTTTTAAGAAGGGAAGACACACGACTGGATTGTGTGAATTTTGTAATGAAAGAGAAACGATATACCATTTCTTATATGTTTGCCCTAAATTTATTATTCAACGAGCCCTCTTACTTGCTGAATTAAATGTTAACAATATCCCTGATGCGGAACGTAAAGTGGAGAATCTCACACTTAAGACACAAAGTGCTCTAATCAGATATTTTAAAAGGACTCATAGATTTCAAATTGGCTGCCCGGATGGCAACCATCTTAACAGGGTGTAGTCAAGAGTAAAGAGTTCTAGACTTTAGCAAATTATTACCTTCGTGACCAGAATACCTTGCTGAGCAAAGTTTTTATAATTATTCATAATTTTCGGGGGTAATTCTTTATGATGTTTTCACCGAATTAATCTATGTGTGCACCTTTATTGTCACTTTCACTTTATCACATGGCCCTTAAATGTCAGTATTTACTCTACTATAAATGTTTTCGTTTAAAAAAAAATAATAATGTTGATATGGTTCCGATCGATTTGACATAGATTTGCACCTGCGGAATTTAAATCAAGTTCCACGAGGTATTGGATAGAGCGCCCCCTGCTCACGTTTGAGAGACATAGGGAATACAATTTTTTTGTACTCCTGAGACGCCCTCGAAATGCACCTCGAGCGGGCTTGTCAGGATAACGTACTAATACAGGGCAGGAGAGGTGGTCTTGCACAATTTCCTGGGAACTTTTCTTACCTTTCTTTCTTTTACTTTTCAAACTGACATAATTTGAACAAAGAAATTATCATATTTTGGAAAAAAAGAAAAGCATATTTATAAGGCAACAATAGTCAAAACTGACTAGTTTGCCTATTCAAAATAACAACAACAACAACAACAACGTTCTGTGGACGTTCTACGGACGTCCAGAAAACCTTTAAAAAACCTTTGGAACGTTCCATGGACGTTCTGCGGACGTCCAGAAAACCTTTAAAACGTTCCAAAAAACGTTTTGCGGACGTCCAGAAAACGTTCTATAGGAACGTTTGGAGAACCTATTAAAAACTTATGTAAACAATGTAATGAATAAAAATATGTTATTATTTGCACCTCAAGCTCTTGGCTAGATTGTGGAATGGCACTTAAGAGTGAAATGTCTCCAATCAAATCATGCTTAAAGGGCAGACTTGAGTGGGATTCATTTGGATTTAACTCTAAATATTGCTTCAGTAAATTTATAGTTTATTGAAAGTATCGTCTGTAATGGTTAGTTATTATTTTTTTTGTTATGTTAGTACATTCCAAGACTGAATTAGTGTTTTTTAATCTTTGAGTGTGTTTCAGAACAATATTACAATAAAACGAAACACGAAAAGCATGAATTAATTACTGCTAAAGAGAAAAGAACTCATTAAAAGCGTTTATTTCAATATGTCTAACGTATTATATGCAAATTACCACTCATTTGCATAAAGTCCTATTTGGACGTTTTAAGAACGTTCATAAAACGTTCAATAAAATATGTCTCGTTATAAGGTTCCAAATAAAACGTTTTGTGAACATTCCATTTTGTAACGTCCAAAGAACGTTTAAAAACGTTCTTTTTGGAACCATTGTTTTTTCACAAATTGAAAGTCCAACTTGGACGTTATATGAACGTTTTCTAAATGTTTATTTCAGACGAGGACCTACGGGACCTGAATAAAACGTTTTTAAAACGTTCTGAAAACGTTTTATGTTTGCTGGGTAGACCATCCAAGTTTTGTTGAAAAGGGACTTACGGTTGCGGAGTTAAGTGTAATGACCTTTGACCTAAGCATGTGACCTCCGACTGCAGCATAACATACAGGTCCCCCAAGTCCATCCACTATCCAAGTTTGGTTGAAATGTGACTTACGGTTGCGGAGTAAGGTGTCATAAGAGACTCTTGCATGTAAACTTCAACGTTGACCTGAAAATGACCTTTGACCATATCATGTGACCTCCGACTGCAGCATAACGGCGGACGCGGCGCGACGAGGCGAAATCCATAGTATCCTCCGAACTGTAATACAAATAGATATAAATACACTGACAAACTAAATATACCAAGAAACTACTCACACGCACACACTCACTCACCCACCCACTCACTCACTCACTCAGCCAACCAACCAACTATTCACTCACTCATATATCACACACACACTCACTCACTCACACACTCACTCGCGCACACACTCACTCACACACCCACTCACTCACCCACCCAACCAACCAATCACTCACTCAGTCAATGATTGATCAATCAATGATTGATCAATCAATCAATCAATCAATCAAAAAACCAATCAATCAATAAACAAAAAATAATAATGCAATTAACCGACCAACCGAACATTCACCGAATCACTAAGCTATACATCAACAATCTTCCTATCAACAACTCAATCAATAAACAACTGCAATAACCTAAGAGATACCAGACAAGCAGACACAAAACAACAGCTCTTTACTTAACGTTGTTCACCACCAAATCTCTCAATAAACACATAACAGAATATCTAGAGTAGACAACATCTGTGCATGATATTCGTTATTCTATTCCACAAGAAAAGAAACCCATTATAACAAACATTATATCAGTATAATTAGATTTGGATAACCTATTTCTAGGAGCAAATCACGTTTGGTATTGCTATATGAATGATAGACCTATGCTATTTTTTCCTTTTTATTCAAAACATTGTCTCTGAATCTGAGTCAATACCCCGCCGGGTCAATACATGCGATGTGCAACATATTTTTCTTCGTTTACTAGCGAAATTAAGGAGCTGATGTCTGAAAAAAATATATATATTGCTGGTTTGAACTACTATAGGTTAAAGGAATTGTTTAGAAAGTCGTAGCTCAAACTTTCGGACTTTCTTCAACACGTGCACACGTTTCTTTCAAAATGCATTTAGAATCTTCATTTATTTAATGTGCGATCAACTTAGATAAAGAGGCGTTGCCTCAGGACATGAGTGCCATGCCGGGAGTCGAACCCGAGACAAAGACCCCTTGGTCTCAGTACCTCCAAAAGTATTAAACTCAATCAATCCAGATTGTTATTGTTATTTTTATACTTATTATTATTATTGTTATTAATCATCACTCTTCTTATTTATTATCATGATCCTCGTCACCAACATCATCATCAATAAACTTATCATGTTTAGGAAGAAAAGAAAAGAACCCAACCACAGAAAATAGGAGACATATGGAGTGCCGTCCTTTCAGTCATGAAGGTACCTCCGTTTTTCACTTGTCATGCTTGTTGTCAATTAAATCTTCACAGCTTTAATCTTGGCTACAAAGCCGTCCTTAACAACAGAGTAATCTGATGTGAAGGTCAGCTTAATATTATCCATCGCCTGATAACTCAGCTTGGTCATGTCGGTATGAAGTCCGGACAGACTGGACAAAAAAAGGGGGGGGGGGTGAAATAATAACACAATTCCTTTATGAATTTCTTGATGACAATTTGGTGAAACATGAATACTGTTGAAATGCTAAGCAACAACAGACTTGATAAAATTGATTAACACCAAGTATTATCTATTTGGCAAATAAATTAGCTCAGATTAATGTACGTTTACAATGTTTACCGCAAAACGAAAGTGGGATAGCTTGGCACATAAAGGTATACATTTATGGGCCCCGTATTACAAAGTGTTGTGATCGATCCAATCAACTACAACTATTGGAAGCCAACAACGCCCATATTTAAACTGCATATTTGATCAAAATATTTCCTAGATACCCATATACATTCATCGTTGTCTTGACAATGTTATGCTTCCTACTTGTTTACGAAGGATGTCTTGCAAATTTCTGATTGGAAAAGTTGTGACAATGATGGATTTTCATGTAGTTAAGGTTGATCGAATAAGTCGCAACTCTGGTAAGACGGGGCCCTGGGATTTAGACACATTTTAATACCGTCCTAAAACTAGTTTACTGGAAAATAGTTTAAGGTGTATAATGAGAACGGTCAAAGCGGTCTTGGAAGCGATCTTCCAAATCGGTTCAGAAAACCACCTGATGTAGTTTTGAAGATCGCTTTACCTCGTTAAACTGGTTTATAGCGCCCGGGGGGGGGGGGGCACTTCCATTGACGAGTGGAAACCATGCGTGACCATGGGGTTTCGAAAAGCACCCTAGTATTTTCCGTGTTCTGAAAATGCAACCCTTAACAAGTATTGATCTGTGAAACCCTACCCTTAACAAGTATTGGAAACAAAATGGTATCTCGACAAGTATTCCCTGAATTGTCCCCCTTAACAAGTACAACGATATCTTGTTATGTCACGGACGTGCACGGACGTCGGCTTTACCTTTACTTTCATTGGGTTCAGTACCACCCCACACACACCTCGCTCAAATGGGACCCTAAACACGTATTGTTGGGGGCAAAAAGTACATCCTTTATAGAGTATTTTAGTCTTTTTATGCCCTTGCAAATGGGACCGTAAACAGGTATATTTCCTAGCGAAGTATTTGCCCTTTTTCATTATTTTAGGTGTTTTTGACACCCTTATTACGTTATGTATATAACGTGCCTATCTTGAAAAAGAAATCCTTTCACGTGTTTTGGAGGCCCCGGGGGGCCACTTCCATTCACGAGTGGATACCATGCGCGACCATGGGGTCTCGAAAAGCACCCTAAACACGTAATTTCCATATTCTGAAAATGCACCCCTTAACAAGTATTGGCGTGTGAAACCCTACCCTTAACAAGTATTGGAAACAAAACGATACTCTTGGCAAATATTCCCTGAAATGAACCCCTAAACAAGTACAGGAATGTTTTATTGTTACGGGTCCTTCGGTCGTCGGCTTTACCTTATTTGGTTTAGTACGACCCCACCTTCTACACCTCGCGCAAATCGGACTCTAAACACGAAGTGTTGGGGGCAAAAAGGACATCCTTTATAAAACATTTTAATTTTGTTTTATCATCCCGCAAATTCGACCCTAAACACGTAATTTTCCTACCGAAATAGATACCCTTTTTCATTATTTTTGTGTTTTTGACACCCTTATCACGTTACGTACGTAACGTGCCCTATCGTGAAAAAGACATCCTTTTTACGTTTTTTTTGGTCACGCATGGTATCCACTCGTCAATGTAAGTTGCCCCCCCCCGGGTTTGGGGGTCAAGCATGGTATCCGCTCGTCAGGTGCCCCTCCCCCCGAGTTTTAGCGGAATGAATTTCTTTGGTAAGTGATCATCACACATTTCGAGCGCGCTACTTCAAGAATGTCTACGTTGCGTTAACCCAACCCCACTAAGTGTTCGTTCCCATAGCAACAACCACTTTCAGATGATCAAGTTGGAACGCGAGCAAAGCGATCTTCCAAACCAATTTCCTGAACCGATGAGAACGAGGTATAAAAATTTGCTCTCTTTTGTTATATTATATAGAATGATTTAATAAGTAACTTACGGGGTTTCCGTTTGTTGAATGACGACTTTAACAAAGTCGTAGTTTGCCTCTGTGTGAAATTTAGTAAAGGTGAGCTGAAGTGAATTTTGTGGAGAACTAACGGAGTAGCTGCAGTCGCCGCCGTTGGAGTATTGACTTGGATAATTCGGAGACTGAATGGTTACCTCGCATCCGGGGCTAATCGTAACGGTGTCTTTACAACCGATCGGCGTTGTTGGACAGCTGCTCCCTCCTTGGACGCAATAAAAGAATTATACTGAATTGAAAATATTAATCCTAACCATTATAGCCATTATTCTTTTAATTGATGCTTTGCGATATGCATTTGGGTGTGAAGGCAAACTGATAAAACATTAAGGGAACTCAAGCACAAACAAATCAAAGCAAGATATCCACTTAAGTTTGGTTTCTAAATTCGAAATGAGATTTTTTTGCCTCATCAAAGTCATCACAGTATTGTTCAAATGTATAATATATTTATATATTTCTTTTCTGGCTTTTCTTTCTAGACACTGACATCTACATTTTCATAAGTTTTTGTAAATTCTTTCATACATTTCCTTCAAAAGAGGAAATCACAAGCGATCAATGAAATAAATAATCACCAATTCACAAGTTATTATGATCATCGGTTGCGACCCATCAATAATAGCAATTGCTATATATATATATCCATGCATGGTTGGACATTATGACTTTGATTTGTTTAAGCCCCCATAATTTATCTACTATGCCATATGAATAGTGAAAACAAAAGAAAACAAAACAAAACACAATTCGACCCCCACACCACTGAATACTACTAAATAAAACTTCGAATTTGCGTTTTCTTCTGCTCAACGTTTTGGCGAAAGTGGAGTTGTCAGTTGTGTGTAAGGTACCTTGACCAGTCGCCGACTGTAAGAAGCAGAAACCTATATCATACAATGTTCTCTCTTCGTGGCGAAGACGATGTTTGTACAATAATCAGGCCTACCTGTTGTCACCTTTGAGTATGTAGCATGAAATCCTTTCGCATTCACTGTGTCGTCAGAATGGAAGTTCACCATTATTTCCCGACCTTCTACATCTGGAGGTATATTATTCCCGCAGTAAGTGGTCCCAAAATCAAACATATCGTCTACAATTATTGTAAGCCCATCCCAACAACGGTTATTCGTTGTGTCATAACTTTCGAGGTTAAAGAAATCGAAATGAACGCGGATCAGTTCGCCTGGTTCTGCCTGGAAAGAAAAAAGGTGAACAAAAACATTATTTTGATATCAATAGTAACAATAATAATAATGTTAATAATAATAATAATAACAATAATAAAAATAATAATAATAATAATGGCAAATTTTTATATAGGGCTTTTCCCAGGACGGCTCAAAGCGCTTTACAGCATAGTATTACCCCGGTCATTGGATTCATTTCAATCCCGCACGAAAAGTGTACAATTTCCATTCACTGGGGAGCATTCCTTGCATTCGTCACAGCATCATTTTGGCGCTGGCAAATTCAAACATACTCTTTCGCATCCTATCGGGTTCCCATTTAGCACCTAGGTCGAGAGTGGCAAAGTGTGAATTAGCGTCTTGCCAAAGGACGCTAGAACGCGGTGGGATTCGAACATACGACCCCCTGTTTACAAGGCGAGAGTCAGAACCACTACACCACGGCTCTTCCAATGATAATAATGATACTGCTACTACTGCTACTATTACTACTAACTCTAATAATAATATCAATAATAATAATAACGAAGAGAATGGGGTATTACACGGTGTGGTGAATACCTCTATGCCATAAGTATTTTTTCAGCATCGTAAAGGTTGCTCTAAAACTTTTGAATTTGAATTTTGACTTTACATATTTCACAAGTAAACACAGTATAAACACAACATAGGCCTCATATCAGAAGACTAAATATATTAATATAAATCAGACATGATGCTGATGAACAACATTTGTATAACCCCCTTTATCTGTACAAATCATCCAAAGGTGCCGGCTCATATTTTATTACTCCGACCAAGATGCTCCCATTGCTTTCCAGGAGTATCTTGGTAGGAGGAAGGTCGGAGTGGGTTTCCTCCTACCCTAATTCTCCGATCAAAACAACCTACGTCTGGGATGTGATAAGATTAATATCTTTGGAATTTCAATCCATCCATAAACTAAATATACTCCAAGATCCACGGTCTGATTAAGACTACAGTGAACAGGCGCGGATCCAGGAGGGGGCCGAGCCGGCCCCCCTATTTTTTGACAACCTGCAGAAAAAGTGTATACTCTTTACCTTGATAGAAACTACGAAAAACAGAAAGAAAAGAATTTTTTTTCCCATTATGTAATTTACAGCCTCGTAACGACCGGCCCGAAGCCAAAAGGAAACAAAAAAGGTGAGGGGAAGAATTGGAAAATAGACTTTATATAAAAATTTTCGCTCGCGCTTCGCGCTCGCATTGCATGTGTAATGAATCCCATTCAAGAGGGTTAAATGACACTAATATATAACCAATATATATACAATATATCCAGTTCTGATATCAATTTGCTCACCGTTTTTTAGCTCGCACATCAAGCTTTCATTATTTTGTTTGATTTACACAAATTGTTAATGTGTATCAAAATGTTCAGCTCGCGCTGCGCGCTCGCATTGTTTGATTTGTGAGAAACCTATGCTCTTTGGAAATTCTTACCAAAATTTGTCAAAATGCTCCTTTATCATGTCAGTATATCAAAAAATTAAGCTCATGCTTCGCGCTCGCATGTAATAGTTTGAGACACACAGCTTGTTTATTTAATTAAAAACACGCTTAGACTGTTCATTTTTTTCAGGTCGGAATATCACAAATTTTGAACTCGCGCTTCGCACTCTCATTATTTAATTGGTGATACTTGTAAAAACAGTCCTAATTGAGTCACTTTTCACGTTGCTATATGATAACATTTCGGCTCGCGCTTCGCGCTCGCATTGTTTAGTTGGATACTTATCTTTGTTCATGATTATAAATACTGCTCTGAATCTTCAGTTCTAAGGACATGAAATATCAAAGATTTTTAGCTCGCGCTTCGCGCTCGCATTATATATCAAGACCACATAAGATACATTATACTGTTTATAGCAATAAAAACTAACATATACTTAAAACTTCAGTCTTTAGTTAGGACTACCCCCTGAAAAACTAACAAAAAAAAGCCAGATTGTAGCGGCCAATCGAGAAAATTGTTGATCAAAATATTTTTCGGCCCCCCCCCCCTATTGGCGAAAGCTGGATCCGCCCCTGGTGAAGTCAATATATACTGTAATTTACACATATTTGATTGGCAAAAAAAGTGAAAATACACGACTTAATGGCATGCTACACCTTCAACAATGAATGTCACTTTCTTGAGCGCATTCGGTTCATTGTGTGTATATCACAATGACGAGAAATTAACAAAGTCTAAAGAGTCTTGTTGAATTTAGACACCTCTCCCGTCATATTAACCATCTCTTGAACAAACTGACAAGGGAAAAGACACATTAGCCCAAAGGTTATGTCCATTTTATCATGTTTATGGGAACAATCATACATTGACGATACATTATTATTATTATTATTGTTATGATTATTATTATAATCATTATATATTTGGCAACGAAAGTATACAAATTGTACTGTGTAAAGACAAAAATAGAATTGAATTTGAACAATTTAGTATTAGTAATTAAAAACGAAAGGAAAGGATAAAAAAGTATAACAATGGTTTTCAATGGGCCGGGACTCGCAAAAGTAAAATTCAGTACTATTGCCCAGAAGGCATGCGAGCCCTCACAGAAAACCACTGAGAAAGCATGGCTCATTCTGGTATATACAATTACATTAAAATTCAATAAAAATAATTCAACCAATATTGACAAGTATGTACAGCCAGGCAAGATAAAAGAAAGAGGGGGGGGGTATAGTTTTAGATATCATTATACAATTTACATTGCTATAATTCGTTTAGAATTTTAAACAATATTTGTTCAAATAAAAAAAAAAGTGTATTATCTGAATAATTTATATAATTTCAAATAGTTTTCAACCAACCTTTAAATACGTAGAGAAAGACTTGCCGTTACTGTATGGAGTGGTTCCATCATAGCCAGGGGAACAGAATGTGCCAGTTTGAGCTGTTAGCATCTCGCGATCAACTGCAACGGTTTGATGGGAAGTAAGCGTTATCGGCCACTGGGGCTTAAACTTGTTTGTTTTTTATTCCGAAATAAAAAAAAAACAGTATAATCAAATGCTTATTAAATTACAATTGACATGGGTAGATGGCCCATTACAGAGCTGTGTGTGTTAACAGTGCTGTTCTGCACGGGGTCAGTAACACACGCAAAATGCTCAACTGAATCTATATAATTCTATAATATCACCTCCTTAAACTATCGTGAACATGACCCCATCCTTTAGAATTTCAATGACGACCATTCCTATATAGACACTATTGCTCAAACATATTACATCTGTAAGTTTGATATATTGATATCATACATGTGATATTTCGAGTTATTTCTCGATTGTAAAATATTGAAAATCTGTGATTTGGTACTTGTACACTCTTAAAACAGTTGGGCAAAAAATGCCTCAACTTTTAACAAACCTGATGGGCAACATACTGTCCACGCAACCATTGGTTAAAATCTGCCCAAATTGGGTAATAAATTTGCTCAATTGGATAAACATTGCCCAAAACATATGTGTATACATATAAATATATATATTTACCAATACACATTACCCACCACATTGGATACTGGACAGTATGTTGCCCAACATTTTAAGTGTGTATGTTTATGTACAATTACCAATTCAAATCTCTTGCCAAATTTTTTTTATTATTCTTTTCAACACAAATGCCTCTATTTACACGTCATTCAGCGGATCTTGACCAATATCTTCCATAAACAGAAATTACCATAAAATTCTCTACGTTGTAGAGGAATGTCGCTATGGAATGATTTGAACAATGATATCAAGGTAAAGCTCTAAATAAATGTAAAAAAAACTTCTGAAAGATGAATTTTTCTCTCAGTTTTAAAACCTGCCAATAGCACACTGCATGTCACTATTATTTACGATTATCATTTCTTGTTGTTTGTTATTTCCCCTGCATTAGCCCATTTTTTGCATTGTATTTCAATGTTATTTGTTGTTTACTCATGTATGTTTCATATTGCTTTGTATTTAAGTTCGTACTTGTGTGTGGTGCCCCAACCACTAGTTTTTTAAACTTCCAGGGGCTTCAAATCCCATGTTTTTATCAAAATGTATAAATGTATTTTTATGATTGATTGGAATAAATTTTGAATTAAATTGAATTGAACTCATGTTCTAGAAATTTTAATGTGTGGTAAAGTTCGGCCGCGAGTTAAATTACGCGTTCTGATGCACTTTAACCCGAGAATTGCAAATTTTAACTCCTTGGCCAGATTAACATCTTAGATAACACATGGGATCAAAAGTTTGCATTTCACGCAAGTGGGTTTAAAATCAACCTTTTTCGTAAACAGGATCAGTCAAAATACTCAATGATTGAGCCAATATACCAATCTGTTATGTCCGACCGACCGTCAAAAAATAGTAATAATCTACCAGAATTCTGGTGGATTCTGACCTATTTATTCGGTCGGACCCAATATTTTTAAGATTGTATGTATGGCTTTTTTTCTTTCTTTCATTTTGACCAGGTGATCTCGTTCATTAGAGATAATCACAATGATATCCTTATTTTTTGCTTCATGTATCGCGTTCCAGCTTTGTAAGAACAATAATTTTGTAAAGTTCCATTTAGGTAGATAAATGAACCCCAAATCACGTGTGTATGTGTTTGTGGGGGGTAAGGGTGGGTGTGTATGGGGGTTATGCGTGCGTGTGTAAGCATTATATTAGAATGATAATACCGATACATATTTCTATTTATTACCATTTGTTTCGTCTGGTATATCGCAGAATTCTCCCTGGAAAGTGTATAAACATTGGCATTTGCAAGTCTTGTCTCTGTATCCGTTGGCACCACATGGGTCAGTTCCAGAGCAAAGACTGTCACCGGGGTACATCTGGTTGGCCAGTTTTATGTCAAAGAAGCTAAGACCTTCACGTTGGCCCATATCATGAACTGCAAAAGGATCCCCTATCGGCTTCAACACTACTTGACGGTCTATTCCGAAATCCTTTTCGATGAATCATTTCCATATAAGAAAGAGAGAGAGAGAGAGAAGGGGAGGGGGAGATAAGTAAAGATATATTAGACACACATGTACAAAAACAATAATATCAAATGATTATGATTTCATGTAATAACATCAGAAAAAAAGGGAAAGCGGTGGCATTAAATCATCAGCCTACCTTTATTAATGGCAGTGTGCATAATTGTTCTCACAAAATTTCGCTAAATTTTAATACTCAATAATTTTGTTCATTGTCCTCAAATTTTGATGAAATTTTCGTTGTTGTGCTTATTGAATTTAACTCCATTTACTTAGATAAAATCATTTTCAGTCTGCAGTACGACTTTTAAATAAATAAAAATATATTGTCTTTATCTATTGGCAAAAGTGGAAATCAAGAGAAAACAATCACACAGCATTATGACAAGGGTACAAAATGACCCCTTATAAATTAGGAATTTCGAAATTGGACTATCATCTGAAAAGGGAGAATTACCGGAACCTAAAATCCATAGAAAATACATCAGTCGAATATAAAAATTGATTTCAGTAAAGGGTAGTGAAGGATACTATATCGTGCACATATTATCATCTGGTCTTAAACATGGTGGTGTTCTCATGGCAATGGTTAAGTTCCGGTCTGACTACACTTTTATGGAGTGTCTAGTGCCAGCTCTAGATTATTGTAACCCAGCAGTGAAAGTATGTAGATTAACTGAATTCGTTTTGAAACGAGAAGAAAATGAAAGATTGAGTTAATAATGAATTTCAATTAATTATCTGGCATTAATCAAGAATGAAAAATCATAGCATGTGATTTCCCAACCTTTAGTTCGAGTTACCGAACATATTGCTTCGAAGAAAAAGTATGTTCGCCAATGCAAGATGATATGATATTATACCTTTCTGCTCGCATCAGCGTCAGCGTGCCTGCTATTGTTGAAACCAAACGAAAATGCTATCGCAATGCCATCTGAGGTAAGAGTGAAGTAACTGGACGCCGTGTGTACTTCCATTGCGATCTAAATAATGTAGGACTACAGCCCTACCCAACAGAAGAAGCAGAAATAGTGAAATCGACCAATTTCAGTCCTTAACAAAGTGTCCTCGTTTTCAACATATCATTATGTAATAATCATCAGAAGAGGCGTAAGACAGCACTTGATGATTCAGAACTAATTTTCCTAATAAACAAACGCTTAATTGCTCCTACGGCAACCGTCAATCGCGCGACGGCGAGAAAGGCTACCTTAAATGGCGATTTAAGACCCAGACCAGAGTTAAAAGTGAATTTGACAAATGAAAACTAGTAGAAGCCACAAATTACAACATCGTAATTTTTATCAATATTCAACGCTTCGAGAATTTTTTTTCAATTTGCAGAGGAAAAATGACACTGAAAAAAGTATTCAGAGGTCAAATGGACGGAGGCCTGCAGCTCTTCATTAGTTTTGTGTGTATTTTTTTTTGTATATCTCTTATTGGACCATTGGACCCAAATTGCTATGACAGGAAAAGTTTAAACTCATAATCTGAATGCAGACAGAGTTGGAAAGCTTCGCCAATAAAGTTGGGAATAAAATATGACGAAAACTACTAAAAATCTGTAGATTGTGTCAATTTAAGTATTTCGGAAAATAATCATATTCATATCTCTACGTGATGTTAAGCGTTATTCTCGTAGCCCATTTGGAGCTACTCTAAGGCGAAATACTCAGCTGGGAATCGGTGAATGTGCATATACCGTGCCATGCTTACTTGCTGTGTTTTGAAATTTATAAGCTTTCGATTGATTCAATGTAGTCAATTTCAATTTTGGGTCGGAGCGTCTTAAAATGCTGGCTATAGGTGCTAAAAAAACATTTTCTATGAGCATAAAAGTTCCAGCCATATATTTATTAAAATATATGATTTCGGAAGTCGACATTATATTAGCCCAAACTCTTCCCAGGCATGAGATCCTGGATCTCGTGTGTATCCTTTAGAAGAGACGATGAGATGACAATATCTCGGATCTCGTCATATAACAATATACTGGTCACGTCTAGAATCTTATGGTGACACTCTTTAGAAGAAATGATTAGATATATTAAGAGGCTTGTCCACTTGTAGCGCCGCAAGCGCACAAAGGTCATTAGTATGTAGGAATATTTGGCTTACATGAAGTTATAAGAATGGTTAAGGATCTTTACATTTGATCATCTCATAAAGAATGTCAAGATAAGATCTGAAATCTCATCTGATATCTTCTAAAGGATGTAGACTTGACGAGATCCGGGATCTCATCTGAATTCCTCATCGAATGTTCGAAAAGATGTCCGTATTATGAGATCCAATATCTCAACATCTCATCATTGGATAATAAGGTCTCGACTTCCCCAAATAATTATCTCAACATCTGGTTGGAATTTTTAAAGTTCCCATACTTTTCTGAAAGGACATCGACGGCGACGACGACGCGATAAAACCTCTGACTTACACTGTATGTACCCTGGCCGCGCTGTTGCCTGTTCGCACGAAGTAGCAATATAACCATTCCTAATGGCGCTGTCACACCTTGGCGTTTTAGACAGCGTGTGCCCGACGTATGAGGAATTTAGCGAATACGCTGGCGTACGTCGAATACGTTACGGGTAAGTTTTGCATACGTTAAGAGTACGCTAAAACACGCTGGTATACGTCGTCATACGGCGAGGTCGTCGAAAAATTTTGTGCAAGCACAAAATTTTTCGACGTATGCCAGCGTATGGCTCATACGTCCCGTATACGCGGGCCATAAGTTGTAGGCAGGTTACGCGATCGTTGATACACGTTGACACACGTTACTCGTAAGTTACTCATAAGTCGATGTACGTCGAGATAATGTCCAGCGTACCCTAAAACTTACTTCTAACCTATGAGTAACGTGCTTTGAACGTATGTGTAACTTAACTCCAACGTATATGGACGTATGAAGACGTGCTCCTGACGACCACAAAACTTACTGAACGTGTTTATAACTTACAACTACCGTATAATGGCGTATTGACAACGTTTATAGGAATTGGTATATAAAGGTGGGGTTCACAGGAGTTTTCTTCGGCATGGCGGTGGTGTTGATACGGTGATGTATCGTGCGGTTATGATTTGAATAGTCGAGCGGCAGCCTTTTTATAGGCTACGACACGTGTTCGTCAGCGATACGCTGCCGCGCGCTATGCGTAAGTTAGGCTATCGTAGGGCATAAGTTGTGTACGCCAGCAATACGCTAAGCATTCGTTGGAATACATCACTTATAAGTCCCGGTTCCACTGGGGGGAAGTTGAATTACGCATGAATTGCGAATACAAATTTCGGTCATTCGTTGTCATCCGCATTAAATTTGGCAAAAAAAATAAAAATCCACTTTAAAATTGCGGATACATAAAAGATGTACAGCGAACAAATTACGATTAAAAGCGGAAATATCACGAATAAAAACGAATTACCTTGCGAATGCTATTTTACGAGGGATATTGCTTGTAAAATTGTGGAATGTATTGCAGACATTGCGAAAATGTAACGAAAGTAATGCGGAAGTATAACACATGTATTGCGGACAAAAATAGGATGCTAAACGATTATTGCGGAAGTATTACGTATGCATAGAGAATGCAATGCGCACGTGGTGCGGAAACAACGGTCGCATTGCGAATGTGATACATTTGAATCGAGACCATATAAAAGAAGAGCACTCCACTCTTCAGCGTCGTGCTTGAACCTCCACTGTGTCAACAAGGTTTTGGCCCCTTCGCCATTCTCCAGGAACTATTTGTCCATTCTTCAGCTGCCGGTCCACAAGCCTGTTCTGTAGGACTGGGTAGCGGGTGCGCATTAGGTTGTGGAGCAGAATGCAAGTCTTCAGTATCAGCCTGACTGTGTCGGCATGGTGCTGTATGGTGATGAGAAGGACTTAGAATCTATTCGCCATGATACCAAATGCGTTCTCGACGACTCTCCTGGTCATCGACAGCCTGTAGTTATAGATACGCTCTTCCCTGGTCAGGGCCTTTGCACTGTATGGCTTCATTAGGTATGTTCTCAGAGAGAAAGCATCGTCGCCCACAATGAAGTATGGGACATCTTGGGTGTCATTGGGTAAGGGATCTGGATTTGGCCAACCCATAATGTCGCCGTTCTCGAGACCTTGCTTCAGCTCACTTTGGTTGTATATTTGAGCATCTGATGCGGAACCGTTTCCTGATACGTCAGCCCAAAGAACCTTGTAGCCAGAACTGACCAGGGCAACTAAAATGATACTGAAAAAGCCCTTGTAGTTGTAATATTCCGAGCCTGAGTTTGGGGGAGCTTTGCATGCCACATGCTTGCCATCAATCGCGCCGATTGTGTGAGGAAAGTTCCACCTCTGCAACCAGTCATTGGCAATTTCACGCCATTCTTCATCGTTGGTAGGGCAAGTCATCTGTTCATCAAGGTACTCTTCTGATATGGCTGTACATACTTCTCTGACAACTTTGCTGATTGTGTTGTGAGGGACCCTCCAACCGTACTGCATGTCCCTGTATTTTGAACCAGAGGCAAGATGGCGTAGGGTTATGGCCACTTTGAGTCCAGGCTCTAAGTTCGCTCTGAAGTTGGTCTGTGTCTTGAGCAGTCGAGGAGTGAGCCGGTTCACCAGTTCGTCAAACATGTATGGGGGCGTTCTCCTAAAGTTCTGGAAGGCACGTGGATCTTCGTTACGCAGCTCCACCATCAATCTATCGTACATGCCTAGATCTAGTCTTCTGCCAATCCAAGGTCTCACCCAGACAGCTCTTTGATTTCTCCTTCGCTTTCTTTTCCGTATTTGGATCAAACGTTGAACTTGGAAGAGAAGATTGTTATGTTGTTGGATGGCTGCAACTATCAAATGTCCGTGATGATCCATGGCAACATCCTATATTCTACACAACTGTTCTTAAAATGACGGTCAAATTTCATTTTCTGTTACATTTATATAATAATCTGGGTTTACGATGAATGTTTGCTGTGTACTCGCAAAATACAAACGCACTATTCGTGACCAGTCTGTAAGCATTCTTTATAAATTATTATAGCTTGGTATAAAGTCGTATTAGGCACGCTATGCATTCGTTTCGCATTCTATCCCAGTCCGCTACTTATCCGCAATCCCATGTCCGTTGCGGATATCACAGGATAACTGCGAAAATTCAGCGCATACATTGAGTATGCATTGCGTATGCATTGCGCATATAAACCGGATGATTTCCGCTCCCAGGAGTTTTGGGCAGCCCAAAACTCCTGGGAACGGAAAAATGTGCCTTTGCGGATGATTACGGACATGTGCGGAAAATAACCGTCTTAAAACAGCATACTTTACGAATATTGCGGATGTTTAGCGTCTGGAATCAAATTTTATCCGCAATTTATGCGCAATCCATCCTAAATGTCACTGGGACCGGGCTTTTAACGAAGCGTTCGATATAAGTTACTTATACGTTATGTATACGTCCAACTCGTTATGAATACGCTAAGTATACGCCCAGAGTTGAAAAAAAATCAAAGTTCAGCGTATGCCGACGTTTTAGAGAAATTTTGATACGTCGGGCATACGCTGTCTTAAAAGCCAAGGTGTGACACCACCATAAGACACAGAATCAGGAAATGAGTCAACTTACTCTTGCGCCGTAGTGCATTACTGACTTAAAATCATAAGGCAAGTTGGTGAACGTCGAAGTTTTGTCGAAGTTATTGGCAAAGCCACTTGTAATTTTGGTCGTGTCGATATCAACGTAATTATCTCGATCTGAGCGGGACTGTTCATGATTAAATCCAACTGCATGACCGATCTCATGAGCCACGATCCCGAGCTAAACAAAAATAGTGAAAGGAGAAAAACGAGTTTCACATGATTTTGTAAGACTTTTACATGGGCCGAAATTATAAAGGGCATTCAAAAATGATGTTCTTAAATCATGATGAACCTGTATTTTCAATCCAGCTCACAGAGAACATGTTACATGATGTGTTACTGTAATTTTTACTCAAATCTATCATTAAAATAATCAATTACTCGGACTATGCTAATTATTGATAATAAAACTTATCAAGACAATAGTGACAACGATTTATTGTAAATGCAATTGGAAACCGTCTACCGTGTCTACACTTCCTAATACAAGGCTTGCTCTGATGCCGTTACATATTCTACCCAGACATCTCGACCAACTTATTTCTTACATGTTAAGTTAATTATACCTTGGTACATCCATCTCCAATAGAAACATCTTGAGGACCTCCTTGTCTGCCAACATATGAATAGCATCTACAGATTGGAATAGAATAAATTATTATCAATAGAGGAATCACAAAAAAATATCGTTCATATAGATAGACCATGTAGATAGCTCGGTTCTCCGACACTGAATTCACGAATCAATCTAATTCAATACATTCTTATTTGATCCGATATAAATACAAGCCAGAATACCAAGAAAAACTTTCTCCCACTTGGACATTCTATGATGCTTTCAATAAAACAGAATGTAAAAGAGACGTGCCTATGCAAATTCGAAAAGTTAACAGGTAAAAGAACACGTGTATTTTCATTTTTTTTTCGTAACGTCACTGTTCGAGCTGCGTGATATGCCGAATGAAGAAGCGTGTATGAAATAACATGGCTGATGTTACAATTAATGCACATGTACGATCATCTAATATTTCAAGAAAATGGCAAGTTTTGAATTGATAGATTATTGTTAAACAAAATCCAAAATATAAAGAATATAAGTATAAGAAAAACAGACCAGTCATCCTAATTATAAAGCCTTCAAAAAAGAAATAAAGAAAGAAATGAGCTTACCCGTCACCCTTGATGAACTTGAGCCTATCCTCGGTTGGATAGGAGAATGGTTCGAAATAGACTCCTGTATGTTCCTCCCAATGAGCCATACCAGCCTTGATGGCATCGACAGTTGCTTGATCCAATCCTACAAATCATAACCCATGAAAGAAACGGCAATGTTTTCACCTGCGTACGACGCCAGACCGACTATTACGTTATTACCAATGACGTACCATCGTTCGATTTGGAATCGGTTTCGTTGATGTAATTAACAAGTTTTCGCACCGCCACACAAAACGAATTCCAGAACACAGTAAATGTATTGAGAATGCAAATAAAGTGACTATGAAGAGCTGAAAGGTCTCCATCGAAAATTGGTGAACAGCAAAAGCAGTTCGTCCTAAGTTTAGGAGTTGACGAAAAATCACAAATATGTCATTGTCCAGAGTTCAGGACGAAACGGCTGCTCATGTGCACAAATTTTCGACAAATACTTCTTGGTTGCTAGTTGTCACGAGTGTCATTTGACAATAACTTTCTGTGTTCTTGAAAGCGTTTTGCATGGTAAAGCAAAACATCGCTATTGTACACATGAACAATTATGTTCAACTTTGCACCTTTAAAGGTGCGGACCAGATGTCACACTGGGAACAATTATAAGGTGAATTTGTACCTTTTTTGGAAAGGTGAAACTTTGCACCTCTCTGCAAGCTGCAAATTAACACCCGTATGGTGCAGAATTGCACCCCCAATGTGTTATATTGTTTGGTTTGAACCAAGGGCTATAATGCATACTGTCAGAAGGTATAGAGATTTGAAACGAATTTACCATGATTTTTGTATATGATATTGATGTTGACTTAAGTGTGGTATCAGTTTCGGTCGAAGTTTTTCTCCACCGATACACGTGTTTTTAATTACAGTCAAATTGTTAAGCTAAATACTGCATCAATCTTCGGTGGCCAGCATATACTTTATCTTGAAGAAATGCAGATGACTTACCATTGTATTTAGAACCTGTATTAGGCTTTGATAAAGCTTTAATATTATGTATCTTCTATAATGTAATATTTTAATCTGTCAAAAGTGTTATGACCAGTAAACCCCTTTTAATCAGTTGCTCATTTGTGAAAACTTTTGAATATATTGAAATTACTAAGCGCTATTTTTCTGTATTTTTTAAATTATTCTGACAAAGAGACCTTGAAAACTAAAGCCCAATTCACAATCTGTGGTGCGAATGCGTACAACCGTTGCGATTTTGTGGGATAATATATTGTGACGAAAATTAATGATCGTAAACGATCGCACTAGCAAATTGTGAAAGCCCCATTACTTTACAAGTTTAGTTTTCTAATAATACATATACATATACGCATATCATATCGTTAATGTTCAGCCAATCCACACTGGATTATCCTATGCTTTAGGTTTTCATTGATATGATAAATCCTGATGGCTTGAAAGGTATACCCCTAAACAAAATCTTACCACTTGTAATTTCATATGGAACTCTGCCGTTTGGCCATAGTGCCGCAGAGAACGTGGTGGCTTTCCGCTTGGTACGGGAGTTACCGCCGTCGCTTAACTCTGCCTTTTGCTCCTTGTTGAGTATCATATCAGTTTGGTAGGCACTGGGAGAATACCCCTCGTCTGCTGGTTGAGAACGATTGAAGGGATTGACGTCTTCGACTTCAATCTCAATGATTTCGTCATGGAACTTCACCTTCTCAAAATGAGGCTGGTGACAAAGATTGGACATAAACAATAAGAGAGGTTTTTGGGGGTGGGTAGAGCAGGATTTTCCATATGGGGGCACATTCTATATAGGAAAAAATTGACAAGCAAAAAAAAATGTCTTCACTTTCAAAGGAGGTGGGGGGCACACTTCGGTTTTAACAGCAATTTTACATTACAAATTTTAATTTTGCTTCTCAAGAGGGGGGGGGGGGGGCAAGGGCCGGCTGTAACCCCCTGGATCCACCAGAGGGTTGAGGATGAAAAGGAACAGTGAAATTCAGGAGATAGAACGCGTATGCAATTACATTCTGCTTTACTACTACGCGACCGTCTAGCTTAATTTTTGGATTTAGCACTGAGCATTTTGGGTCCATCGCTTACACCAGCAGCGAGAAATACACATTGTTCCAATGAAGCCTTTGCAGAAGCTTTGCTTAAAGATATTTTAATTGATATGTCCGTGGCATACAATATAAAGATTGACCATTAAAGAAAAAAAATCTATATTAATTAAAATTATGAAGATAACTATTGGAAAGTGTAAATGGTGAAATGGTTTTGTGGTTCACTTCGTACAACACTACATGCTATAATGCCCATCTCCCAATTCCGACCGCTATCTGTTTTAAATCAAATGATGATAATTTTACGGCATTCCTTCACGGATTTACTCCTTATCAAGGAAATGCTTGTGGAGCATACATGTAGATAGCTTCAGACAGTTTTTATTTTATAAGGGCAACAAATATTGATACAAGGTCTTTGCAAGATAATAGTTACTGCAGATGGTCAGAATACCTAGACTGTTCTGAGTTATACTCACCACTTTTGTTTTGGTGTAGCCCCCTTGTTCTTCCAGTGGTTTGGCAAGGGAAGAGGCCATGAGAATGGCTACCAAGACAGAGAATTGCGATATCCTCAACATCTTTCTTGTTTAACGATTAACAAGCAGGATGAGAAATGTCCACCGACGGATTTTTACTCAAAACCAACCATGTATTTATACAATCGGGATCTCGTTTCTGTTGCATCTTTATTGACTTGCCTTGGTTTATTATAATAAACAAATCAGTCTCCATATTAATTTGAGGTCAAAACAATATTACGAAACCGTAATTGTGTACCCTTATTTTCTGTTTATGGTACATGTTAGAGATATGCAGGTGCAGCAAAGATATACTGTCGCAATCAATAATTTAATATCAACTATTAAGAGAAGGACCAATGCCTCGAAGATTGACCAACAGCCAAATAATGAGGAAGAGAAAGAGAGAGAGAGAGGGGGGGGGGAAGAGATAATTAGAGAGGGAGAGAGAGAGAGATGGAAAGGGGAGGGGGATTTATATCCTGGGCTGATCTTACGATGCCATCACGGCATATTTAATGGATATGATACTACGATATTGAAAAAAATAGAACTTTTGCGTCAAACAAAAGCATATAACTAACAAAGATCATGAATCAGTACGAAAATCATACGATCGTCGTACGCCACTTTAAGGAGATCGTACAATGAGCATGATACGATAACCTGGCGATGATCGTAGACCAAACTTCCACAGGGTATCATGAATGATCGATATTCTTCGTATAGATGTATACTTTATTTCGAACAGTACCACAGCACCACTCACTGCAGGTCCCGACTGCATGCCCCTTTGACACTCCTCTATCAGACTCATTTGGGAGTACATTCTCCAAATTTGCAAGTTCTATCGAAAACATTTACTGAAAGCTTTATATTACCACCCTATATTAATCGGTCTTTCTTTTTTTTCTTTCGTTCTATACCTGTCTTTTTTTCGTTAACGAATAATAGTAGTAGCGAAGTGATGATTATAATAATAACAATAGTAATAATGATAACATAACAATGATAATAATAATGATTTTTATCAAAATAATGACAATAACGAAGATAAATGATAAGAGTGATAATGATCAATTCAATAATAAGGAAAGTGATAATTTGATATTCTAAGCATTCCGCGATTCAAAATTCTTCATTTTTTATTTTGATATTTGAATTGTTCAACGAAAGCGTATCAACATCTTGTAAAGTTTATTAATAAAGCTTTTCCCTTTGGAACCGATATTACTAGGTTGATCAAATTTTAATTTTCTCTGGAGACATATCAATTATTTCTCTAATAAATGTACCATCTTATATCATTTTTATTGATCTGACGGAAATTGAATTCAATATTGATTTAAATGAAAACAAGATCATGTCAACACAGGTGTTAATCTCTAAACGATGATTAATTTTATGGGGATGATGTTGTTGCCAGCATCGCTATTTTATTGTTTCAAAGCAAAAATGTCAGCAATGACATTTGCTCTCAAAAATTTAAATGTGTGTTTAAAGTATCGATTAAACTTCTGAACGAATTTTCAGTTACCTCAAATGTCAGACCATGAGTATTATTTATTTTGTTGCATTTGTATTTATTCCGAGGAAAATATATTTTTGACGAATACTATTGTATTCGAAACTATTTCAGGATTTCTGAAGTTACATTATTCGAATCTAAGGGGAGCAGATATTCCACATACCTACACCCAGAAAAAGTTAATGGTATATCGAGAATTCAGTGAAATCTCCTGAAGACGATAAGAACACTCTTATTCAAAGATCGAGTTTAAATGGTCCTTTTCAGGAACAACACATGCCCACAAACATTATTAATATCGTGAAACCTCTGCACTCTTTACACTTTATGTCATCCGAATCATCATATTTAATTCATGGAATGGAAGTAATAATGGCGATAATGATGGTGAAGATTATCGTGTTTCAGCATTACTATTGCTTTCATATCAAAATTAAGTTTAATCATAATTGACGGTATTGACACTAATGACATATATTGCAAATATTGATTAAAACATTCGTATTGAAACTTTTCTTGTGCGTCGCAGACAGAAAATATCAATTGATATTGATGTACGTTTGATGACAAAGCTTTTTTTTGTTAACCCCCAAAAAAAAGCATTTGAGAATTAATTTGGTCTGTTCAGAGAGAAAGAGAGAGAGGGAGGAAAGAGGGGGGGGGGAGGTGGGTAGTCTGCTGGGCAAACCCTTCACTCGAGTTAAGGGTCTGAATGTGCAGCCTACTCATGCCTTGTGTACTGAAGCAAGTTTTGTATGTGCTAGTCTTTGCATGGAGGCACACTTGTTGATCAGAGTTCCAATAAGGGTATGCGCCTGCAGCCTAGAGGTGGGGGGGGGGGAGAACCCATTTAGGAAATAAATAAGGGCGGCAACAAAGCCTCATCGCTTTCTGGCATTCAAGTCTCTTTTTTATAATCAAATTACACCTTCAAACATGTAGTATACCTGCTTTTTGTTTTATTTTCTTTTTAGCGCGCCAGTTTGTGGATTGATTTTCATATTGTTGGAATTTCGGTTAAACAAATTTGATATCCATATCGCACCCGGAAAAAGATTTGATTTCATGACGCAATATAACACAATATTTATATTCGTTAAAAAAGCTTCTGTACTGCACACAACAGGAAGACTCCATTATAAATGCAATGTTTACCGAAAGAGATATGTGATCGGTATTAATTGCGACCGAAGATTGACCTTGCAATGCCGATAAATACACAGACAATGGGTAAACTCGTGAATGGTATCATTCTTGAAGTAAGCTTATACTTGTAGCATTTAGCCGCCCTCCGGTGGTGGTGTCACGCGCGTAAAATATTCCCCATAGACTTAATTGCGTGTTACAATGGCACTTTCAAAAATTCATAAAAAAATAAACGTGAAATTAGAAGGTCAAATGATTACTACCAATGGATAGGATATATATCTGACATTCCATATCTGACCAGAAAAGGGTATTGTAGCCAGCTGATTTTAAAAATAAGTCGCCATTTATGAAGATATCTTAACAGGGGCGCGGAAGAACGGTTTTCAAAGTGGGGGGGGGGGATGACCATGCAAAAAAATCACAATTATATGGTCATTTTTACGTTTTTGTACATGCACGGTTATGGAAAAAAGTGGGGGGAGGGGGCTGAAGCGCCCCAGCCCCCCGCGGCCCCTGTAACTATGATGGGATCAAATTCATCAACTAAAACAGTAAAGTAACCCAAATTCTTCCGCCAGTCAAAAAATCGTTCCAAAGTCATTGATATATCTTCCCAATTTGGGCAAAGGAAGTTCAGTAGTTACCATTTATAGAATCCGTGTTAGATTTTGAATCATATTCATTCACTTTTGTCAACCAGCAATATCAAATTAAAAAAATCGGCTGGGTCGAATGAATATCCTTTGCCTTCCTGTTGTAATTATGCCCATGCCATCTGGTGTAATGAGCCAACACCATTGAGGGGCCATAATAGAGCGTATGAAACAAAACTATAAAAATAAAGGTCGTGAGAGATGATGAAAATGAAAGTCTAACTGTATGATAGATTTTAGTATATTACAAATTGATAGTACTTTTTACATGTTTAACACTTTTGTCTCCTTAATTCATTAATTCATTTTGATCCATCTTTTCATGTTTTTCTCTTTGTCGACCGTGGACAATTTTTTGCGGGGGGGGTGTTGGTGCCTCCAAATTCTCATCGATCGACTATCTAAAGGAGCAGCTTTCCCTGGTGGTATTGTGTAACTTTGTTGTGGATTAGCGACTTGGTTCGACAGCAAGTCGTTAAGCTAGTACCCTTACGTAAGACATTAACTGTATATTATTTTTACATTGTTTATATTATTTATATATATTTTTTAACTGGCTTAATTTTAAACAATCTCACCCTCCTTTGATAAGAGGATTCTTATTCAGGAATAAACATGAACAATGCGGGATATTTTGGAGGATACAAAGAGGTAGATTGTCCCTCTTGCACACCATTTTCTTTTTTTTGATTGTCATTGAGAAATTCAAATGATTAAAAAACAAAATTAAAAATTGTAGTCGTTCACGCACCGCACGCGCTCTCCCGCACATTTTCATTTAAATTATGTACACCGAATAAGTTTTCGTTTCAAATTTTCTGGCCGTGGAGAACTGGATTCATTTAATTGCGACATATATTTCTAATTAAAACCAATTCGTATATATTAAATATCGATCCTTATGTTTGTGAGAATAGAAATTGTTTAATTAAACGGGGTCTAACTAATAAAAATCTTCTTTAATTATCGAACATTATCAGCATACAAACTTTATTTGCCCAGACATCTGTTGTTACAGGTGTTTTGTATCATTTCGAAATTCTGTCTGGAGCAAGTCAGAAATCAAAAGTACAAAAACGGAAAATAGCTCGGAAAACAGTCATTCTAGGAGAAACCGACCGGGAGGTAGACCGGGTGAACGATGGCAGAGTCGACGTTACATAAACGCAAAGCGATGCTGAAAGTTGCTGCTCTCGTGGTCTTTTCTCTCTTGATTTCGTCAGTGAACGGAAGACCATTATCTGATGATGACGTGAGTATCACCCCCATATGCATGGTATATCATAGGCATTAATGCACTGGTCCAGATAAAAATCAATTATCTTCACATTTTTATTCAAAGGGAAGAGTAGTGTCTTATCCTACACACACACCAACTAAAATGACTGTAAACTGACATGCCATTTGAAATTACGTAATTCATTTGATCGGTATGGAGTCACTTTCACCAGTGTGACTGGTGTACGACAGTTTTTGAGATAAGAAATAATAGGAAGTTTTCGCAACAACCTCGTAGACGCTTTTAGGAACGTACAGAATCTAATGTCAAAAGCCCTTCATGGCAATAAAGTCTTTGTCAATGGTCGTTGAATCGAATTTCGTCCGTGACTCTGGACAAACAACATTATGCGATTTTTCATCAGCTCTTGAACAAAACTGCTGTTCCGATTCACCGACCCTCGACAAAGACTTCACTGTGATTCGACATGCATTTTCAATGCATTTGCTGCGTTGTAAGATTCATTCTGCGTCGCTGATCAAAAAATCGCTATATTGCACCAACGCATGTTCTAAAGGTCTGGTTCAGAGGGTGAAATTATGCCTGAATAGCAAGGAAACCGATAAAATCTTCCAGAAATTATGTTATTGAAATAAAACCGGGCTTTGACGAGGAGCATATGGTTTACATTTTTTAGATAAATTTTCAAACTCTCGCTTAATTTTCATGAACCTGCATAGAGAGTGGTGAAAGGGGCCGAGAATAGGCATAAATTGCATATCCTATTTGCATTTCGTTTCTTCACGAAGCATCGAAGACCGTAATTGGATTGCAATAGAACGGATACAAGAATACAGTAAATTTATTGAGAATGGTCGTCAAATGACAGTGAAAGATGGGAGGTCTTTGTCGAAAATTGTTAATACGGTACAGCTGTTACGTCTTAAGATTCGGAGCTGATAAAACATTGCAAACGATTCTGTCGTTTATCCTGAATCCAGGACGAAATTCCTGTTTTGACTCACCAATTTTCGACAAAGACTTCATCTAGTTAGTTGTCATGAAAGGTATTTGGCAATAAATTTTCTTTCTTCTTGAATCCCTCGTGCGTTGTGAAACTCTGTAAGATTAACTCATGCGAGCGTGATCGAATGCCTCTGCACGGTGGGTGCTATGGCCGAGTGGTGTAAGGCGCCTTGCTATGCATGGAAAGTCCGGGGCTCGATCCCCGGCTCCTCTGCCCGTGAGCAAGGCATTTAATCTACAGTGCTCTTTTATCTTGCTTTCAAATAAATGGAAATGCTATATGCATTATTGGTAACTAGGTGAGCACTTGTTAAAAAACAACAACTAACTCTAGTCTTGCACTGAGTACCATTCATATTTATTATTTTCTGTGCAGAATGGACATTATTATTTTGACTGCATGTCATCAAAAAGTCTGCCATTTTACTAAGTTCATGCTCTTTCTATTAGTAATAAAAATAATTCAGATTCAATATTCCTCTATTTTTTTCGATTGACTGTCCTGATAATGAATTTCGTGGCTAATGTCAAACGTAGGTGATAGGCGTACATGTACGTCGTTTGTTCTGATTTAGATGTTTTCTTTGATTTTAATGATTCTTTTAAAATGTTTATACTGGATACGATGAAGTATTTTTTATAGACTTGCTCTGTAAATTTAAAGATATAAATGCATACATAATCTCTATAATCCGACATGCACTTTGAAGGCAACTACTTTCACTTGACACTAGGTTACAGACTTGGATCCGATGGTGAAACCCAACTATCTCGGCTCACGAAAAACTAGAGATGCAATCCTGACAGGACCCGGATCTGAGTTCGTCCTCATCCCTGCCCAGGTCCGAGGCGTGGATCCGTTGGAACCCCGTGTGAATCTTGATGAAGAACCTTCCACAGACGATCTAGATGGAGATATCAAGCTTACCCCTGAACAAGAACATCTCTTACAGGAAAACCAACAAGAGACAAGACGGGTGAAGAGAAAAGCATTGAGTGACTGGCGCAAACTCTGGCCAGACGGCACAATACCATACAAAATTGAGGAATCTGCAAGTGAGTGAATCAATTTATACGAGAACAGAAATCAGTAAGAAATTGTAGGGTTGCAAATGGTGATTCTTCTGATAAACGAAGCTAACAAATAAACCCAAAATACACTTTAAGGTACATTTACACTGCAGACATGGCTAATTGTTTCGGCTATGTCGAAGAAATTCAGAAAAAAATACCTAGGATAAATTTGTTGATTTCGAAAATGGTCATGACGCAGTGGGAACTGCTTCAGAGAACAATGTGTATAGTAATAACGCAATAAGGACTTATTAACAGTTCCATCGACATAGAATAGACGTAGCGGACACGGAAAGAACGTAACAACGACTCTGTGTATACTGTACTGCCACTAAATGACCACTACGCGGCTACCACCTACACCCAGTTGGCGTTACGACCAAACGGATAAAAGTACAAGTCGCGAGATGCTGGATGTAGTCACAACATAGCAGGAACTGTTTTAGATTATAAGGTCTTTGGTTTTAACGCAGCATGGATCGCTTCTGCGCGCAAAATAAATATATACCAAACAGCATGTTCCCACTCAGCCCCAGCTCGCGAGTCAGACCCGCCAGGCGAGTCAACTCAATTCAATTAATTTTATTCAATCATTTAAAAAATCAATATACAAACCAACAAATATACAAAATCATACATGTATGTACAATATGGTTTACATGATTAGGTGCTCCTAAAAAAAGCAAAAGCTTTATGAGTGGGACACCCAGTAACTCGCCCTTTTCCCCCCAATGAGAACGGAGATTATCAGTCCCGCGAGGCGAGTCTGACTCGCCTTTTCTGCCCCAGCTAAAAGGTAGGATCAGACACGGCAATTTTTTATTTTTTTTTAAATATATTTTTTGCAGTGTGGACAGAAAGCCGAGTCTATCCCGGCAATTGATTGTGAACATCCGGTGTATCTCGAGCGCTTTATCCGAGTTTGTTTTCTACGCACGGAGTCCGTCCATAGTACGCTCGATTTTTTTTGGCAGTTTTCATTCATGGTTAATTTTCAAGGAAAGCGCGCTCCAGTCGAGTTTGTTTACATATTCACCGCGGATAGTGGGTAACTTGCGGAGTAGACCAGCGAGGTCTGCTTCGTGAGCTGGGGCTAAATGTGAACGCAAGGGAGAAGACCCCACGGGCCTGTTACAACCGATAATAGGCACCTTTCGCAAATCTCTACAACGCGAGATTAGAGTCGGGTAACTCAAAAGTTAACGATTAATCATAGACTCGAATTTCTAGATTGATTATACATTACAGTCAATACAATCAAACGTAGAAAACCGTTTTACAATCATTGCCAAGCTTTGTGTTACAGGCCCTATAGATCTTGCTTTTCGTGTGCAAAGCTCTTTCATACGATACCAGCATGCCATGACATGCCATTTGCCTGCCTAAGCTCGCGGCGGGACTGTACCTGTATCATGGCTATGACTCCAGCTGGCTGGAGACATGCGAAATGTAGATTATGACATGGATAAGAAAGTGGTTTTTCAAACAAATCGAGTACATATTGAGTAAGGAAAAACTATTACCGAATTAAGGCTTAGATATAGATCATTACAGTCCATCGAATCGATATTGCATTTAATGTGCATTATTTGTGGATCACTGGCAATTGATTCCATGAGTCAGATCACCTCTCAAGCCGAATCATTTCCCATGCGTTGACATGTACACAGCATGCAACAGGCCATAAACCGTCTAAATTTGCGGAGTTTTTTTCATTTGCCTGCACCTTCTACATAAGCGATATGCCTCTAGCACACAATGTAATGGGCAGTATGTTTTACTCTTCCGCAGAAATGGGGGGTTTGCCGGGGGGTACACTTCCATTGATGAGTGGGTACCAGGCGCGACCATGGGGTTTCGAAAAGCACCCTAAACAAGGGAAGGTCTTTTCCAGATTATGAAAATGCATCTCTCAACAAGTATTTGGGTTGTGACACCCTACAAGTAGTGGAAATATATCCCTTTTCAGTATTTTAATCATTGTTTCTCACACCTTTATAACGCTACATAGGCCTAAACGTAACGTACTTACCCACTCTTTCCCTTTTTACGTGTGGTCGCGCCTGGTATCCACCATTCATTGGAAGTGGGTCCCCCGGGCGGCCTCTCGAGCTCTGGGAGGAACCAAATTTGGATTTGGAAAGTCGTCCTAAATCAGATATATCGCTGTTACCATAGTAGCAACCAGAATTTTGCACACGAAACGCAGATTGAATGTTTCCGTTCCAGATGCGAAACGAAAAAAAATCTCATGTCACACAATTTGCATTACAGGACGGAGTTTTACGACCATGACGACGGGCCCAAAAGTCTCTTCCAAAATGAACTACCGTTCTAAATAAGCGTACGCGTCCTCAAACGAAAGGTCGGGAATGTCGCACCAACGCATAATGTCGCAGATTGCGACATTCCCGACCTTTCGTTTGAGGACGCAGACGCTTATTTACAACGGTCGTTGACTTTGGAAGGGACTTTTTGGGCCCGTCATCATGGTCGTAAAACTCAGTCCTGCAATGCAAATTGTGTGACATGAGATTTTTTTTTCGTTTCGCATCTGCGACGGAAACATTCAATATGCGTTTCGTGTGCAAAATTCTGGTTGCTACTATGGTAACAGCGATTTATCCGATTGAGGACGACTTTCCAAAGCCACATTTGACTCCTCCTAGAGCTCGAGAGGCCGCCCGGGGGGCCCACTTCCATTGATTAGTGGATACCAGTAGCGACCACCCGTAAAAGGGGACAGAGTGGGCAGGTACGTTACGTATAAGGGTGTCAAAACGATGTTTAAAATGCTGAAATAAGGGATATATATTCAATACTTGTAGGGTTTCACAAGCCAAATACTTGTTAAGAGATGCATTTTCATAATCTGGAAAAGAATTGCTTCCCTTGTTTAGCATGTTTAGGGTACTTTTCGAAACCCCATGGTCGTGCCTGGTATCCACTCATCAATGGAAGTGGTCCCCCCGGAATTTGAATCTAATCCCCATTTCTGGGGAATGTAAAACATAATGCCCCTCACATCGTGTGCGAGAGGCATATCGTTTGTGTATAAGGAGTAAACAAAAGAAACAAAGAAACAAAAGAAACAAAAGGAAACGAGTTCAAAGGTATCGCATATGATGTGTACATATCAACGCATGCGAAATGTTCGGCTGGAGAGGTTGATCTTATCCATGAAATCAATTGCCAGTGATCCACCAATAATCCACATTAAATGTAATATCGATTCGATGGACTGTAATGATCTATATTTAAGCCTTCATTCAGTAAGTTTTTCCTCACTCAATATGTTCTCGATTTGTTTGAAAAACCACTTTCTTCTCCATGTCATAAATCTATTTTAGGTCCTGCATTTTGAATATCTCCAGCCATCAGTCGTAATATACATGCATGTATGCGGTACGGGTGTCGCGGAAAGGGATTTTGCACACGAAAAGCAGATTTGTAGGGCCTGTAACCCCCCTGTTACACAAAGCTTAGCATTGATCGTAGAGCAGTTTTCTACGTTTGATTCTATTGACTGTAATGCACAATCAATCTTAAAAATCAAGTGTATGATTAAGCGTTAACTTTTGTGTTAGGGGACCCTAATACTAGCGTCCGTGATGATTGCGAAAGGTCCCAATTATGCTAAGAGCGTCCGACGCATAATTTCGCAGTCAACGAATGTCGTAGTTTTTCTAACGCATAACGTCGCATGTCGCAACGCATAATGTCGCAGCAAATTGTCAGCGCATAACGTCACATGTCGTAACGCAAAATGTCGCAGCGGTATTTTCTTCAGGACTCGAGTTACAGAAATATATAAAATATGCTTTCACTAATTATCATGAGAAACGAGAAAGAGAATTAAGTGATTTGTAAATCAGGATTACTCTTTGTATGGATATTTATCGGTTTATTGTCATTTCGTCTACTGGCTTTTCCCCCCACTATCGCATGGTCTGATATCATTTCGTCTACCATTTAATAGTTAGTCAACTATCAACATTAGTTAGTCAACTATCAACAAAGTCCAATAACCATTTCGTCTCATTTCAATCTCGTCTAATAGCCGTTTGTTTATTATCATTTAGTCTAATTGTATTTTCTTCAATTGGTCCGATATCCACTTTGTCCGATATCATTACGTCTATTACCTTTTGGTCTAATAGCCAATTGGTCTAATAACCACTTGGTCTACTCTCATTTCGTCAATGTTCCATTTGGTCTAACTTAAGTTGGTTCAAGAAAAAAAGGGAGGGAGAAAGAAAGGAAAAGGAGGAAAAGTGAAAAGAAAACGAAGAAAAAACATTTTTAAATGGTAAATGAAAGAAATCGGGAAAATGTACGGAAAAAGAACATTTCAGAAAGAACAAACCATTCCGAAATAGGCCTATGTAATGCAATAGCACGATGGGAAATAAATCAAAAGATGACAAAATTGCAAACAATAGCGCGAAACGAGCTTGTAATTAGTCAATAAGCTAAATTGGAAAACACAGCACAGAAAAGGGACAAGAAAAAAAAAATAACACGACCGGGCTGCCAATGATTCAGATTAATGAGCGGGAAGAAAGATGGACTGCATACAACATTGTGCTATAAGCTTGTTAAATTTTGTGCAAATAAGCTACCGGGGCTTTGCCCCAGACCCCACGCACCAGGGCCAGGCTTTTCATTTATAACCTTCAAATGGCTCTATAACGCCCCCGTTCAATCACTGGGATACAGGCGGGGGGGGGGGGGTCTTGGTTCCACATCCAAGAGGAAATGAAAGAAATTATAGGAGACAACGTATAATGAAATGAATGGAAACAATGAAATCCCAATGAAATGTGTTATTTGCTGAATATAATGGAAAAAAACTATCACATAATTAGAATTTAATTTCAATAGTCAATTTCTTTTCCAGCTCGCTTTGCACGCTGGCGACTTTTAGAAAGTTTCCCACATCACTATATATGTAAAATATTTGGTTCATTACGCAACGTGGTTGAATAAATGTGTTGTGTAAAAGCTATATTCTCCATACATGGTATATGCCCGTGATTTGATTAAAATAGCGGCAATCTGCGAGGTTTGACCCCAACCGCACAGCACTGCGTATGGAAGGGTTGGGCCATGGCCCTAAAGGTTCTACAAACAAGAACAAAAAAGTAGGAAAGAAAAGCAACTGAGAAGTGTAGGATATGCTTTTATTTACTGAACATAATGTCAAAAAAAGCTCAAAGTTAGATTCTCATGAAAATGATTTTTTTTCTCGCTCGCTTCGGGACTTATACAAAGCAGCTTTTTAGCACATGTGATATACTTCACCCCTCATTTCTTTTTTAATCTTCACGCTGCCGCAAAGAATCTTGTTCACAGTGGAGTACAGACCACAAAAAAAAGGAATGTAAAGAGAGAAAAGTGCAATATATTATTCTCTGGATATCATGTCAAAATATATCCCAAAATTTTGTTTTTGTCTTAAAAGGTCACAAGTTTTGCTCGCTCGCTCACAAAGTTTTTAGAAGATAAATTCTGCCCGATGCGCAACATCTGGCCTTCTCAAATAGTCTCATATTACACCATTATGCCTGTTCACAACATGATATGACCGGGAATTTTTTGGCGCTTGCCCCCCCCCCCCCCCTCCCAATCCCTGTTACGCCGCTGGCGCGGACGTAGCATGCACTTGACTATTTTACATTTTTTTCGGGAAAATCAAACGAAGGTGGTGCCGCGTACTAGGCTTCTCCTTAATTTCAACAATGTAGGAATACTTTATCTGATGTAAAGGGGGCTTTAAATTTAGCAGAAGAAAAATGTTAGGTCGTAGCGCCAACTCCGTTGGGTTGATCGTGTTTCCACCGAGTTTTGTTAGGTCATCGCATTCTGTTACTCGTTGTACCTACCTGCACGTCTGTTTGGACTTAGGAAAACTTAATTTAAAAAATGCACGGGTCATTTTGGGAACATATGACAGATACGCTCTTCCCGTGTCCGCTGCGTCTATGAAACGTCGACGGAGATGTTAGCCTGGGGAAAGGAAAGGTAGTCGCCCTCCATACTTGCCATAGGACCTGCTATATACCCGGGCGTATCATATACTTATTCATTCATTTATTTATTTGGGGGAGGCAATTGCAACTGAGGTTAGTCATTTCTCAAACGTCACACCAGCTATAGTTGCACATTTGGTTATGCAGATAATACCACTGTTTGTCGATTAGGAAAATCATTTTTCATAGCATTCGTGATTCTCTTTTCGAATAGTTCATTGTTGAATTGATGTTTAAGATGAGACCGCCATGTTGAAGGGTATCAAATTAGTAGATTTTCACTGTTTACACTACTTATGGTATCAAATTAGGGATTTCCCTGTTCGCGCTACGAATGGTGACATTTCGCATCTAGGGCTGGAAATTAAATGATATAGATCGCGCTATTTGGGATGTCTTTCTTGGGTTATTGCTTGTAAATGATAAGTCGAGAAAATTTGATCGTTAGTGACTGGATGCTGATAGATCGATGAATAATCATTTGGATCCCTGACCGCTTTTATTAAAATTCTGAAATAAAGCTTATCCATAGATAAGCTATCATTGAAGATATAAATACAAGGTATTTTGGGGGGATAGTCTTCCAAAGTGTTACTAAGGTCTAGGCACTTTTAATCAATGTCTTGTTTGAATATCAGGAAATTTCTCAGCTGCAATCGGTCTGGCGATAGAACACTGGGAAAGTAACACTTGCTTGACTTTTGATCCATCACCTACGACTGAACAGTATTTATCCTTCCAATTATCCCACAATACGTAAGTACTGCTTTTTACATTGTGTAACATGATATTCTACGGTATGACAGACTAGCAGATGTATGATTTTAGAGACAATAATATGGTCAACATTTTTTCATTGTCATTACTTAAATCAGTATTATTTGTGACAATTTTGTGAAGTTTTTATATTGTCAGTATAATAATAATCATCATTATTATCACATCTAATCAATGTGGGAGAATGGCATTGTATGAATAAAACCTAATATTGATCACAGATGTATCACGAATATTTCATCATAGAATATGCGTCTATTTATCCAGATTGCCACATTTAGTTGTTATAACGTACAATGTCATTACAATATTTTATCATTTATTATAATTTACCACTTTATCCAAAAAAAAAAGAAAAAAAAGGCGGTATTATCTCATTGAACAGTTATGATGGCGCCGGTTAAAAATTTATTCGCATTGATTTCAAATTATTTAAATAAGGATAATCTCAATCACGTCTCAAACATTGCCTTCCCCCGTTTTGACTCTTCAATAGAGTATGTTGGTCGTATGTTGGAAAAGTCTCAATACAACCTCAGCCCATTGGTATTGCAGCTAAATGCGCAACTGTAAGTACATTATATTCATTCCATCGAATCACGGGCCCTGAAGCATAAACTGGATAGAAGATAATTGATTGTTCTTGCTCAAACTGTATATGTCTATGGCGAACTACAATCAATAAACCAAAGTCATTTATGTTAAAAGGGTCTTGTGTGACAATAATAATCATTGGCCTAAGAAAAATATATGAGAACTTACATTATAGCTCCATAAAAATGATGAATACACGCACTAAAATCCTACACCTTTAACCAGAAGATGGCACAATATAGAGGTATACGTAGAACATGTCTTTAAGCGGTGAAAACCGAGCATGAAATGATGATTCATGTATAGCATTCACTTTCGATCTCGAAATACGATGTTCTTCTTAATTTGTGCATATGTGTGTCCAGTATGTTCATAATTTGTCCTTTTTTTTACTTTCTCGATAATTTGAAAAGTTTGGCACGATCGTCCACGAAATCGGGCACGCTATCGGGTTTGATCACGAGCAATCACGACCAGATCGGGATGACTGGGTTGTCATTCACGAGGAGAACGTTATAACAGGAGAAATGAAAAACTTCAAATTAAATTCCTACGATCAAACTATGACAAGTATTCCTTATGATTATGAATCCATCATGCATTACTCTCCTTACGTAAGTATTCTTGAACTTATTCATTAGGGAGTTTACGCTAAGTCACGTACGGATGGTTCAGGTAGACAATAAAATGTATTGGAAATGCCCGTCAAAAATGACAAATACAGCTTGGAGGTATTTGTCGAAAATTGTTGAATTGGAGCAGCAATTTCGTCCTAAGTTACGAAGCTGACGAGAAATTGCAAGTATTTCGGGGTTTTTTTCTAGACTGAAGGACGAAAATGAGGAAACTGCTGATCTGATTCACCATTTTTCGTAATAGGCTTCATGGTTGTTCTTTGTCATGATGGACATTTGTCATTTGACGATACATTTTCTCTGTTCTTGAGCGAAAATTCCCTATTTTATCAGTACAGAGACAAAACTCGAGTGATGTATTTGGATGGGACAGTCTCTGTGTTATAAATTTAATCACTTTTATTTTCTTTGCCTTTTCATTGCCTCTATTTCTTTGTCTCTTTCTTTCTTCCTTTTATCACTGAGGACATACTAACATTGCTCTCAAAGAATAAACAAATGTGACTGAAGTTATTTCAAATAATGATGCACGATGATTTATTTTTATTATAATTATCATTTTGTCAGCTAATTATGTTTTAAAGATGTAAATGTCCTCATGTAAATTACTCTACAGTCAGACCAGCGACATCAACTTTTAACGAACCGAATTGAAACCGACCAAAAGTATTACGTTACTGTTTCAACAGTGTTTCCTAGTATGACTATGACAAAGTATTGGTTAAAAAATCAGTTGCCTTGGTCTAGCCATGTGTAGGTTAGTCTTGGCTGATTCCTAGTGTTGTTTAGAGAGTTCGTCTAAGAATTATTCAATACATTGATAACCTAAAGTGCGTGCTTTCTAAGTTATCATACATGTATAGGAAAATCCCAAACAATTTTAATGTGATACACCGACGGAACTTCATTATTAAGCTTACACTTTTTTTCTTTATCTCCTTGTGATCCTACTACAGAGTTATGCTATAGATAGTACTATACCAACGATCACAACGAAAAACCCATTCAAGTTCCCGAACATAGGCCAGCGAAAAGCGCTGAGCTTTCGCGACGTCCAAGCCGCCAATATGATATACAACTGTAGCGTAGGCTGTCCTGTTATAACATGTTATAACGAAGGTTTTGTAGGCCCCGATTGTACATGCGTGTGCCCAGAAAAGTTCACCGGAACGCATTGCCAAGACGACAATCCTAATTACGAACAACGTAAGTTAGAAGTTTCACTGGAATGTAAGGCCATGAAATGTTGCTTGATTTAAAATATGACAGTTACATCCACCCAGGGGCGGACCCAGGACTCCCCCCCCAAAAAAAATGGGGGGTACATTTTTCTGAGAAAAATTTGACAAGCAAAACAAAAAGGGGAAGGGACACTCTTCTGTTTTTACGGCAGTTTTACATTAAAAATTGAATTTGTACCTCTCTAGGGGGAGGGGGCTGGATCCGCCAGTGCTGCCATCATGCACATACGATATCCATGCCTGGCAAAATATTTTTCTCTTAACTCAATTATTTCAATGTTTGACGCATATACCGATTATTAAGAAGAAAAGTTATTGCGTTGATACTAGTCCTTATCATACTCTACAGCTTGTGAATTCGAAATGACGTCAAACTCTGGTATGATCCAATCGCCCAATTTCGGAATCGGGAACTACCCAGTAGAAACGATTTGCATATATCATATCAAGGTATGAATTATCATGTACTTCGATATTTCTCATTGTACATAATAATCGCAAGTTTTGTTTTCTAATATTCGTTTTAAGTTATCATTTAAATGGTTGTTGATCTTACGTGCAGGGTCCCAACGAAAAACAGTTTCCATTTCATTGGGAATTACTCCTCATGGTAAATTAAATAAATCTTTCAGATTTAGTTAAATATTAAAAATATAGTATAACACATATTCTGTCATTGCTCTCCCAATTATACTCGATCACTTAATGACTTAGGACCGTTGAAAGTGAACCGAATGCAGGATGCACCCCACCAGAGAATAAACAGTCAATAACATTTCTTCGGAAATTGTATGTTGTGCGATGGGGCTTGGCAACCTATTTGTTTTTAGTTCAACCTATATTTGAATCGCTAAATGTTTTCATACAAACAACAAAGTTATCAGTTTAATGTTTTCATTTTTTCACGTATCAGTGAAAGACCCTGCCAGTTAATAATGGAATGAATCTCGTTAGGTATGATCATTTGTATTTTATCACCTGAAAAAAAGTGGAAGAATCAAACAAGGATAGTTATCAAGACACTTAAAACCTCACGGTAATGCATTTAATGTGATCATTATTGAACTCATATGATATAAGGATTTTTAAAATCCAGAATAAAATAAATTAAGCAGTATACCAATGAACAGTAATAGAGAACATGAGTTTATAGCATTTTTGTTCACACCAGCTTATCCTATATTTTTTTTACGCAGCCCTCCGTCAATTTGCCGAACATGACGATTACGCTTACGTTCGATTCATTTTCACTCGAAAATTCAAACGAGTGCATTTGGGACTACGTACGAGTATTCAATGACACATTCACCTACCAAGGCCCAAAATTTTGTGGATCCACCTTACCAGCACCTATAACCACTATTGGTCCAGAAATGATAGTCTGGTTTCGATCAGACATATACCAGACTATGCCGGGATTCAGAGCTAACTACACTATAGAACTCGAGCCATCAACAACAAATGTCCCTGTTACAACCCTTCCAACCTCTACATTAATGCCAGAATCCACTGTAATCACAGTGCCTGTAACCACCAGCGAACATCCAACAGAACCAGCTTCCACAACAACTTCTAAAATCGCCACCAGCGAACGTCCAACAGAACCAGCTTCCACAACAACTTCTAAACTCACCACCAGCGAACGTCCAACAGAACCAGCTCCCACAACAATTTCTAAGGTCCACACCAGCGAACGTCCAACAGAACCACCTTCCACAACAACTTCTAAAGTCAACACCAGCGAACGTCCAACAGAACCAGCTCCAACAACAACTTCCCGTGCTACCACAAGTGTACGTCCAACCGAGCAATCTTCGACAACTGCTCGTGTGACAAATGAACGTCCAACAGCTTCCACAACAATCTCTACAGTCGCCACCAGCAAACTTACAACAGAATCAGCTTCCACAACTGCTCGTGTGATCACCAGTGAGCGTCCAACAGAACCAGCTACAGCTGCTCGTGTCACCACCAGTGAGCGTCCAATAGAACCAGCTACAACTGCTCGTGTCATCACCAGCGAACGTCCAACAGAACCAGCTTCCACAACAACTTCTAAACTCACCACCAGCGAACGTCCAACAGAACCAGCTACCACAACGTCTCGTGTCACCACCAGTGAACGTCCAACAGAACCAGCTACCACAACGTCTCGTGTTACCTCCAGTGAAAGTCCAACAGAACCAGCTACCACAACGTCTCGCGTTATCACCAGTGAGCGTCCAACAGAACCAGTTACAACTGCTCGTGTCATCACCAGTGAAAGTCCAACAGAACCAGCCACAACTGCTCGTGTCACCACCAGTGAACGTCATACAGAACCAGCTACCACAACGTCTCGTGTCACCACCAGTGAACGTACAACAGAACCAGTTTCCACTACAACTGCTCGTGCAACTACACAACGTCCAACAAGTCCAGTTGTTTCAACAACGGCAAGTGTTAGTAGTACACCTCCGACAGAGCCTTCCGTCAGCCAACAGATATCAACAGCAAGTATGTCGCGAAACGAATGCTCGGCAACATATACAGGCCTGTCCGGTGATTTCAACTCTCCAAACTACCCAAGAAAGTATCCTAACAATAAGAAATGTTCCTACACAATCAATGTTCCAGTGGGGAAGAGAATCGTCTTACAGTTCAAAGACTTCCAGATTGAAAACGAGGGCGATTTTTCAAATCTGCAAAGCTCCTGTCCTTTTGACGCCATTTTGGTTCATCTTGGCAATGGGATTCGCATGCCGATGAAGTAAGTGAAATTCTGAAAACTATGAAGATATATCAATGATGTTTCAGGGGACGCGGATTAAAAAATGATTTTCAACAGGATTCTTCTCATTTTGATATACAAACCCAGTTAACATGGTTATACAGTGCGTATCAAAAAAAGTTTACACTTTGAAAAAGCCCTGGGGAATTAAAAAATATACAACATGTGGGTCATTTGTTCACATAGAATCTTGGGTTTGGGTCCCATCTATCCAATGAAAGTAAACGTTTTGACAGAATGTTGCACTTGAGTGAGCACTGTCCATTTTTGTAAAGCTTGCAGAAATCTTTTTGCGCAGAAATGCTCGTTTGTATGCTGTGTCAAGGGGAAAGGGCGAAATCAAACTTACCCTGCGAAACATTTCTCATACATTTCCCTTGCACTTTTAGTCAACTGAAATAAAAAGGATACATTCAAGCATTTTCCAACAATTTTGCCACCCAAACTGAAATTTCAACACTTAGGACCCCAAGGAAGAACAGCAGTATTTTGCAAATACAGCTGAATTGGGTGATCCTCCGTTATTGTATGTATCTCTCTGGTATATTGTATTTTTTTATCTGATTGCGGAAATGACACAAACAAACAAGTAAACACAACCTTTACCCTTTTTGTGCCAGCTGGATCTGAGGATCCAGCATTTTTTCACTAAGTTTTTATCATTAACAAGTGGAATGCCTCTGGCCGTCTCACCTGCATCACGCGGTTCAATATAGCAGCAGTGCTGACTTTGAATACTACTCTAACTTGCACAATAACTCGCACTAGACCAATAAACTTTCAACGTTATGATGGTAATTCAACAGATACCCCTGATTCGGCCAAATTTCATTTACCCTAAATGACCTTTGACCTTAATCATGAGACCTGAAACTTGCACAAAATTTTAAGTGATGCTTGATTACTATTATGTCCAAGTTTCATGATTCAGATCCATAAACTTTCAAAGTTATGATGGGAATTCCACAGATATCCCCAATTCGGCCAAAGTTCATTGACCCTAAATGACCTTTGACCTTGGTCATGTGATGTGAAACTCATGCAGGATGTTCAGTGATACTTGATTAACCTTATGTCCAAATTTCATGAGCTAGGTCTATATATTTTCTAAGTTATGATGACATATCAAAAACTTAATCTCAGGTTAAGATTTCGATGTTGATTCCTCCAACATGGTCTAAGTTCATTGACCCTAAATGACCTTTGACCTTGGTCATGTGACATGAAACTCTAATAAAATGTTCAGTAATACTTGATTAAGCTTATGGCCAAGTTTTATTAACTAGGTCCATATACTTTCTAAGTTATGACGTCATTTCAAAAACTTAACCTCAGGTTAAGATTTGATGTTGACGCCGCCGCCGCCGTCGCCGTCGGAAAAGCGGCGCCTATAGTCTCATTTTGCTTCGCAGGTGAGACAAAAATGGGTATATATTTCATTTTTCATTTAATACTTGTTTCTCCACACTTTTCTCAAGCTTGGTAATGATTAACAAAATGAAAATCAAGCCTCAGCCATTTTATGTAAAGCACAGTTCAGTGTAAAGCAAATATCGTCACAATTGCCTCGGTGTGTGGGGGAGTGGGGTGGGGCGCAATGCACTCCTCGAAGTGGTTTGGGCAAGAAAGCAAGTTAAAAAAGGTACAAGATATCTTAAAATCACTAAATTCCACGTGTTATTCATGATTAAGGTCTTCTCTTGTTCGAATAACTATTTCAAAGTTCTGCGCAAATCATTTTTCACTAACTTTTCAAAAGTGGCGCGCACTCGGGGAAATATTTTTCTAGTTATATCGTCATTTGCGCAAATGGATCTGTACCAATGTTAAAATGTGGAAAAATCTTCAGGATATTACAAATGTATAATTCTACAGAATTTTTCTAAGTGTTAACTTTTTTTGATATGCACTTTAGTATTAGAGGAGGCAACGAAACTAGTTGTGATATTTCGAGGACTGACAGCCTCAAGTACTCTTGCTCAAATCCAAAAAATATACTTGCAATTTTTGCTCCATGGATATCCTGAGCAGTGGTTGGAACGTAAACCAAGTATTACTCTTAATTTTGAGTTATAATGATATTCAAAATGTGAAGCATAAATATATTACTCACGAGCATGCAATCTCACTGACACCAAATATATAAAGCAGTGCACTTTCGATTTTCAATGGGTTGTCTGATTTAATAGATTCTCTTTTGAGAACATGTTCATTACAAAAAAGTGCAGATAGTACAAATTGACTAGTTTCAAAATAACTAAGTACATTCATGATGCATTATCTGTATTATTTTCAGGAGAATGGAGATTCAGTATTGGTCAGTATTAGCAGTGGCAGTTTATAATAAACATTGTGCTTATTTCACAGATTGTGCGGTAACAAGCAACCCGAAGAGGCTCTGGTGTCTCTCGCCAACACAATCACTTTGGAGTTGATAACCGACAGTACGATCAGGAAAAAGGGTTTCTATGCTTCCTATCACACTATAGATGAACCCCTGTCATCCGTGGGAGAGGAACACGTAATTACATCACCCAAGTGGCCTGAACAATGCCCAGGGATGCTTCGTGACACCTACTCCCTGGAAGTAGAGGATAACTTCCGGGTCGAGCTTACCTTCAATGTCATTGACCTGATAGATGATGTGACTTGTAGGGAAGACGAGCTAGAGATCGATCTTGGTAAAGGAATTGCTGTCCCCATGATGTAAGTATACAATTATTCAAAATATTGAATATATAGACAAATATAACACAATCGTGCTGCTCAAAACATTAAAGTGGATCTATTGTGTTTGTTTTTACCAGTTTTTTTTTTCTATTTCGGTTTCTTCCCCACATTCTCAGTGTCTCGTGCACATGATACCCTCCACCCCCCAAAAAAATCAAACACGTGTACGCATTTCTGATAAGAGATATTTATCTTAGGTTTTCCATCATTCAGATCATCATCACTCAAATAACATAGATCCTTGCTTTACTTAACGACTTTTGCATTTTTATTCACTTTCTAATGTCTGTGGATTTAAATCATTAATCACTTTTATTTTCATTGCACTTGATTCCAGATGGGTAGAATATAACGAAAAAAAAACAATAAAAATGAAATATATAAGAGAAAACAAACATGGTAATAAAAAGAGTAAACATAACATCCAAAATTGCCATAGAATGAAATGGTGGCGATTTGGTGTGACCACTGATAAGTTGGGATTATAAAAAAAAAATGTACAACTTTTTTCAGGACACAAGGGCCTCCTGGATTAGCAAAGTGTAATAAAAAAATAATTTTACTGGTAATGAAATATGCTTCTATTTGATTTTCAGTCTGTGTGGAAACAGATTGCCCGAGGGTTCACTTGTTTCTCTAGATAACACCATGAACTTGAAGTTGCTCACTGACAGATCGTCCACCAGACGAGGATTTTCAGCTTCGTATAGAGCTGTACCAGCGGACATCTTTGATTTACCCGACAATGATGATGAAGAGGATGAAGTAGACGAAGATTTGGATGGTAGCGAGAATCCCGATGGAAACAGCAATGTGAATGGCTATGGGACCGGTAATGGTAATGGGAACGGCAATAGAAATGGAAATGGCAATAGAAATCGAAATGGTAACAGGAATGTAAACGGTAGAGGGAATGGCAATAGTAGGGGGAATGGCAACGGAAATTTGAATTGGAACCAGTATCATGACTACTGGAACGACTTTGTGAATGGGAATTTGAATGATCATTGGGATGGAGAAGGATATGGAAACGGGGACTGGGATGGGGATCGGTTTGAGAACGATCATTGGGAAGGAGACATGGACGAAAATGGAAATGGCTATTGGAACGACTATCGAAACAATGGTTATGGCAATGGGCGAGGTTGGCAACGGGAATAGAGGTTAAGACCGATATGAATAACCGCATCCCGGGAAATGAGACTACCATCAAACGTTAAACAAGAGAAAAAGTATTTAATTTCTTCTCTTCTATCACATAGATATATATATATATTTTCTTGCAAATTTCCTTGACAAAAATCTACAGCTTTAGACTAGATTTTGCCATACTGTATATCCCTCTTATTTGGCGCGGCTTATCAATTCTATCGGCATTCAAATTATGAGTAACATTTTAAATTAAAAAGCAGAATGAAGACTTGCAGAATTCCGCCAATTATCTCTCTAAATAGAAATCATTACCTGGAAATCAAAAATATAAAAATAGAATTTTCTACACACAAAACTATGAAATCATAACGGTCCCGAGACCGGGGAGGGGGCACCCCCAATAAAAAATAGAAAAATTCAGCTCGCGCGCGCATTATTCGATTGGTGAGATGTGTATCCTATTAATCAGTCACTATAAATGCAGTCCTTATCAGGTCCCTTTTCTGGTGTCCAAAATTTTGAGCTTGCAATTCACGCTCGCCAAATTTCACGAGGATTCCCTTCAATAATTAACCCTATAATTGACCAAAAAGCGAGTTTTACAACTGCAGATTTGATTTTGTCAATATATATATATAAACCACTCGCTCGCGGAAAAAAGCCTACATGTATATTTCATCTAAAAGGCTTTGCTCAACTTGATTACTGAAAAACACACCACTACTTCACGCAGATGATAATCTCATGGTGAAAATATCCGTTGGCACCAAAATGCCAATTTTGATATCTTAGTGGCCCTTTTTTGTCTTTGCCCCCCCCCGCAAAAAAAATAAACGAAAATACGTTCCGCCGCCCCTGTCCTGAATGCACAGTTTGTCGTCAAGTAACTCAGGCGGTTAAGAAGCTCGATACAGCGCTAAACCTATTAATTTGAATATGATTGAAATACGGATAAAACTTACATTGTTGTATTATGTAGCTTATTTACCATTAGCCAATTTTGATTTTATCTCTGGTCTGAGTTTTTAATATCGTTTTTGTCAATTTATCAGCTTACCGACATTTTGCACACGACATCTACAGTTCAGTCTAAGAACATATGGAGTGTGGGGCAAAAATTAAGAGAACGTTGAAGGCTAACGAATCTATTGCTTATTCAATTTATTTTAACCATGTTATTCCTTTGTGCTTGCTACGAACTGGAAAATGCCTATGAACATACTTGTTTAATAATGAACACCATATACCTACTTGTATTATTTTTGTAGACTAGGTAAAAATTGTGTAATTAAACGGCAATCATGAAAGAAGATCAAGATTTACCTGAGTTTTCCTTTGTGTTCAACTGAATAATATAAGTTTATTCCAATAATCTCAATGAGATAATACATTATATTCGTGTATATACCAACCATTGGTTAGTTTATGATTGTATTCGGCCATCTATTGGTAGAGCCATATACTGGCGTCTCCCTAGATGTCCTTGGTCGAAGTGCACATGTAATTATTTGCATAAGCACTATGCCAAGGCATCAAAATTGTTAGATTATAAATTTTCACATATTATAACAAATTAAATGTGAAAACTAGCATGAAAATTACACTAGAAAATGTTTTTTCAACTGATTTCGTGAAACTGAATAGAAGACTGATGAAAGTTTATGAAATCATGGAGCTAGTAACACGTAGTAGCTCCATGGTGAAATCATAGAAATAAATGGAAGTACATGAAGTAATGAAAGTTGGGTAGCTCAAATCAAGGCTGTCCTACCGTTTATTGAATAAGATCTGTTAATAGGTTTGGCACAATATATTTGATTAAAATTGGGCCTAAATGACATTGTTTTCATTACATTCTAACCTTTTTGATTTGCTGGGTTTTGCGAAAATTTGATTTTAGTCCCATTCATCAGATTTACGGCTAGTCTGTGTAGATTTACCCACCATTCACATATTTAATATATGCATAACAGAAAATATACAGTCTGTATCGTAAAATTTTCGTCCTATCCCAAGGACGGAATGATTTTAAACAAACAAGAAAATATACAGGAATCTTTAAAACTTGGCATGGACCCGCCCAAAACCCAAATACAGTTTCATTATGTCACAAATATCAAACATTAGATCGAGTTTTTGACCAAAGAGTTTTAATCATTTACTCTCCCATTTATCCGACAAAACTAGATTAAAACATTGTTTATCCATAATCGCATGATTCATCAAATCTTAGAGGCAAATTCCACCCAACTAGAGGACTTCAATATTTTATAAAGAAAAGGATATCGCTGACAATTTTAACTCAACTGGATGAAGAATAAAAAAGTTGTAGCATCTTGAAGTTGCTTAACTTCATAAAATAGTAATATGCACAACACATGCGGTATGCAAAAGGGTAAATAGAGCTTACAGGGGAGCTCATCAACTTCCATTTCTGTTTTATTGTACTGTAAAATAAGAAGCGTTAGATTTTCCACATTTTTTAATAACGGTTAAACATGATTCACGAACATATAACTGTCTTGTTATCCTCTTCGATTCCATCAAGGTCCTGATTATTATCCATAATACAATGATGGAATAGTTCTTCATCATAATATGCCCCAAAGAACAAAGAAAAAAAAAACAACGAAGAGGTGGTGGCGTCATCAACGGCTCTCTTATTTCTATGTCATGGGTATATCAAATATACAGATATAATTATGTTTGCTAAAATGAAGAGCTCGATTCCAAAAGGGGTTAAATCCTCTTTTGATCAATATTCAGTTTTTGATGTAAATACATGTATCTTAGACCTGTGAATCAAATGCATCATATAGCATTTGAAAAAAAAATGGGAAGGTTGGTAAAAAATGATTGCAAATTTTAGTTTTATTCAAAATGAGCTAAATACACTACCGGATAATTTAAAATTTGTCAATTTAACTACTTAACATAAAATTATGGATTCAAATGTTTAGGTATATGTTGTGGATACAGGTTCACACCATCCTTGCAAATTGTGATGAAAATTACAGAATTTTACTATTTTTATTAATATTTTTTTGATTTAGCTCATGTAGGAACAAAACAATGAAAAGTCATCGTCTTTCCAGAAGATGAAAAATATACATTCTTAATTTTTTGGGGATTGGATAAAACTTCAAATATGATGTAAAATGTACTCTTCTAGCAGTATTCATGTGTTTCGTGATCAATTTCCAATATTAAAGATTTTAAATTGGCAAATATGGACATTCAACAAAGGTTTTATTCCAAAAGGAGCTAAATCCATGAAAAATCAAATTTCTAAAAATTCATATTGAATGCTAGATTTTAAAAACATGATTTAATCTTAGACGATGAAACTGTCATATATATCAAAATAAAACAGACTGGATAAGGGAAATTGGTAAATTAAAAGCATTTACAGGAAAACGCTGAAAGTGGATTTAGCTCCTTTTGGAAACAAAACTCTTCAAATAACATGAATAAGCTAAACCTTAAAATGTCATAACTTGAATAAATTTCCAATGCAAAGTTTGTTTGTTACCTCTCAATTTATTTGAATAAACTTGATGTTTGGATAGACTTCACCTTTTACAAGGCTTTAAAGAAATCTTGCACCCCATTTCCTTCTATAACCCTTAAACTGTTCATATGTGAACTTCTTTTGTTGAAAGCCAACATGTAGACAATATTACAGTTGCATCTACATTTTTGTCATCCATCCGGAATATCTATCATCCAATAAATGTATTCAATTCAATTAAACCACACTTTCTTTCCTCTGAATAATTACAGGCTTATTTGGCCTTACTTAATTGAAAACAAATAGTATACTGGTAGTAATCAATATTTTGGACAATAATTAAGTCCGCACTAAAGTGTTATACTGGATAAAGTCGAGAAGATCACGGTGTCTTCAAGAGAGTCAAGTGCGAGATAATTAGTTACTTGAGATCCACTCATTTCGATCTGATCACAATACGATACCAGCATTACCTTGACTAAGTAAACACTCTTCAATTTCTTGATCGCCTGATTAGTGTTGTTCAAACTCTGTTCTGTGCAAGCATCGATGTAGTTTTTTAAGGATTCATACCATTATTTAATTCCTGGTTGTTGTCGATAAAGGCTTTCATCACGTCAAGTACATACTGCCACGTTCATGGTAAAAGGCGCATGCGCCATATCGCGATTTACCCCCAACTCTCACATAACTACACTGCACCTATAGAGGCAATCAGATCACTTGAGGATTTCCACCAAACTTTCATTTAACTTTTAGACGAGCAGATCATCATCACGACTTCCAGTTTGATTCTCGGCGGCTTTGAAACACTGACATTTCCACTTCAACAAGTTTGAAAGTATATCTGGTAAGTTCAACAGCCCGTTTCAAGAATGAACAAAACTACCATATGCCATGGTCACAAATACGTTTACGATCGCCGTGCTGACGATTTTTATCAATTGCAATATATGGTATAACCAAGCTGGTACTATGACATCATTCTTACGAAGTTAATAAAGATATTTGCGACCGTAGCATTGGTTAACATCATGCAAAATTTTCCAATGTGCAAATCTTTAATCTACAACAAAAATCTTGCCTTCGTACAAACAAATTGCTCCTGCTGTAAATACAAGGAATTTATAATTAGATGGATTTACTTTATGAATTGTGACCTATGAATTGTCTTTATATTCGAACGTTTAAAGTATAGGTTATTGCAAAATTATAACCAAATAATCAGTATTAGTAGTGGCTATTCATTATCCCTGCTTTATTTATATTTGTATATGTAAAATGCTCTTGATAAAATTTATATATATATAAATGTATTATTTCATAGTAATTATTTTTTCAAAGTATTTTTTGGGGGGATAAACAGTGTATACAATTCCCGGAGTTATCTGTCCGACTGCAAGCAGTATATACTGCATGTTATAACGCACATATTTCTGTTGATAATCTAATTGAACGATCATCGATCTGGAACCTCCCAGGGAAACATACTTGTCTCTTTTTTGTTTTTTCTATTTGTATGAATGATTTTAGATGTGGAATTTTACTTCTTAAATGCTTCTTTTATAGAGACCACTATATTGAAAGAGGGATCCATTTAACATGCTAATTCTCCTTCCCGATTGAAGTCGTTTTAGTGTTAAACTCAACATGATCACCAAGAGGATAAATACAACGGTAAACTGCCAATTCGTCTATTGCCAACTCGTCCACTTATCACGTGGTCTACCTTCATGTAGTCTAATGCCATTCCGTCAATCACCATTTCGTCTAAAAAAACATTTGGTACAATAATCATTTGGTCAAATCATTTTGTCTATTAAATCACCAGTTCGTCTATGACCATTTCTTCTCATAACCTGATGGTCTAATATACATTTTTCATTCATTTCGCCCAATGAACACTTAGTCAAACTGGACCAAATGGCTATTGGACCAACTGGTTGTTAGACGAAAAAGAGAGGGGACGAAATGGCAATTAGACCATGTAGACAGTGGTCAGTGGACGAACTGATGGTAGACCAAATGATAGTAGATGAGTCGGTAATTGGACGAACCGGCAATAGACCAATTGATATAAAACCTTGTAAGTGTTGCTGATCATGGAACATTGGTTAAAAAAGAGTAGTTCGATTGACAGCATTCCTTCTATTTTATATAAAGAGAAAGTCATTTTTTAGGTTCATCCCACCACCAATTCAACATATTAGTAGCATTGCACGAAAGTAACTAGTATTTCGATCAAATAGATATTTTTCTTGATTTAATTGAAAAAGGGATAATAATCAGTTTTATGTGACAAGAAACAAAATGCTGGAGAATGACATTAATTTTTTATGATTGTTTCATTACAAGTGACATATAGTAATACTTAAAAGGTCCACCTTGTGTGATGATGTGTACTTATACGAAAGCTGATAATCTCCAAAACAGAATTAAAACTAGCACATCAATGATGTGGAGCTCATCCGGCATCTTGCAAAGAAATTTAACACAATTTTTCATTTCAGCACAGTTGAAACTGTAGTGAATAAAATTGGTGACATAAATTGAGAAAACAGAATTGAAATCGATGAAGAAATGACAGAGAAGCATTCTTTGAGATTTATGAATAAATTTTTCTTATAAATTGGCAAAAATAATTTTCTAGTCAAAATTTCTAAATTCTGTGTAGAACCTTCGTGAACCTCAAGTAGCTCTCAGATGGAACAGAAAAGAAATCAAAATCAGCCAACAAATAAGCATCTTTTGTGAGTTTTGAAAAATATGCATAACTAAGCATATTTCATAAATTTTAAAATTCTGTGTAGAAATGTTGTATCCCCATCACCTAGAGCTATCATATAAGTCAAACAAAAGTGAAATTAATCAACGAATGGAAGACAATTTTTTGTGTGATTAGGAATGAATTTCGCATAACTAAGCACAAATATTTTTAGTCAAGATTTCAAAATGTTGTGTATGGTGAACCTCATGAAACTCTACCTGATAGAAGAAAAAAATCAAAATCGGTAAATAAATAAAGAAGCATTTTGTATGATTTTTTAAAGTACACATGAATTAATTTCGCATAAATTAGCGTTAAAGAAATTCTAGTAAAAATTTCACAATTCTGTGTAGAAATTTGGGGAACCTAACAAAGCTCTACCAGAAGTAAGCAACAACAAAAAAGAATAAATCGGTCAAAACAATAAAGAAGGAGTAACACTTTTTTTTTTTGGGGGGGGTTAATTTTGAAAAATGTGCATAAATTAGCATATTTAATGAGTTTCGAAATTCTGTGTAAGAAGTTTACATCCTCCTACCTAGTGATATCATATAAAGCAAACAGAATCGGACCTGAAAGGACAAAGAAGAAATATTATGAAATTTGATCAACAAATAAGAGGCATTTTCTGTGATTTATGAATAAATTTTGCATAATTTAACAAAATTTAATACTCAAAATTTTAAAAGTCTGTTTAGAAGTTTGAAGAACCTCACGAAGCTCAACGAGATGGAAGAAAAAAACAAATCAATATCGGACTTGAAATGACGAAGAAGAAGCATTTTCAAATAATGGACACACCACAGACGTCTTACGACAAGGTGCAGTGTATGCTCATCTGGCCTTAAATATGATCATTAAAATGATATTTTCTCACATTTTAATAACATTATGTCAAGACATGTTATAAAGACACCTTACACTGGTATTCATTTACGGTCATTGATTCCAGTCAAGCCCCGGTACTCACGGACTTCATCACATGTTAAATTTACATCCACACTCCCACACACCCACGCGCACAATGACGAGTACACCCACACGTACGCACACACATACGCCTACGAACATACACTTATCTACACATTCTACGAGAAATTTCTTCAAAATGTTTTTATATCACAGCGCCATGAGGATCCTTATGTTGATAATTGCTGTCGCCACGACAACCATGTGCTACGCCAAACACAGCTGCCCTCAATTTTGGAATCTGTTCGAGGGGAACTGCTACCGTTACCAGGGGGATAGACTGACCTGGTCGGCTGCTGAAGCTAGATGTAATGAGTACTTCACCACCAAGGGAATGGGACATCTCGCCTCTGTCCATAATCTCGAAGAGAACCGATTCATCTACGAACTCTTCAAATCCAGCGTGGACATTAACAACATACCAGACTGGGAGGTGAGTTTTTACAACTTTTAAAACGTTAATCAAACATGAGATTTGCAAAGTGATGATGAATTATCTGCGGTGATGAATTTCATCAAATCAATGGAAGGAAACAAATTGCTTGGGGGAAAACACATGATGAAACGATGAATTAGAAAAACAACATCAATAGCTAAATACTGGTTTGATATATTGAAATGTATATCAAATGTAAAACAAATATAAATATTTGTTTGATGAATTACGCCTCATAACCATGATTTAAAATTCTTTAAATGTTCCATTTTCAGGTCTGATTATAAAAATGTTTAGCTCGCGCTTTGCTCTAGCATTATTGACTAGAGAGATATATATCCTCTTATTGAATTCTTACAATCACTCCTTAAAATGTCTCCTTTTCAGGTAAATATATCAAAAATTCACTCTTATGAAAATTAATTTTATAAATTTATCCAGTTCATCGTCATAAACGGTGGTTAGAAAATATACGTTCCTTTTATGTCTAATAGCATGACTGTAGGCGCCTCTTTTCCGACGGTGGTGGCGTCAACATGAAATCTTAACAGAAGGTTAAGTTTTTGAAATTACATCATAACTTTATAAGTAGGGGAAGGCGGGGTAAGTTGAGCATAGGGGCAAGTTGAGCCACCAGCCCCAGGCCAATAATGAATGAGTCAGACATTGTGGTGGTGTCATGTATTGATGACCCATAGCATAACCCCCTAACCCCACCACATTGTTTTCAACTTTGAAACAAAAAGTAGTTATTTAGAGGGAAAAATATGAATTTCAGCCAAAAAAGTAAAAAAGAGTGTGAAATAGTTAAGTGCATTATAAACACACACGTCTTTAAATATAATAAAGACATGATAACGTTTTTAGTCCAGGTATGGATCTTTATTCTTTTCATAGTCTTTTATATAATAATGGATGCATAATAAATGTGTGGATACAAAATTATCGCACTAAGTTCAGACTGTGGTAAGTTGAGCCAAACAGCATGGGGCAAGTTGAGTCATGGTAATTCCTATGGTAATGTATCTTAAAAAACAAACAAACCATACAAATCGATTGAAATGCTGGCTGAAAGGAGCAAATTTACATGACTGCTCTTTTCCTTTTAAAGGATGTTAGTATTTATAGAGAATTAGCAAGTGAAAAGACTTTAAACAAAAAATGACATGCTGGTTCTCCCCTCATACATTTTGTACATATTTTTTGTGGCTCAACTTACCGCAGAAGATGGCTCAAACTTACCCCATATATGGGGCAAGTTGAGCCATTTGACATCGTTTTGTTTTCGAAGGTCACGATGGCTTTCAGTGTGGGGATAGAAAGTTATATGTAGGTGGAAAATATTCAGAATAATTAAATTTCAAGCCATTGCACTTATTTCGACAAGATTATTAATCATATCAATTCTAACATGCGAAAAGCAAAAACTGTCACAACTTACCCCGCCTTCCCCTATATAGACCTAGTTCATGAAACTTGCACATACGGATGATGCAGTATTTCTAAAAATCCTGTCTGATTTTCAGGTCATATGACTAAGGTCAAAGATCATTTAGGGTCAATGAACGTAGACCATGTTGGGGGAATCAACATCGAAATCTTAACCCAAGGTTATTTTTTTGGAAATGTAATCATAACTTAAAAAGTATATAAACATAGTTCATGAAAGGATAATCAAGTATGATTACACATCCTGCCCCGGTTTCAGGTCACATAATCAAGGTGTTGGTTGAATTACCATCGTAGCTTTGAAAGTTTATACTTCTAGCTCATAATACTAGGACATAATAATAATCAAGTATCACTTAACATTCCATGAGTGTTTCAGAACACATGACCGAGGTCAAAGGTCATTTAACGTCAATGAACTTTACCATCATAGCTTTGAAAGTTTATGGATATACATGTAGTTCATGAAATGTAGACACAGGGGTTATCAAATATCACTGATCTCGCACAAGTCTTAAGTCACATGATCAAGGTCCAATGTCCATTTACGGTCAATAAGCGCAGTACTATTTTTTTTAAGGAATTGTCTTTTATGTGGATACTTATTTGATAGTTATTTATCAAAGTCGGCAATGCTGCTATTTTAATTGCGTAATGCAGGCGAGACTGCCACAGGCGCTCCACTCGTTATGTCTAAATACATGAAATATCAGCATAAATTCTCTCGCATTTCCCCTCTTATCATCAACCATATGCTGGATTTTCTCAAGAACCTGTTAATTATATAGGCCTACAAAAGAAAATCTGATGTTTTTTTACCATTGTTCAAATGAATTTATGAATTATAAAAAAATATTTCTCTAAGAGATATCATCGATTTCCCTTTATTGTCAGTATGATATAGAAGCTCGTTATCCAGTCTATGGAATATGGATTGGTCTTCATCAGACTGTGGCAGACGGATCCTGGGTGAACTCTGATGGTAAAGCACAAGGTAGTTTCGAGAGGTGGATCGAAGGAGAGCCCAACAACAATTATTACGATCATTCACAGGTGGAAGACTGCGTCCACATTTGGCGTCTGAGAGATGACTCTGACACTGCTCAAAGATGGAACGATATGTACTGCAACGAGGTGATGTCTTTCGTCTGTAAGATGCCAGCGAACGAATTCTAAACCCAGCTGATAGTAAATGACGATAGTCAGAATTAAGACGACATATGATAGGATAATTCTCTGCCCCCCCAAAAAAAAAAAAAAACTCATCAAAATCATTCAATAATTTACTAGTAGTCGTTATTAAATCTAACCCTCGGAAAAAATACATAAGAAAATTAGAAAACAATAAAATACACAAGAAAATGAATGTGATGTTAATATGTTTTCAAAGTACGTTTGATAAGATTCCTACAAAGAGTATATGAGGGGGTAATTTAGTTAATAAGAGCAATTATACGCATAAATTGTCATAACTCATTAGCAAAGAGATTTTTCGCAAAATTTGATCATAAAGTTTTGTAGATTATGCAATGGGTAAAGCCCATGCCAATTTTCGTAGCGATCGCGTGATCGACGTCCAAGATCATTAAGGGGGGGGGGTGCTGAATCAGCCCCCAGTCTTCTTAGGCGTCAAAATAGCCCTAAGATCCTGAAATTCTGACCTGCTCATTTTTCGTTTTCTTATAAATCAAGGGGGAATGAGCTTTTACTCATATCGGTCCAATTCTCAAAAATGCAAATCCTGTAATTTCCATTAACATTTTAAGGGCAACCTTGAAGATTCTAACGTGTGTTTGAATGATAGCCCCACCCACACTCTCTATTTCTTTTTTTCGAATAATATCTTCTTAAAGGGTCTGAGCATTTTTATCAAAGTTGAAACGATCAAGTATTATCCTTATCATTCGTATTATTTTTACTTTTGCAGTGTGCTAATGTATACTATTAAAACTTCTGCAACAAGCATGATCCTGTTCAAAATGAAATAGATGTATCCCATGTGTCTATTTACAAAAGTCTCCCAGAAATTAAAAACAGTTTTTTAACAAGAAGAATCATGGAATGTAGGTGTGAGAGATGGAGGAAATAAATAAATGAAAGAAAGCAGAGAGAGGGAGTTGGAGAGAGGGACAGAGAAGGGGAGGGGTGAAAGGGAAGTGAGAGAGAGAGAGAGAACAAGGTTGGGCAAGTAGTAGACGGGATGTGATGATGATGGTGGCGACTCTGGAAAAAATTGGTCCAAAGAGATGAACTCGACCTCTGAAATAAACACGAAATAATGTAATTCATGGAAGTGTCGTGGTGTAGCGGTTCTGACTCTCGCCTTGCAATCAGAGGGTCGTGTGTTCGAATCCAATCACGGCCTAGCGTCCTTTGACAAGGCGTTAGGCCACACTTTGCCACTCTCCACCCATGTGTTATATGGGTACCCCGTAGGATGCGAAAGCCTATGTAATATGCATAGCAAATGATTCTTGGAACTCTTGTTGGAATGCTCCCCTGGGAGTGGAAAAAGTGCATACATTGTTTGTGGGCATGTCAGGATCCGATGGCCGGGGTAATAATTGCAATGTAAATGGCTTAGAAACAAAATGTAATAAGCGCTATAGAAATGTAACCATTATTATCATTTGATGGTGATATACAAATAATCAGATGGTGGGAGGGAGGGATGGATGGCGCGCGCGGGGGGGGGTAATGACGGTTTTGGTATATGGTTTATAGGTCAGTTATAGGTCGCCCCCAGTATAACAGATCCTTTAAAATGTGAAACAAGAGTGTCGCTTTGGTGAGTACATAATACGCCTTGCTGTAACACCCCTCCCCCTGTTGAACATCACCTTGGCGCCCCCTAGGTCGATCATCCATTCATCACCACTTTCTAGGTCGAACATCAATTTGGCGCCCCCCCCCCAGGTTGACAATCAATTTTACGCCCCAAGGTCGAACGTTCAATCGGCACCCCCGGCGGCACCCCTATGTCGAACATCAACTCGTCGACCTATGGGCGCCGAATTCAAGTTCGACGTAGAGGCGTCGAGTCGATGTTCGACACAGGGGGTGCCAAATCAACGTTCAACCTAGGGGTGCTTAGGTGATGTTCAACATGGGGAGGGGGGGGGTGACAAATAGATGTTCGACATAGGGGCGCAAATTGGGTTCACTCTAGGGGGAGCCGATTTGATGTTAAACCTAGAGGGGCGAAATTGATCCTTAACCTAGGAGGGGGGGGGGACCAAATTGATGTTTGACCTAGGGGTGCCGAAGGGGGGGGGTGGAATAGGCAATAGGGGCGCAGAATTGATATTAAACTTAGAGGGGTCGAAATTGATTTTAAATCTAGGGGGGAGGGCACACCGAATTGTTGTTAGACCTAAGGGGGCCAAATTCATGTTCGACGTAAAGAGGCAGAGTTGATGTTCGACTCGACAAGGGGATGAACGTTCGACCTTGGGGCGTAAAATTATGAAAATACTTACCTGATTTTCTAATTTACGAGATAACTCATACATCTACTTGATTTGCTAGTTCAGCCCTCTGGACTGCCATACCCGAATAGAACTCCCAAGGATTTAAAAAGCGCGAGCGCGCCCTCTCCCGTTCAGGCTTACTACCCATGATCACCGCGCAACTAGCGTCCATCTTCCTCACCTTTCGCAAGCCCATACGTTGAAACATGTTGCAACGCAAGGCGGAGGGTCGGTGGGAGGGTATCAAGTAGATGTATGAGTTATCTCGTAAATAAGAAAATCAGGTAAGTATTTTCATAATTTACTTCAATAACTCCATACATCTACTTGATTTGCTAGACCAGCACGGACTCAAACCGTAGGGAGGCATGTTTTCAATTGTAAGCCTAAGAAAATTTAAAAGAAAAAACAAAAACAACGAAATTTAGGGAGAGGGGGAAAAACCGCAGCTGCTTTAAGCGCCGAAGCAGCAAATCTCGCCTCGCTGGACGGAATGTCCTTCAAGTAGAAAGAAGTGAAGGAGTTAGTTGAGCGCCAAAAGGCGGCCCTCAAAAATGTCCTCGAGGGGAATGCCCTGTATACTCAGGAATACTAAGTATCATGGGCCCTCGGCCTAGTGTCAGGAGAACAACATCACCTGCTGACTAGAGCGTAAGAATCGAAATTTGTTGAAAATTTCAACAAGAATCGTGATCGGAAAACTGAAGCTTTTAAGGCTCAGTAAGTGATCAATCGACCAATCTGAGAAGGCGAGATATCTCAGAACCCCTACCGAAATTTAAGCGTGCCGCTTGCTAGTAACTAGCATGCGACTAGCAGGGCACTCGCTTAATAAGCGAGTGCATGCTAGCGAACAGTCCCTGCTCGCTAAAAGATCGCTTAACTATTACTCTGCACGCATATCACACGCTTATTAAGCTAACCGCATGCTAGTTACTAGCATGTCGCAAGCTTGCGCAAGCTAGTCGCACGCTTCCCGCAAGCTTGGAAATTTCTGTAGGGGAAGCCTCCGCGTGGGAGAAAGCGCCCAGAATTCGATATCTGTCTCAAATGCGTGAGGGCAGAAATCTGCAGAATTCTGATAGAGAGCTGTGGTAAAAAGTTACTAGCGGTCCGAAGGGGACCAGGAACGACGGAGAGTAGGGATTTAGGAAGAAAACCACTCGTAAGGCAGACAAGGGTCGAGAAAGCGACTGAGTGCCATCCTGTTAATAAGGAATGCCGCGGACATGTTGCCTATGTAGAATAGAGCAGTCTGGTCAAAACAGCTCAACCGGGCGTGTCAGGGATACAGCGCGGTACACATCACGACAAAAGTGTGTTAGACCGAGTGATCGAGAGAGAACTCAGGATCCCCTTTCTCCCATACTGATTGAAGCACCCATCTGAGGGTGCAGTGCCCGCGGTGGAAGAGGTGGCTTGGCTCAAGCCACCATCGCCGAGAGAGCCCGTGAGGCTAGGCTGCGATGGCTGTCCGCTGGGCGGGGGAATCCCTAGCAGCAGCAAGTGTACGCCAGAGGGAGCTGGCGAAAAAAAATCTGTCACGATATTACGTGTAAACGACCATCAAGAGATGCTCTAAACGAACAGACATCGCCAGATATGATACCTCAACCGTTACATTCCCAACGGAATCGAATGAGGTAGCAACGGCCCTGTCCTATCAAGTTAGGGACGGAAACTGGCTAAGAGTGTCGAAGTCCTCGCTTGAAGAAACAAGCGAAGGAGACTTGAGGAAGTAATCACAAAATTTCCATCAGTCTGCGGTGAGAACCAGTTGTTTATGAAAACAGTCACAAGGCCTGTTTCTCAGGTGATCGTAAGAGCGAGCACCGCCGGCGCCGGTTGCGGCAGCGTGGAACAGTCCGATATCGGTAAGATAAGGAGCTCCAAAAAGCTGCGGGGGGGGGCGGCAAAAATGACGCCCTAAGCAGCGGGGGATGAGAATCTAAATTTCTAAAAGAAGAACTCCAGTGAAGTAAATCACTTACATGGAGAGGCTCATCCACAGTCGGCCCGAGAGAAGGCGGGTCGTAGTGATCGTGGTTAGGAAGGCATAAGCATACATCCATCCACTGTTACATCATCCTCGGTCGAGCGGTGACCCTGGCCACATGCCTTGCATGGAAGGAGGATGAAAGCAGCATGCAGGGCGACTCGAGTGTGCCGTGAAAAAATTTCTAAGAAAGAAGCCGATTCGACTAACGGGCACGGTAAAGACATCCACCGTAGACCACTCCGCACAAGGAGGGAGCGGCGGAGACGCCCGCAAGATTGACCCACATAGAGGGCAGTCTATAAGATAGACAGTTAGAGCTCGACCGATGGTCTGGCGGTGTACAGTTTGGTGTGAACTCGCCGACCCGGTACGGTGGGTGTGCCCAGAAAGTAGGCATAGAATGCCGACAGAGAATCCTGGGGCTTTAAACAAGTTTGAACGCACGTACATAGCCAACAATCTCATGAGATGTACGGCGGTTACTTTCCTCCGAAATGATGTTTACCCAACCGGGAAAGACTCGGGGAACAGCTGTGAATGTCAACAGGAGGGATATCTAGCATATGAAAAGCTGATCCCTTCCACGTATTCGGTGCGGGTGCTGCCGGCGGTGTCCGGGGGGACGACCGGTGATGGCAGCTCGGGCAGGGTTCGTACGAGCCGCCCGAATACGAGACAAATAGGTTAACATAACCATAATGCACCGGGCGGTGGAGGCATAGCGATTATTAAGCACAGGAGAACTTTTAATCGCCGTGACATTCAGATCCGATATACATACTCATAAGCTCGGAGAGCTATGAGATAGTGAGACATACCGCTGAGCGGTGATGGTGCTCATATCAGAGTCGCCCTCTCTTCAGCGGCGATCGCTGGAGAACGGGTGTCTGTACTATAGCCCTGACTCTGGCGTTGCAAGGGTAGGAGCTAAGTAAGACAGGGCACCCTTACTTTCGAATAGAAAGTGAGGTTCAGGCCAGAAAAGCGACGGTCCCGTCGCCTGGGCGGACGTGATAGGTTGTCCTCTCAAAGCAGCCAAACATTCTCACGAGAGAAGTGCGGCATGCGGTATGTAAGAGATTCATACCTCCAATCTACGGGCCCGCTTAGGGGGAAGAATGGAGAGAGTTACCGCTGAAGGAGTCGTCGCCGTATGTGAGCTTGACGTAGAGGGCGAATTCGGGAGTACCTGCATAATAATCGCCCCCCCCCCTGCCTCTGCCTTCTCGCTAGCCTCGAGAGGCTTGAAAATTTCGAGACGGCGGCGCCGGAGCCTGGCGCTTCCGGGCAGCAGCAGAGCGGGGGTGGGTTTACACCCACGGAGCTGGCGGCTTCCTCGTCGTAGGAGCCGGCTCGTCTAGAGCGACCCCGTCACTCTCCGAGACCCCCAATTCGGCCGATTGAGCTCGGAGCGCCTGAAGAGGCGGGGCGAGAAAATATGGACTCCCTTGCTTCATCAATACCCCCGCTCGGAGGGTAGATGTGAGGTAGATACTTGTCAAGCAGCGCCTGAGCGCTTACTGAAAAGTCGCCCGCGGGATAGGGGTTGTCCTCGTAAAGGGAGTCTCGCTCTATGGACTGAACCGGGAGGTTGTCCAGTAAGCGCCGGGGTGGCCCCGCGTGTCGGCTGGGACACGTGCTCTGAGATCGACGAAAATGCTGGAAAGCACACGCGATCTTGGGGCACCCGGTTAATCGGTGCACTGGCTGGCGATTTAACAGAATCGCTCGAGGATTTCCCGGGTGTCTGGTGGTTATTGCCCACTTGTCTCGCTTGATGCTCAGGGGCATCAGCGGGGTGAGTAGACGTCGAGGGTGGGGTGAACCCGCACTACTCGAAAGCAGAATGTAGCAGCATGAATAGCTGTGACATCTGACCACCGACACAAGGGTCTGAAGGAGGGACGCCCATGGCAACAGGGCTGGCCGACCTCACCTTCGACCTCTTCTTCTTCGCGGCCTCCGCCGGTGTGGCCGGGGCAGAAGAAGGCACAAGAGGCACGGGTGATTTCTTACGATTTGCCGCCCCTGGCAGGGCGGCCGTCAACAACGAAACTTCACCCGAATCTGACGGGGTCAGATTGTGGTCACAGTCTGATGTGTGACGCCTCTCGCGGTAGCAGAATGTAGCAGCATGAATAGCTGTAACATCTGACCACCGACACAAGGGTCTGAAGGAGGAAACGCCCATGGCAGCAGGGCTGGCCAACCTCTCCTTCGACCTCTTCTTCTTCTTCTCTTTCTGCGGGCTCCGCCGGCGTGGCCGGGGCAGAAGAAGGCATGAGAGGCACGGGTGATTTCTTACGATTTGCCGCCCCTGGCAGGGCGGCCGCCGACAATGAAACTTCACCCGAATCTGACGGGGTCAGATTGTGGTCACAGCCCGATGTGTGACGCCTCTCGCGGTAGCAGAATATAGCAGCATAACATGTATGACTGTAACATCTGGCCACCGATAAGAGGGTCTGAAGGAGGAATGCCCATGGCAACAGGGCTGGCCGACCTCTCCTTCGACCTCTTCTTCTTCGCGGCCTCCGCCGGTGTGGCCGGGGCAGAAGAAGGCACAAGAGGCACGGGTGATTTCTTACGATTTGCCGCCCCTGGCAGGGCGGCCGTCAACAACGAAACTTCACCCGAATCTGACGGGGTCAGATTGTGGTCACAGTCTGATGTGTGACGCCTCTCGCGGTAGCAGAATGTAGCAGCATGAATAGCTGTAACATCTGACCACCGACACAAGGGTCTGAAGGAGGAAACGCCCATGGCAGCAGGGCTGGCCAACCTCTCCTTCGACCTCTTCTTCTTCTTCTCTTTCTGCGGGCTCCGCCGGCGTGGCCGGGGCAGAAGAAGGCATGAGAGGCACGGGTGATTTCTTACGATTTGCCGCCCCTGGCAGGGCGGCCGCCGACAATGAAACTTCACCCGAATCTGACGGGGTCAGATTGTGGTCACAGCCCGATGTGTGACGCCTCTCGCGGTAGCAGAATATAGCAGCATAACATGTATGACTGTAACATCTGGCCACCGATAAGAGGGTCTGAAGGAGGAATGCCCATGGCAACAGGGCTGGCCGACCTCTCCTTCGACCTCTTCTTCTTATTTTGCGGGCTCCGCCGGCGTGGCCGGAGCAGAAGAAGGCACAAGAGGCACGGGTGATCTCTTACGATTTGCCGCCCCTGGCAGGGCGGCCGCCAACTATGAAAATACTTACCTGATTTTCTTATTTACGAGATAACTCATACATCTACTTGATTTGCTAGCTAGTTCAGCCCTCTGGACTGCCATACCCGAATAGAACTCCCAAGGATTTAAAAAGCGCGAGCGCGCCCTCTCCCGTTCAGGCTTACTACCCATGATCACCGCGCAACTAGCGTCCATCTTCCTCACCTTTCGCAAGCCCATACGTTGAAACATGTTGCTACGCAAGGCGGAGGGTCGGTGGGAGGGTATCAAGTAGATGTATGAGTTATCTCGTAAATAAGAAAATCAGGTAAGTATTTTCATAATTTACTTCAATAACTCCATACATCTACTTGATTTGCTAGACCAGCACGGACTCAAACCGTAGGGAGGCATGTTTTCAATTGTAAGCCTAAGAAAATTTTAAAAGAAAAAAACAAAAACAAGAAATTTAGGGAGAGGGGGAAAAAGCCGCAGCTGCTTTAAGCGCCGAAGCAGCAAATCTCGCCTCGCTGGACGGAATGTCCTTCAAGTAGAAAGAAGTGAAGGAGTTAGTTGAGCGCCAAAAGGCGGCCCTCAAAAATGTCCTCGAGAGGAATGCCCTGTATACTCAGGAATACTAAGTATCATGGGCCCTCGGCCTAGTGTCAGGAGAACAACATCACCTGCTGACTAGAGCGTAAGAATCGAAATTTGTTGAAAATTTCAACAAGAATCGTGATCGGAAAACTGAAGCTTTTAAGGCTCAGTAAGTGATCAAACGACCAATCTGAGAAGGCGAGATATCTCAGAACCCCTACCGAAATTTAAGCGTGCCGCTTGCTAGTAACTAGCATGCGACTAGCAGGGCACTCGCTTAATAAGCGAGTGCATGCTAGCGAACAGTCCCTGCTCGCTAAAAGATCGCTTAACTATTACTCTGCACGCATATCACACGCTTATTAAGCTAACCGCATGCTAGTTACTAGCATGCCGCAAGCTTGTGCAAGCTAGTCGCACGCTTCCCGCAAGCTTGGAAATTTCTGTAGGGGAAGCCTCCGCGTGGGAGAAAGCGCCCAGAATTCGATATCTGTCTCAAATGCGTGAGGGCAGAAATCTGCAGAATTCTGATAGAGAGCTGTGGTAAAAAGTTACTAGCGGTCCGAAGGGGACCAGGAACGACGGAGAGTAGGGATTTAGGAAGAAAACCACTCGTAAGGCAGACAAGGGTCGAGAAAGCGACTGAGTGCCATCCTGTTAATAAGGAATGCCGCGGACATGTTGCCTATGTAGAATAGAGCAGTCTGGTCAAAACAGCTCAACCGGGCGTGTCAGGGATACAGCGCGGTACACATCACGACAAAAGTGTGTTAGACCGAGTGATCGAGAGAGAACTCAGGATCCCCTTTCTCCCATACTGATTGAAGCACCCATCTGAGGGTGCAGCGCCCGCGGTGGAAGAGGTGGCTTGGCTCAAGCCACCATCGCCGAGAGAGCCCGTGAGGCTAGGCTGCGATGGCTGTCCGCTGGGCGGGGGAATCCCTAGCAGCAGCAAGTGTACGCCAGAGGGAGCTGGCGAAAAAAAATCTGTCACGATATTACGTGTAAACGACCATCAAGAGATGCTCTAAACGAACAGACATCGCCAGATATGATACCTCAACCGTTACATTCCCAACGGAATCGAATGAGGTAGCAACGGCCCTGTCCTATCAAGTTAGGGACGGAAACTGGCTAAGAGTGTCGAAGTCCTCGCTTGAAGAAACAAGCGAAGGAGACTTGAGGAAGTAATCACAAAATTTCCATCAGTCTGCGGTGAGAACCAGTTGTTTATGAAAACAGTCACAAGGCCTGTTTCTCAGGTGATCGTAAGAGCGAGCACCGCCGGCGCCGGTTGCGGCAGCGTGGAACAGTCCGATATCGGTAAGATAAGGAGCTCCAAAAAGCTGCGGGGGGGGGCGGCAAAAATGACGCCCTAAGCAGCGGGGGATGAGAATCTAAATTTCTAAAAGAAGAACTCCAGTGAAGTAAATCACTTACATGGAGAGGCTCATCCACAGTCGGCCCGAGAGAAGGCGGGTCGTAGTGATCGTGGTTAGGAAGGCATAAGCATACATCCATCCACTGTTACATCATCCTCGGTCGTGCGGTGACCCTGGCCACATGCCTTGCATGGAAGGAGGATGAAAGCAGCATGCGGGGCGACTCGAGTGTGCCGTGAAAAAATTTCTAAGAAAGAAGCCGATTCGACTAACGGGCACGGTAAAGACATCCACCGTAGACCACTCCGCACAAGGAGGGAGCGGCGGAGACGCCCGCAAGATTGACCCACATAGAGGGCAGTCTATAAGATAGACAGTTAGAGCTCGACCGATGGTCTGGCGGTGTACAGTTTGGTGTGAACTCGCCGACCCGGTACGGTGGGTGTGCCCAGAAAGTAGGCATAGAATGCCGACAGAGAATCCTGGGGCTTTAAACAAGTTTGAACGCACGTACATAGCCAACAATCTCATGAGATGTACGGCGGTTACTTTCCTCCGAGATGATGTTTACCCAACCGGGAAAGACTCGGGGAACAGCTGTGAATGTCAACAGGAGGGATATCTAGCATATGAAAAGCTGATTCCTTCCACGTATTCGGTGCGGGTGCTGCCGGCGGTGTCCGGGGGGACGACCGGTGATGGCAGCTCGGGCAGGGTTCGTACGAGCCGCCCGAATACGAGACAAATAGGTTAACATAACCATAATGCACCGGGTGGTGAAGGCATAGCGATTATTAAGCACAGGAGAACTTTTAATCGCCGTGACATTCAGATCCGATATACATACTCATAAGCTCGGAGAGCTATGAGATAGTGAGACATACCGCTGAGCGGTGATGGTGCTCATATCAGAGTCGCCCTCTCTTCAGCGGCGATCGCTGGAGAACGGGTGTCTGTACTATAGCCCTGACTCTGGCGTTGCAAGGGTAGGAGCTAAGTAAGACAGGGCACCCTTACTTTCGAATAGAAAGTGAGGTTCAGGCCAGAAAAGCGACGGTCCCGTCGCCTGGGCGGACGGTCCGCGGACGTGATAGGTTGTCCTCTCAAAGCAGCCAAACATTCTCACGAGAGAAGTGCGGCATGCGGTATGTAAGAGATTCATACCTCCAATCTACGGGCCCGCTTAGGGGGAAGAATGGAGAGAGTTACCGCTGAAGGAGTCGTCGCCGTATGTGAGCTTGACGTAGAGGGCGAATTCGGGAGTACCTGCATAATAATCGCCCCCCCCCCTGCCTCTGCCTTCTCGCTAGCCTCGAGAGGCTTGAAAATTTCGAGACGGCGGCGCCGGGGCCTGGCGCTTCCGGGCAGCAGCAGAGCGGGGGTGGGTTTACACCCACGGAGCTGGCGGCTTCCTCGTCGTAGGAGCCGCCTCGTCTAGAGCGACCCCGTCACTCTCCGAGACCCCCAATTCGGCCGATTGAGCTCGGAGCGCCTGAAGAGGCGGGGCGAGAAAATATGGACTCCCTTGCTTCATCAATACCCCCGCTCGGAGGGTAGATGTGAGGTAGATACTTGTCAAGCAGCGCCTGAGCGCTTACTGAAAAGTCGCCCGCGGGATAGGGGTTGTCCTCGTAAAGGGAGTCTCGCTCTATGGACTGAACCGGGAGGTTGTCCAGTAAGCGGGTGGCCCCGCGTGTCGGCTGGGACACGTGCTCTGAGATCGACGAAAATGCTGGAAAGCACACGCGATCTTGGGGCACCCGGTTAGACGGTGCACTGGCTGGCGATTTAACAGAATCGCTCGAGGATTTCCCGGGTGTCTGGTGGTTATTGCCCACTTGTCTCGCTTGATGCTCAGGGGCATCAGCGGGGTGAGTAGACGTCGAGGGTGGGGTGAACCCGCACTACTCGAAAGCAGAATGTAGCAGCATGAATAGCTGTGACATCTGACCACCGACACAAGGGTCTGAAGGAGGGACGCCCATGGCAACAGGGCTGGCCGACCTCACCTTCGACCTCTTCTTCTTCGCGGCCTCCGCCGGTGTGGCCGGGGCAGAAGAAGGCACAAGAGGCACGGGTGATTTCTTACGATTTGCCGCCCCTGGCAGGGCGGCCGTCAACAACGAAACTTCACCCGAATCTGACGGGGTCAGATTGTGGTCACAGTCTGATGTGTGACGCCTCTCGCGGTAGCAGAATGTAGCAGCATGAATAGCTGTAACATCTGACCACCGACACAAGGGTCTGAAGGAGGAACGCCCATGGCAGCAGGGCTGGCCAACCTCTCCTTCGACCTCTTCTTCTTCTTCTCTTTCTGCGGGCTCCGCCGGCGTGGCCGGGGCAGAAGAAGGCATGAGAGGCACGGGTGATTTCTTACGATTTGCCGCCCCTGGCAGGGCGGCCGCCGACAATGAAACTTCACCCGAATCTGACGGGGTCAGATTGTGGTCACAGCCCGATGTGTGACGCCTCTCGCGGTAGCAGAATATAGCAGCATAACATGTATGACTGTAACATCTGGCCACCGATAAGAGGGTCTGAAGGAGGAATGCCCATGGCAACAGGGCTGGCCGACCTCTCCTTCGACCTCTTCTTCTTCTTCTTATTTTGCGGGCTCCGCCGGCGTGGCCGGAGCAGAAGAAGGCACAAGAGGCACGGGTGATCTCTTACGATTTGCCGCCCCTGGCAGGGCGGCCGCCAGCAACGAAACTTCACCCGAATCTGACGGGGTCAGATTGTGGTCACGATCAGATTGTGGTTACAGTCTGTGTGACGCCTCTCGCGGTCAGGGGCTGGGCGATCTCTCCCGATGCTGTCAACGGAGGACGACTTATACGGCAGAGATCCTGACCTGTGCCGGGGGGAGAGAACCGCACTCTCCCTCCGGACTTCTGGTGACCCGGTAGCCGGTGGGTCGCATAGCCCTATGGGTGCTGCGGCGGCAGGACCTAGTTTAGGCTTGGAAGCCTTGGCTACCACTTTTTCCTTTGTCCGAGACCGTGGCACCACAGTCTCGGCCTTCCTTCTCTTAGCATCCGACCGCAAATTCGGAATGCTGATCGACGCACCCTCATACTCACCGCCGCTGGGCGCTCACCGCGGCGTCCCTCCTGCTCGCCTGGAGGCGGCCGACTTCTGTAACTTGCAATCGGGACGGTCCCCGTGGAGGGCACCAGGTCCTCTGGGGCTGTGTTAGTCCCATTCAAAGATACCTCTCTCTACCCTGAAAAAGGAAAAACAAGAATTTTTCTTTTTCTTTTTTTTTTTTTACAAAGATCTCGCTTAGATTAAAAGTGGAGACCGGAGTGGTCTTTCCCTCCTCCTAAAAGGAGTTTGTTTGAGCAAACAGAACAAAACAAGAGGGGAGGGGTAGGGAGGACGAAGAACCTAAGAATAGTTTAGGTATCTGCCTGTAAGAAAATAAAAAGGAGGTCGGAGACTTTGAAAAAAGAAACTCCTACAAGGTTCCCCTTCTATATTCTCTTTTTTTTTTTTTTTTTTTTTTTTTTGCCCGAAGGAAAAATTCGAAACAAAAATTCAAAAATGAATGCAAGTTCAGAAGAGAACGAAGTTTCCACCTGCGAAGAAACACAAAAACAAGCATTTCAGAGCAGGAAGAAAAGGGATTGAGAGACAAATAATTCCTAGATAAGAGAAATTTTACGATAATTTCCAAGAGGAAAAAAAAAAAAAGGTAACCTCCTGTGGAAAGGTAAAGAAATTCAGAACAGGAGGAAGGAGGAACGTCTCTAGTAACGATTCCAAGAGGAAGAACGACACAGTAAATCCTCAAAGGGAATCGTAGAGCCCGCCTGTCGAAATAAAAAAATATATAAGACTAGGAGGGAAGAGGGAATTGAACGAAGAAAACAATTCCGGGACAGGTCAAAAAAATTTCTAACAGGAAGGAGACCCCACCTGTAAAGAACAAAATTTTTTTTTTTTTTTTTTTTTTTTTTTTTTTTTTAGGGGGGATTGAATAACCAAACAATCATCAGGTATAATTGCGTAAGCCGAATTAAACAATCCCCGAAGCGTCTGTGAATAAAATATTAATCAAGAATTTTATTCAGAACAGAAAGGAAAAGGAAATGAGCTTTAGGATCCGCCTGTGAATAAAATATCAATCAAGAAATTTATTCAGAACAGAAGGAAAAGGAATTGAGCTTTAAGATCCGCCTGTGAATAAAATATCAATCAAGAAATTTATTCAGAACAGAAGGAAAAAGGAATTGAGCTTTAAGATCCGCCTGTGAATAAAATATCGATTAAGAAATTTATTCAGAACAGAAAGGAAAGAGAATTGAAGAATTAATCAATCAATAATCAATCGAAAATCTTAATAAATCAATTCCAGAAAGCAAGGAAGGAACAGAGTTGAAGATCCCAACCTGCAAATAGAAATAACAATAACACCCTCGACAACAAAGTGTAGAGGCTGTCTAGAATTTAATTCAAAAACGGCACCAAAAGCCACCACGCTTTGAACGTGAAGAACAATAACCATGACAGGTGGTGAAGGCTTGCTGCCACGTAGGCAGGCCAAGCCCGGTGCCTCGCGAACGCGCTAGCGATGCGGCGCGACGAGAACTCAAACGTTAGAAAAACAATTTAAGTGTCACCAAAAACACGTCTAAAAAGTCACGCCAAGTGTAAATTCTGAACACAATCTTACACACAAATGGAAAGATTGAAATTAAAAGGGAGAATGCACCACAGATAAGCGAAAATAATATACCAAAGCTCAAAAAGATTTGAGCTCTTAGGAGACTTATCTGAGCACGTCTTGACAGGTGGCTTGCCGAAAGCAAAAGAGGAAGATGAACGCTAGTTGCGCGGTGATCATGGGTAGTAAGCCTGAACGGGAGAGGGCGCGCTCGCGCTTTTTAAATCCTTGGGAGTTCTATTCGGGTATGGCAGTCCAGAGGGCTGAACTAGCAAATCAAGTAGATGTATGGAGTTATTGAAGTAAATTAGTCAACCTGGGAAGGGGGCGCCAAATTGATGCTCGACCTAGGAGGGGATGAAGAATGGATGCTCGACCTAGGGGACGCCAAGGTGATGTTCAACAGGGAGGGGCAGGTGGCCGAGTCGATGTTTGACATGGCGGAGAGGGGGATGCTGAATGGACGTTCAACCTAGGGGTGCCGAATCGATGCCCGACTAAGGGGCGCCGAATTGATGTTCAATCTAGAGGGCGTGGAATAAATGTTTTACCTAGTGCTGCCAAAATTGATGTTCAATCAAGAGGGCGCCGAATTGGTGCCCGACCTAGAACGGGGTACTGAATGGAAGATCAACCTGGAGCGCCAATGTGATGTTCAACATAGAGGGCGGTACCAAAAAGCTGTTAAACATAGGGGGGCCAAATTGATGTTCAATCTAGGGGGCATCAAATTGATGGTCGACCAAGAAGGGCGAGCGAATGGATGATCATTCTAGAGGCGCCAAAGTGAAGTTCAAGAGAAGGAGGGGGGGGGGAGGTGTCAAAAAGATGCTGAACCTCGGGGCACCATATTGATGTTCAATTTTAGAAGTGCAAAATTCATATTAAACGTAGAGGGGTGAAATTGATGCTAAACTTATTAGGCCGTCGAATGGGAGGAGTGTCGAATAAACAAAGAAAAGGGGCGCAGAATTGCTGCTAAACCTAGAGTGGTCGAAATTGATGTTAAATTTAGGGGGAGGGCACACCGAATTCTTGTTAGACATAGGGGGGCCAAATTCAAGATCGACGTAGAGGCGCCGAGTTGATGTTCGACACAGGGGGTGTCGAATGAACGTTCAATCTAGGGGTGCCTAGGTGATGTTCAACATGGAGAGGGGGAGGACAATAAGATGTTGAACCTAGGGGCACCAATTAATGTTCAATTTTGGAAGCGCCAAATTGTTGTTTAACCTAGAGGGTTAAAATTGATGCTAGACCTAGGACGTCGAATGGGGGGAGTGTCGAATAGACAAAAGAGAAAAGGGTGTGCAGAACTGATGTTAAACGTAAGAGGGAGGGAGCACCGAATTTTTGTTTGACCTATGGGCGCCGAATTCAAGTTCGACGTAGAGGTGCCGAGTCGATGTTCGACACAGGGGGTGCCGAATGAACTTTCAACCTAGGGGTGCCTAGGTGATGTTCAAGATGGGGAGGGGGGGTGACAAACAGCTGTTCAAAATAGGGGCGCCAAATTGATGTTCAATCTAGGGGGAACTGATTTGATCTTAAACCTAGAGGGGCGAAATTGATCCTTAACCTAGGAGGCACCAAATTGATGTTTGACCTAGGGGTGCCGACGGGGGAGGAGGGTGGAACAGACAATAGAGAAAAGGGGGCGCAGAATTGATGTTAAACTTAGAGGGGTCAAAATTGATTTTAAATCTAGGGGGGAGGGCACACCGAATTGTTGTTAGACCTAGGGGGGCCAAATTCATGTTCGACGTAGAGGCGCCGAGTTGATGTTCGACTCGACATAGGGGATGAACGTTCGACCTTGGGGCGTAAAATTGATGGTCAACCTGGGGAGGGGGTGCCAAATTGATGCTCGACCTAGAAGGGGTGAAGAATGGATGCTCGACCTAGGGGGCGCCAGGGTGATGTTCAACAGGGAGGGGGGGGGGGGTTGCCGAGTCGATGTTCGACATGGTGGAGAGGGGGATGCTGAATGGAAGTTCAACCTAGGGGTGCCGAATCGATGCTCGACTAAGGGGCGCCGAATTGATGTTCAATCTAGGGGGCGTGGAATAAATGTTTTACCTAGTGCTGCCGAAATTGATGTTTAATCAAGAGGGCGCCGAATTGGTGCCCGACCTAGAACGGTACTGAATGGATGATCAACCTAGGGGCGCCAATGTGATGTTAAATATAGAGGGGGTGCCAAACAGCTGTTCAACATAGGGGCCCAAAATTGATGTTCAATCCAAGGGGCATCGAATTGATGCTGGACCTAGAAGGGCGATACGAAGGGATGATCATTCTAGGGGCGCCAAAGTGAAGTTCAATAGGGGGGGGGGTCAAAAAGATGTTGAACCTCGGGGCACCAAATTGGATGTTCAATTTTAGAAGTGCAAAATTGATGTTAAACCTAGAGGGTGAAATTGATGCTAAACGTAGGCCGTCGAATGGGGGGGGGGAATGTCGAATAGACAATAGGGAAAAGGGGGCGCAGTATTGATGTTAAATCTAGAGGGGTCGAAATTGATGTTAAATCTAGGGGGAGGGCACACCGAATTCTTGTTAGACATAGGGGGGCCAAATTCAAGATCGACGTAGAGGCGCCGAGTTGATGTTCGACACAGGGGGTGTCGAATGAACGTTCAATCTAGGGGTGCCTAGGTGATTTTCAAGATGGGGATGGGGGGTGACAAACAGCTGTTCAAAATAGGGGCGCCAAATTGATGTTCAATCTAGGGGGAACTGATTTGATCTTAAACCTAGAGGGGCGAAATTGATCCTTAACCTAGGAGGAGGCACCAAATTGATGTTTGACCTTGGGGTGCCGAAGGGGGAGTGAGGTGGAATAGACAATAGAGAAAAGGGGGCGCAGAATTGATGTTAAACTTAAAGGGGTCAAATTTGATTTTAAATCTAGGGGGAAGGCACACCGAATTGTTGTTAGACCTAGGGGGGCCAAATTCATGTTCGACGTAGAGGCGCCGAGTTGATGTTCGACTCGACATAGGGGATGAACGTTCGACCTTAGGGCGTAAAATTGATGGTCAACATGGGGGGGGGGGGCCAAATTGATGCTCGACCTAGAAGGGGGTGAAGAATGGTTGCTCGACCTAGAAGAGGGTGAAGAATGGATGATCATTCTAGGGGCGCCAAAGTGAAGTTCAATCGAGGGGGCATCGAATTGATGGACCTAGAATGGCGATCCGAATGGATGATCATTCTAGGGGCGCTAAAGTGAAGTTCAACAGGGGGGGGGGGTGTCAAAAAGATGTTGAACCTCGGGGCACCAAATTGGATGTTGAATTTTGGAAGCGCAAAATTGATGATAAAAACCTAGAGGGGTGAAACTCATGCTAAACGTAGGCCATCGAATGGGGGGGGGGGAATGTCGAATAAACAATAGGGAAAAGGGGAGCAGAACTGATGTTAGACCTAGAGGGGTCGAAATTGAAGATAAATCTAGGGGGAGGGCAAACCGAATTGTTGGTATACATAGGGGGTCAAATTGGGATCAACGTAGAGGCGCCGAGTCGATGTTCGACACAGGGGGTGCTGAATAAACGTTCAACCTAGGAGTGCCTAGGTGATGTTCAAGATGGGGAGGGGGGGGGGATGACAAACAGCTGTTTGAAATAAGGGCGCCAAATTGATGTCCAATCTAGGGGGAGCCGATTTGATGTTAAACAAAGTGGGGTGAAATTGATGCTAGACCTAGGCCGTCGAATGGGGGGAATGTCGAATAGACAATAGGGAAAAGGGGGCGCAGAATTGATGTTAAACCTAGAGGGGTCGAAATTGATGTTAAATCTATGGGGGAGGGCACATCGAATTGTTGTTAGACATGGGGGGGGGGCAAAGTCAAGAGCGACGTAGAGGCGCTGAGTCGATGTTCGACACAGGGGGTGCCGAATGAACGTTCAATCTAGGGGTGCCTACGTGATGTTTATTATGGGGAGGGGGCAGGGGTGTCAATTAGCTGTTGAAGCTAGGGGCACCAATTGATGTTCAAGTTTGGAAGCGCCAAATTGATGTTTAACCTAGAGGGGTGAAATTGATGCTAGACCTAGGACCTAGAATGGGGGGAGTGTCGAATAGACAACAAAGAAAAGGGGGCGCAGTATTGAGGTTAAACCTAGAGGGGTCGAAATTGATGCTTAACCGAAGACGGAGGGAGCATCGACAAACAGCTGTTTGAAATAAGGACGCCAAATTGATGTTCAATCTAGGGGGAGCCGATTTGATGTTAAACCTAGAGGGGCGAACTTGATCCTTAACCTAGGAGGGGGCGCCAAATTGATGTTCAATCTATGGGGAACCGATTTGATCTTAAATCTAGAGGGGCGAAATTGATCCTTAACCTAGGAGGAGGCACCAAATTGATGTTTGACCTTGGGGTGCCGAAGGGGGAGTGGGGTGGAATAGACAATAGAGAAAAGGGGGCGCAGAATTGATGTTAAACTTAAGGGGTCAAATTTGATTTTAAATCTAGGGGGAGGGCACACCGAATTGTTGTTAGACCTAGGGGGGGGGGCCCAATTCATGTTCGACGTAGAGGCGCCGAGTTGATGTTCGACTCGACATAGGGGATGAACGTTTGACCTTCTCGACCTAGAAGGGGGTGAAGAATGGTTGCTCGACCTAGAAGAGGGTGAAGAATGGATGATCATTCTAGGGGCGCCAAAGTGAAGTTCAATCGAGGGGGCATCGAATTGATGATGGACCTAGAATGGCGATCCGAATGGATGATCATTCTAGGGGCGCCAAAGTGAAGTTCAACAGGGGGGGGGTCAAAAAGATGTTGAACCTCGGGGCACCAAATTGGATGTTGAATTTTAGAAGCGCAAAATTGATGTTAAACCTAGAGGGGTGAAACTCATGCTAAACGTAGGCCGTCGAATGGGGGGGAATGTCGAATAGACAATAGGGAAAAGGGGGCGCAGAACTGATGTTAGACCTAGAGGGGTCGAAATTGATGATAAATCTAGGGGGAGGGCAAACCGAATTGTTGGTATACATAGGGGGTCAAATTGGAGATCAACGTAGAGGCGCCGAGTCGATGTTCGACACAGGGGGTGCTGAATAAACGTTCAACCTAGGGGTGCCTCGGTGATGTTCAAGATAATGGGGGGGGGGGTGTCAAACAGCTGTTCAAAGTAGGGGCGCCAAGGTGATGTTCAACAGGGAGGAGGGGGGGGGGGTTCCCGAGTCGATGTTCGACATGGTGGAAAGAGGGATGCTGAATGGACGTTCAACCTAGGGGTGCCAAATCGATGCTCGACTAAGGGGCGCCGAATTGATGTTCAATCTAGGGGGCGTGGAATAAATGTTTTACCTAGTGCTACCGAAATTCATGTTCAATCAAGAGGGCGCCGTATTGGTACCCGACCTAGAACGGTACTGAATGGATGATCAACCTAGGGGCGCCAATGTGATGTTCAATCAAGGGGAAATCGAATTGATGCTGGACCTAGAAGGGCGATCCGAATGGATGATCATTCTAGGGGCGCCAAAGTGAAGTTGAACAGAGGGGGGGGGGAGGTGTCAAAAAGATGATGTTGAACCTCGGGGCACCAAATTGATGTTCAATTTTAGAAGCGCTAAATTGATGTTAAACCTAGAGGGGTGAAATTGTTGCTAAACGTAGGCCGTCGAATGGGGGGGGGTGTCGAATAGACAATAGAGAAAAGGGGGCGCAGAATTGATGTTAAACCTAGAGGGGTCGAAATTGATGTTAAATATAGGGGGAGAGCACACCGAATTGTTGTTAGACCTAGGGGTCAAATTCAAGATCGACGTAGAGGCACTGAATCGATTTTCGACACAGGGGGTGCCGATTGAACGTTCAATCTAGGGGTGCCTACGTGATGTTCATTATGGGGAGGGGGCGGGGGTGTCAATTAGATGTTGAACCTAGGGGCACCAAATGATGTTCAATTTTGGAAGCACCAAATTGTTGTTTAACCTAGAGGGGTGAAATTGATGCAAGACCTAGGACGTCGAATGGGGGGGGAGTGTTGGAATAGAGAACAGAAAAGGGGGCGCAGAATTGATGGTAAACGTAGAGGGGTCGAAACTGATGCTAAACCTAAGAAGGAGGGAACATCGAATTTTTGTTTGACCTATGGGCGCCGAATTCAAGTTCGACGTAGAGGCGCCGAGTCGATGTTCGACACAGGGGGTGCCGAATGAACGTTCAACCTAGGGGTGCCAAGGTAATATTCAAGAGAAGGAGGATTGGGGTGACAAACAGCTGTTCAATATAGGGCCAACAAATTGATGTTCAAGTTAGGGGGAGCCGATTTGATGTTAAACCTAGAGGGGTCGAAATTGATGTTAAATATAGGGGGAGAGCACACCGAATTGTTGTTAGACCTAGGGGGTCAAATTGAAGATTGACGTACAGGCACTGAGTCGATGTTCGACACAGGGGGTGTCGATTGAACGTTCAATCTAGGGGTGCCTACGTGATGTTCATTATGGGGAGGGGGCGGGGGTGTCAATAAGATGTTGAACCTAGGGGCACCAATAGATATTCAATTTTGGAAGCGCCAAATTGATGTTTAACCTAGAGGGTGAAATTGATGCTAGACCTAGGATGTCGAATGGGGGGGGGGGAGTGTCGAAAAGGCAATAGAAAAATGGGGGCTCAAAATTGATGTTAAGCCTAGAGGGGTCGAAATTGATGTTAAATCTAGTTGGAGGGCATACCGAACTGCTGCAAGACCTAGAGGGCCAAATTCAAGATCGACGTAGAGGCGCCGGTCAATGTTAGACACAGGGGGTGCCGAATGAACGTTCAATCTAGGGTTGCCTTCGTGATGTTAGACATGGGGAGGGGGAGGTCAATAAGATGTTGAAGGTAATGTTCGTAATGTTCGCCGAGGAGTGACGTGTTTTCGAGAGCTCTCGTTTTTGCATGCTAAGTACGTAATAGAAAGCTAACCATGCCTATCAATCTTCGTAGCGGAACGTCAACTGGGCCCTCCGGGGCAGCACCCCGTCAACAGTCAGCTTCCGAGGTACAACCAAATCCCCCACCTTCCGACTTTGAAAACTTTGTTAGAAAAGGGATTTCTGACATTCGGTCAATGCTTTCTAGTTTTGAGGAGTCTCTAGCTTTTCAGGATGCTCGCACAACGGAATTGGAGAAGAAGGTTTCTCCTCTCGAGAAAAAAGTGAAGGATTTAGAATCACGCATTTCGACCCATGAATCCCGTCTTGAAATGGAAGAGCTAGCCGAAAACAAGTTGCAGCGTTTCTCAAGGAGAAATAACTTTAGAATCGTTGGAGTACCATTTCATCCCAATGAGAACCCCATGGAAGTTGTAAGTCATTTTCTTACTGAGTACTTTGATATGGAACACCCACAGATAGAACGAGCCCATCGGGACGGCCCTCAAGTGAAGAACCTGCCACGTCATCTACTGGTAAAAATGTTGTCGTATCAGGACAAGAGGTACATTGTTTCGCAGCAGAGAAAAAAGCTAGAAAGGGAAAGAATGTATATCATCGATGATCTAACGAAAAGAGATAGAGAAGAGAAGAAGAAATGGATGAAGGAAGTAAACGCGGCTTTCCGTTCGGGAACACGTTATCATTTCTCTGCCGGAAAATGGCGGCAAGGGCGTGGCAACTTAGCACCATTCTACGCAGCCAAGACCAGCGCCGCAGCTGACTCGCCTACACAGAACGTCTCGCGGGGAACCCAGGCAAGGCACGATACTTCCGGGATGGAACCAGCGCTCATTGATTCTTCTCCCATTGGGCACACCCGCGCTACACCCCCTGCCACACCCCCTTCCACGCCTTCTACCCGTGTTCAGTATGACGCAGAAGGTCCTCCTCATATTGATCGTATTGTCACAGCGCAAGTGCATCGTGATCCCGACGACGATGATTTGGTTATTCCTTGATCTGATTGGCATGGAATTATTTTGAATAACGAATTGCAAAAGGTAAAAAAAAACGATATTTATTCTATTTATGTTTAGCGAAAACACAGTTTTACTGCAACAGAGTTCTTGTTCGCGATACTGAGTCTTTCGGTGGAATGTTACAGAAGTTACTTTCACTCATTCACGGAAAAAGAACCGATATTGAAGCAACGATACAAGTTGATCTTTGGAACATTTGTGTACATAGACACTTTAATTCATTTTCATGTTATGATGGACAAAACATTCTAATTCAAGCTATTAATAGTACAATTGAAACGAACCCATTTGTAATTTCATGTAAACACGCTGTAGGTTCACTATTAGGTACTATTAATAAATACTATGACTGAGACAGGAATTTATTCTATGAATGCCCGTGGTCTAGGAGACCGATTTAAACGGATACAGGTGTTATCCTGGTTACGCAGTAAAAATGCGAGTATTTTCTTTTTACAAGAAACCCACTCTACCATTGCTAATGAAAAAAGTTGGGTAGAGGATTGGGGAGTGGGTTCAGTTTTCTTTTCGCATGGAACCTCCAATAGTCGAGGAGTATGTATTCTTTTGAAAAACGTTTTAGATATTACTGTTAATAAAGAATATCACGATGAGTTTGGTCGTTTTGTAATATTAGATACCATTTTAAATCAACAAAAAATCACACTGATAAATGTGTATGGTCCTAACGACGATAATCATACATTTTTTGATGAAATACTTCATAAGTTACAAGAATTTGATTGTGAATCTGTTCTTTGGGGTGGGGATTTTAATCTGGTTTTGGATGTAAACAAAGACAAAAAAGGTGGCCGCCAAACCACACATTTGCACTCTTTAAATTCAATTGATATAATAATGGATGAATATAATTTAGTAGATATTTGGCGCTTTCATAATGTTGATATCCAGAAGTTTACTTGGAATTCAAGAAATGTATTCTGTCGCTTGGACTTTTTCTTAGTTTCGCACAACTTGATTACACAAATTGATAATTGTGATATCCTACCTGGTTTCAAAACCGACCATTCGGCGATATTTTGTAATTTACATTTTTTAAATAAAACTAGGGGGAGAGGTTTTTGGAAATATAATACTTCATTATTACAAGATGAAACATACACGGAATTGGTTCGTGATTGTATAAAAGAAAACAAGAATATGTTTTTGAATAATTTAGATCCTAATACGTTCTGGGATTTTCTTAAATGTCAAATTAGATCATTAACGATTGGCTATTCAATAGAGAAAGCCAGGCAAGGTAGAGCTCGAGAAAAAAATATTATAGCTAGACTCAAATTCCTTGAGTCCAGTTATTCCCAGAATCAATCTGAAGTGATTAAAAATGAGATAATATCTTGTAAAGAGGATCTTGAGATGTTATATGAGAGAAAGACAGCAGGTGCAATTATAAGAGCAAGAGCTAATTGGATCGAAAATGGTGAAAGAAACACACGTTATTTTACAAATCTTGAAAAAAAGGAATCAACGACAGAATGTTATAACTAAATTACAAATTGATAATCATATAATTGTGACTTCACAAAAACAAATACTAATTTCTCTCAGAGACTATTATCAAACTATATTCACATCATCTCATCCATCTCAAATTGATCTTTACGATATTTTACCTCAGGGTGATAAATGCAATATTTTATCACCAGAGTTACAAAAGAAATGTGAAGGTGTTATAACAATGCAAGAATGTGTTAATGCTCTGAAATCAATGAATAACAACAAGACTCCGGGAACGGATGGGTTCCCGTGTGAATTCTATAAATTTTTCTTTAAAGAATTAGGAGATGTTTTAATCAATAGTTTTAATTATTCCTTTATACAAGGTAAATTGTCATTGGATCAGAGGAGAGGAATTATTCATCTCATTCCTAAAAAAGACCAAAATCCTTTGCTTTTAAAAAGTTGGAGGCCCATCTCTATTTTAAACACCGACTATAAACTTCTTGCAAAATGTTTAGCTTTGAGATTGCGAAAGGTGTTAGGTGGTATTATCAATAATGACCAGACAGGATTTTTACATGGTCGGTATATTGGTGAAAATATTCGCTTAGCCTTAGATATGATTGAATTTACAAATGAACACGATATTCCAGGTTTTATGTTAATGGCCGACATAGAAAAGGCATTTGAAAAATTAGAATGGTCCTTTTTACTTCAAGCTTTGAAATATTTCAATTTTGGTGAAGATTTGATATTATGGATTAGAGTTATGTACAATGATATATATTCTTGTATTTTGAATAATGGACATGCTTCAGAATTTTTTCAAATTTCATGTGGAGTAAGACAGGGCTGCCCTTTAAGTCCTCTTCTTTATATCATTTGTAATGAAATTATGTGTTTATGGATAAGGGGAAACAGTGATATTAAAGGTATAACAGTGAATGGAATAGAAATTAAGCTGAACTCTTATGCAGATGACACAACATTTTATATAAATGACGTCAAGTCTCTTAAAATCATTATGTATATTTTGGATGAATTTAAGGTTTTTTCAGGGCTTTGCATTAATCGAAATAAATCTGAAATTGTGGCACTAGGTTATTACAAAGCACATCCTCCAGACATATCCTTTTCCGGATTAAGATTTTCTAATGGCCCATTTAGATTATTGGGAGTATATTTTTCACCTGACTTAAAAGACATATTTGAATTGAATTTTATTCCAAAGCTTAAGAAAATAAAGAATGTTTTAAGAGTATGGAAAATGAGAAATTTAACTCCAATAGGGAAAATAACTATTTTGAAGTCACTCGGCCTTTCTCAAATTATATTTCTGTTGTCTGTATTACCAAAACCTCCTGAAGATTTTATGAAAGAATTAGAACATTCAATTTACTCTTTTATTTGGAATGAAAAACCGGATAAAATCAGTCGTCTTACAATTATTGGAGATTATAGTCAAGGTGGATTGAAAATGTTACATTTACCTTCTGTAATTTCTGGCTTGAAAATTGCGTGGGTTAAACGTTATATGAGCACAGAAAATAAAGGAAAATGGAAATGTTTTTTCGAACACAACTTGGTCACCTTTGGAGGAGAATTGTTTTGGACATGTAATTTAAAATACGATGATCCCAAAATATTACAAATAAAAAATCAATTCATTCGAGAAATCTTAATTACTTGGAGTCGTTTAACATTCTCTCCTAATTTATCTGATTTGAATATAAAGAATCAAGTGTTATGGAATAACTCATTGATCAAAGTAGATGGGAAAGTTATATATAAACAACTTTGGCTTAAATATGGGATCATCAGTATTAAACATTTAATGGATGAACAAAACAATTTTCTCTCACATACAACTTTTTTACAAAAATACAAAATTAATTGTAATTTTCTTGAATATCATTCATTGATTTCTGCAATACCCAATGAATGGAAACATTTTAGTCAACATCTTGTCGAGAGTAAAACAACTCAAGAAGATTTGTTGTATAATTTAAATAATGTTTTTAAGGTATGCAAGTTTATCCATAGAATTTCTGTTGATAAAATCTTAAAGTCCCCCACTTCGCAATCAAAATGGGCATCCATTTTAAATGAACCGGTTAATAATTGGAACAGATTGTATATGATTCCCTTTAAATGCTGTCTTTCTACAAAACTCCGCTACTTCCAATATAAACTTTTTAATCGGATAATGGGGGTGAACAAACATCTTTACGATATTGGCTTGTCTGAATCTAATTTATGTACATTTTGTTCTTCCTCTGTTGAAAGTATTTCACATCTGTTTTGGGACTGCCCTGTAACTCAACAATTTATTCAAAACTTCCAAACCTCTTATTTGAACAATAACGTGGATTTGAATAAGAATTTATTTTTGTTTGGTTGCCCAGACGCTCAATACTCTACTGTAAACCGTTATATTCTTTATGCTAAATATTTCATTTTTTCCACACGTTGTAAGGGTAATCGGTTGTGTTTTAGCTCTTTTAAGAGTGTATTGAAACGCTATTGTGAAATTGAAAGGGTTCTCAGTCAAAAACATCATAATTTTGTCATATCATTAGATAATAGCACGCATGTACAGTTGTTGTAAACATGTTCGCTTCATGATTCTTTTGTAAATTGAATTGCTTTCGTGCATGGGTGTCGATCGGTATTCTTGGTTGGGGGGGATGATTGACACAAATGTTCTTGTGGATGGGGATCTTTCAAAATTACCCCCACTAAAATCACAAGTTAGGACAATTGGGAGTGGTTGATATGCATGGTGTTCTTGGAAATTCCTTCATTGTTGTAGTGTACTATACTCGTATCATTTTTTTGAAAATTCAATTTGTGTTACAAGTAAGCCTATTCTAAACTCATACCGAGAAAAAAATGACAAAAATTGACTGGACCATGTACATAGTGATCTGTTCATTGAGCATGATGTATACACAGGGGCGTCGATCCATTTTTCAGATGGAGGTGGGAATTATGAATCAACGTTCCAAAGGCGCTCGATCACAAAAAAACGAACAAACTCACCCCCACACACATAGGCCTATATATATATATATAATATATATATATAGAAAGATACACATATCTCACCTTCACCAACAATGCGAGCGCGAAGCGCGAGCTAAATTTTTTAGTATGCCATGAAAACAGAAAAATGTACCTGTTTAGGTTTGTTTGTAGTAACTCATGAGGAGGGTCGATACATGTATCTCACTAGAGAGCGAGCTGAAATTTCTTTATATTCTGACCTGAAAGCTTGATATTCTAAGCATTTTTGGTACCAATGATTAAGATGGGTATCTAGAAGAACAATAGATGTGAGCGCGAGCTGAAAATTTTGATCTGGAAAAAAAGACACTTTAACGGAAGATGTTTATCCACCAAAAGATTATTGCAAATCAAAGTTCTTTTGAGGTTTAGAATTGAAAACGGGACATTCTATTCACCTATATAATCATGAAAAGTATGGGTTTTTGGTACATGATGCGAGCGCGAAGCGCGAGCTGAAAATTTTTCTATTCCAATCTGAAAAGCAGACATTTTGAGCACGATTTTAAATCAAAATCGAGTTGGTTTCTCCATCTCGCTTGCTGATTTCAGTGTAGCATTACAGTCTTATTTCATTTTTTTGTTGCACATGCGGAATTATTTTTTTTTTTGGGGGGGGGCAGAACGATATGTTTGCCCCCCAATATTTTTATTGGTGGGGCGATCGCCCCCTGCCCCCCCCCCCCCACCCAGGATCGACGCCTCTGTGTATACAACTTCTCTCTTAATTCTAACCTGACTGGCAATATCTTTATTCTTCTTAATGCATTATGATAAAATGCAGATTCAGACCAATTAAGACTAGCAAAAATTACAACCTGTGTGGCTTCTCGTGCGCCATCGGGCTTACCGTCATTCCTTAGAGATTTATCTTGCCACTCTTTTACTCCCGTTTATTTTTCCACCCTTTTGAATAAATGATTTATTTAAATTAATTTATTCACCACTGGTGGGATGGAACACCCTATCAACAAAAGTTGATTTTCGTTGGGGTCCTTTTATGTCATGTGTTAAAAATATCAGATACATAAACATTTCATTCTTTTTCATCTTGAACCTCCACCCATCTGTTTAATAGTCCTGAAAAAGAATGTATTTATTTAATAACAATATTGCGAGGGAAACACACTGATTGATGGCATACTATAATCATCATGATCAAACTTTTCATTTTTTTTATAATCATTATAATTTTTCTACCCTAAGTTATTGGGGGGGATGATAATACAGGCCATACCCCCCACTTGAAATATTGGGGGGGATATATCCCCCCCATCCCCCCCGTGATCGACACCCATGCTTTCGTGTTTGATTTCTGAATAAAATCTTTCTATGAAAAAAAAAGATGTTGAACCTTGGGGCACCCATTGATGTTCAATTTTGGAAGGACCAAATTGATGTTTAACCTAGATGGGTGCGCGACCTAGAACGGGGTACAGAATGGATGATTACCTATAAGCTACAATGTGATGTTCAACATAGAGGGGGGTGCCAAACAGACCTTCACCCTTGGGGCGCCGAATTGACGTTCAATCAAGGGGGCATCGAATTGATGCTCGACCTAGAAGGGCGAGCCGAATTGATGATCATTCTAGGAGCGCCAAAGTGAAGCTCAACATGTGAGTGTCAAAAAGATGTTGAACCTCAGGCACCAAATTGATGTTCAATTTTAGAAGCGTCAAATAAATTTTAAACATAAAAGGGTGAGATTGATGCTAGACCTAGGACGTCGAATGGGGGGGGGAGTGTCGGAAAGGCAATAGAAAAATGGGGGCTCAAAATTTATGTTAAACCTAGAAGGGTCGAAACTGATGTTAAATCGAGGGGGATTGCATACCGAACTGTTGTAAGACCTAGAGGGCCAAATTCAAGATCGACGTAGAGGCGCCGGTCAATGTTAGACACAGGAGATGCCTAATGAACGTTCAATCTAGTGGTGCCTACGTGATGTTCAACATGGGGAGGGGGGGGGGGGTGTCAATTAGATGTTGAACCTAGGGGCACCAATTGATATTCAATTTTGGAAGCGCCAAATTGTTGTTTAACCTAGAGGGGTGAAATTGATGCAAGACCTAGGACGTCGAATGGGGGGGGGGGTAGTGTTGGAATAGAGAACATAAAAGTGGGCGCAGAATTGATGTTAAACCTAGAGGGGTCGAAATTGATGTTAAATACAGGGGGAGGGCACACCGAATTGTTAGACCTAGAGGGCCAAATTCAAGATCGACGTAGAGGCACTGAGTCGATGTTCGACACAGGGGGTGCCGATTGAACGTTCAATCTAGGGGTGCCTACGTGATGTTCATTAAGGGGAGGGGGCGGGGGGTGTCAAATAGATGTTGAACCTAGGGGCACCAATTGATGTTTTATTTTGGAAGCGCCAAATTGATGTTTAACCTAGAGGGTGAGATTGATGCTAAACGTAGGCCGTCGAATGGGGGGGGGGTCGAATAGACAATAGAGAAAAGGGGGCGCAGAATTGATGTTAAACCTAGAGGGGCCGAAATTGATGTTAAATCTAGGGGGAGTGCACACCGAATTGTTGTTAGACCAAGAGGGCCAAATTCATGTTTGACGTAGAGGCGCCGAGTTAATGTTTGACATAGGTGGTGCCGAATGAAAGTTCGACCTTGGGGCTTAAAATTATGGTCAACCTGGGGAGGGGGGCGCCAAATTGATGCTCGACCTAGAAGGTGGTGAAGAATTGATCCTCGACCTAGGGGGCGCCAAGGTGATGTTCAACAGGGGGGCTTGCCGAGTCGATATTCGACATAGTGGAGAGGGGGATGCTGAATGGACGTTCAACCTAGGGTAGCCGAACTGATGTTTATTTCAGTGGGGGGGGAGGTTTAGAATTTACGTTTTACCTCTGGGTGTCGAATCGATGCTCGACTAAGGGGCGCGCCGAATTGATGTTCAATCTAGGGGGCGTGGAATAAATGTTTTACCTCGTGGTGCCGAATTGATGTTTAATCAAGAGGGCGCCCAATTGATTCCCGACCTAGAACTGGCCATTGAATGGATGATCAACCTAGGGGAGCCAATGTGATGTTAAACATAGAGGGGGTGCCAAACAGCTGTTCAACATAGGGGCGCCAAATTCATTTTAAATCTAGGGGGCATCGAATTGATGCTCCACCTAGAAGGGCGAACCGAATGGATGATCATTCTAGGGGCGCCAAAGTGAAGTTCAACATGGGGGTGTGTCAGAAAGATGTTGAACCTCGGGGAACCAAAGTGATGTTCAATTTTGGAAGCGCCAAATTGATGTTTAGCCTAGAGGGGTTAAATTGATCCTAGACCTAGGACGTCGAATGGGGGGAGTGTCAAATAGACAACAGAGTAAAAGGGGAAGCAGAATTGATGTTAAACTTAAGAGGGAGGGAGAATCGAATTTTTGTTTGACCTATGGGCGCCGAATTGAAGTTCGACGTAGAGGCGCCGAGTTGTAGTTCGACGTAGAGGCGCCGAGTCGATGTTCGACACAGGGGGTGCCGAATGAACTTTCAACCTAGGGGTACCTAGGTGATGTTCAAGATGGGGATGGGGGGTGACAAACAGCTGTTCAAAATAGGGGGGCCAAATTGATGTTCAATCTAGGGGGAGCTGACTTGATGTTAAACCTAGAGGGGCGAAATTGATCCTTAACGTAGGTGGGGGCACCAAATTGATGTTTGACCTAGGGGTGTCGAAGGGGGGGGGGTGGAATAGACAATGGAGAATAGGGGGCGCAGAGTTGATGTTAAACCCTAGAGGGGTCGAAATTGATATTAAATCTAGGGGGAGGGCACACTGAATTGTTGTTAGACCTAGGGGCCTAATTCCTGTTCGACGTAGAGGCGACGAGTTGATGTTCGACATAGGGGGTGCCGAATGAACGTCCGACCTTGGGGCGTAAAATTATGGTCAACGTGGGGAGAGGGGCGCCAAATTGATGCTCGACCTAGAAGGGGGTAAATAATGGATGCTCTACCTAGGGGCTCCAAATTGATGTTCAACAGAGGGGGGGGGGTTGCCGAGTCGATGTTCGACATAGTGGAGAGGGGGATGCTGAATGGACGTTCAACCTAGGGGAGCCGAACTGATGTTTATTACAGGGGGAGGGTTAGAATGTACATTTACTTAGGGGTGTCGAATCAATGCTCGACTTAGGGAAGCCAAATTGATGTTCAATCTAGGGGCGTGGAATGTTTTACCTGGTGGTGCCGAATTGATGTTTAATCAAGAGGGCGCCCAATTGATGCCCGACCTAGAACGGGGCATTGAATGGATGATCAACCTAGGGGCGCCAATGTGATGTTCAATCTAGGGCGCCGATTTGATGTTAAACTAAGTTGGGCGAAATTGATACTTAACCTAGGAGGGGGCACCCAATTAATGTTTGACCTTGGTGCGCCGAATGGGGGGTTGGAATAGACAATTGAGAATAAGGAGCGCACAATTGATGTTAAACCTAGAGGGTTGGAGTTGATGCTAAACCTAGGGGGAAGGGTGCACCGATTCGATGTTGACCAAGAGGCGCCGAATTCATGTTTGATGGAGAGGTGCAGAGTCGATGTTCGACATAGGACGATGCTGAATGGATGTTCGACCTAGGGGAGCCAAAATGATGTTCAATCTAGGGGGCGTGTAATAAATGTTTTACCTATAGGTGGTGCCAAATTGATGTTCAATCAAGAGGGCGCCGAATTGGTGCCCGACCTAGAACGGGGCATTGAATGGATGATCAACCTAGGGGCGCCAATGTGATGTTCAACATAGAGGGGGGTGCCAAACAGATCGTCAACCTGGGGACGCCAAATTGATTTCAATCTAGGGGGCATCGAAATGATACTCGACCTAGAAGGGCGTGGTTCGAAATAGGCAGTGAACGATTATCAATTATCAATAATGGCAAAGAGGAGATCAGAGATTTTGTATGATTTTGAAGGTTTTGAAGCTCTCATTGTTACTGATTTGCCATACCTTCTCTAAAGGTAGCTGACAATTAATTGCAGTATTCCGTTGTTTATCTTATACTTTTTCACAACCAATAGCGATGTTAAATACTGCTGGGATCGGGGGCCGGAGAGAAATGTCTCTATTATGATTCATTCTAATTATGTAAGGCGCTAACTCTAATGTTATCCGCAAGACATTGCTGCATTGGGAAGACAATATCGGCATAAAATTTGTTCCATACACTTTGTAACCAGCTTGGACACCACCAACATATTTCATTATTTAAAGAAGCATGGTTAGTATATCAGGCAGGTATAAGTCTCTGTTAAATTTGAGTTGGTATAAAAAAGCAAGTTTTAAAATGTCATAACTATCTAATTTTACAACCGATTATGATGAAATATTCAGTGTTATGCTTGTTGGATTTTTCTCTTTTTATTCGAATAAACTTTGTTTGGGTGGACTTGTCCTTTAATAAGGCTGATCATTACGCACGTCGAGTGCAGGATATACTACATTGGAGCCCAGTGAATTCTTGGTGACTTTCACTGGTAGCTCTGGAATTCTGGAAACACCGAATTATTCCCGAAAGTACCCGAGGAACTACAAACGCACCTACACAATCACGGTTCATGCTTGGCAGCAGATCGTATTGCAATTCAAAGATTTTCAGATTGAAAGTGAACGGAGAATTTTCGGGGAGGGTATAACAGAGGCCGATGAGGTAGGAACCGTTTTGTCATCACCTATCACCATAATCACAGCACAGAATGTGATGTTTAAAAAGAATGACAAAGAAAATATGGAAAGGAAAGTTTGCAAATACCAAAGTGAATTTATGCAACCTCTCTTTTTTAACATCTAAACTAGATACTTATTCTTCCTCTTCCATTCAACATTCTCGACTCATTCTATCAACGAATTCCGCTGCAATTAGGTGAAGGCAGAAAGATTTTTTTTTAAATAGCTTGGAGTCGTAGGACATGCGTGCACCCAGCACATATATTTTTAAAAGGCGTATGCTAACTATTCTTATTGATAAAGTTTTCTAGAATAGGTACTCCGAATTATCGAATGTTCCTTCACAGACTCTGGGGCAACAAGGAACCAGAAGGTTCTCTTGAATCCTTCGCAAACACTATGACACTGGAATTCGTCAGTGACGGTTTTGTCGAAAAACGTGGCTTCTCTGTCTCTAATCGCACAATCAACTACCTCTGCCAGGAGCCGATATCCTACATGTAGATGCCGGGCACCACATCAATTTCGATAATTGGCCTAAGGTTTGTCCCTGGCGGCTCCCAGAGACATGCCTCTACACCATAAAGGTGCCGGATGACTATCGGATAGAGCTGACCTACCTGTCCATTGATTTTCTGAAGTCTGACTTCTGCAAGACGAACTCTCGTTCTTGATCTCGGTGACAGTATCGCGGTTCCAACGTTTTAAGTACTACTATAACCCTAAAAGGACCCCCCCCCCTCAACGTTTCGCGCGATTTTGACAAAACCTGGGGTTATTGATTGACAATATTGGCCTCATAAAGAAAAGCGGTGTTGTTATTCTAAAATTTTCAGATTTTATTATGCTGTTATGCATGCTTACTACCTTGCAGTTATAACTTTTTATCATTAAGATCTAGTCATTCTAGTATACAGATCTTGATCCCTTGATAAATTCGATCAGTAAAAAGAGAAAAAATAGAAGGAAAAAATAAGACGAGGGTGAAGAAAAAGACGACCCCAACTTCACCACCAATATCCAACATTCCACGAAGATTCATAATATATTGATGTTAATGTTGAATAAAATGGGTAATGTATTTGCATTCTACAAAACTACTAATCAATTAATTTTAGTTACTGGTTCTATTATTAAATACAAACGTAACACTTTCGAATTCACATCTCATTGTGCAATGATATTCACTTTCATTCCTTTAAAACTCATCGGGATTTTTCAAGGAAAATGATCAGTTGAAACTCCTCTAATATAATTGTAGTTCTTCAGAATCACGAATAGTTCGGTTTGTAAAGAAGTTTATTCTATCGCTTGAAATTTTGTTTCACGCTTTTCATTCAGCGCATCCGAGATTAGCTTACAACCCAAAATCACCCTTTAGTTATTTTGAATAAAAAGTAGCCATTCAAAACAAATTGCAATCTTATAGAGAATTGGGTCAATGATGATATTTAAAAAGGTATTTTATGTGACACTTATGTCATTTAATTTCCGTTGTCATTATTAAAGCCTCGTCGTAAAGTAGGCAGATGCAGACATTTAGGAAGATCACGGCTTATTTACATGATTTAAGACTGGCAATAATTGAGAAGTATATCTCATGAATATATACGCTTGTAACACTATAGTTTGGGGAAAATGGATTTTCATCTGGAGATTTTGTATGTAAAATAATGCTATGTAATTGGCTAACTTGACAATATGACACACTTCTGACCTATCACGATGTGTTGCTATAATACTAGTCTCAAATCGATCAATTTCTTGCTTGGTGTTTGACCATTCAGTCCTATTATGTTTTAATATCTTCTGGTTGGCTGACAAGCGACCTCTGCGTAATTTTCAAGAGTTTCTGCGAAGTCCGAAGTCTTTGTTGTAAATTTTGTTTCTCATCCAAAAGATCCCGTAACTGTATAACATAATCCATGAAAATTGGAAATAGAAAGCAAATTCATTCGTGTGACCTGCCTGATTTTATACATATATTCATGTTGCAACTTTATCAAAAGCATTTATTCGCATAGTATTTCACTTTAAGTCGGTAGTACTAGCAGCTCTCCGTTATCATTTAGGTTGAGCGTTACTCCCCAGATGAGAAGACCAGCTTTTTATAAGTTTTCAGGTTAAAATGACTTAGACATCTAGTTGGTTTTATAAAAACATTTTTTTATTTTTTCTTAAATTTTGTCAAGCCACAGAGAGCAGATCCCCACAAGACATGTAAACTAAATGAAATAAACTGTGTTCACGATGAATGAATGTGTTTTTTTAAAGTGGATCGATAAAGATGTGGTATATTATGTATACAAGCTTCTGAATGCAAAACATTTTTTTACTATTAATGGCATTTATTGTAAGACGTCACAAATTTGAAACTTGAAAAATGCATTAACTTTATCAATAGGTTTCACCGAGCCTTGATGTTTTTATACATTTTCTACTTTTATCAAATCCAAATTGACAGGGCAACCTAGATTGAGTTGAGGTAAACAAGGTAAACATATTCTGTCAGAAAAAAAAATCGTAAAATGTAGACAGAAAAAGAGAAGGCGTACCTGATCTTGGAGTTTAGCGGAGTTGGTTTCGGCAATGCCTAGTCTGCTCGTGAGGCGTTTATTCTGATCGTGGATTGTTCCACATTCAACCTTGAGCTCATGCAGGACTTCGTGATTCTTCTTTTGGTCATCGCTGAGATCGTAGAACGCTTTCCTGAGAAAAAAAATGAAATTACTGAAATATCGATGCCAGATCATAGACTACGTATACATTACAGCGCATGGATGCAATCTGCGGCGATTAAAATAATGCAGTCAAACCCATTATTCCCCCCATCCCCCCCCCAAAAAAAAAAAGAACTCCGATTTGAACCGATCATGAGCATGCATCTTTCCCCCTTTTTTAGAGTTGAATTTGAAGATTTCGGTTCAAAATTTGGACAGAAATCTTTTTGTAACGGCATTAAAATCCCAACACTTTCCTCATGTTTGTGATCGCATTGAGCTGAGACCCTATTGTGATATTTTGTGGTCATTTTAGTTTCATAAGTTATTAGTTTATCTATATTCATCAGCGTAATGAGCCAAAAATTTAAAGGGCCACACATGGCGTAAAGGGTGTAATTCTAAAAAGCTCCGAGCGACCTAAAGCAAGCGAGCAAATCTTTTAATCTTTTAATACAACAACTTGTTTTGTGATAGATTTTAACATAATTTTCAAAAAATGCTATCATATTTCATCCTGTCACCTTTCCTATTTTTTTCTCTCACTTTAGTCTTGGTCGTGGAACTCTTTTTTTTTTGGGGGGTCATGGGTTCCAAACGTGCTCCCCAATTAATATATATGCCAGTGATATTTTTCTAATGAGATGAAACTTACGTTCACTGCGATACTCACCAGTTCTGTTTGTGAGCTTGGAGTGCTTTGGACCAGCCTGCCGCAGGGTCGTTTTCATAGTTACCGACCATTACTTCTTCGTCATCACTGATAGAGTCGGCAGACATTGAAGACTCTTCAATTCCTCTTTTCGGCTCTGGTGAACACGAACATACCGACTGATCGACTTGGAGCGCTCCAGTAGAGCACATCTCTTCAACCTTATCCGCAAGCTCTTGTAGCCTGTCCACCAAGTTTCTATCTGTAGTCATTTCTGCTATTTGACTTTCAAGCTCTTCCACCCGCCAAGTCAATCTTTGATTGTCATCTTTCAGTTTGGCACATTCCAATTCCCTCTCCTTTCTCTTCCTCTGTAACCAAAGAAGAGTTCCAACAAGATTGTAATACTTTGTCAAAACATAGGCCTCTTCATTCTCTAACGATAAAGTGCCCGTGCAGAAGGTTTCCGTCGTCTTCACCAGGGCCCAGTTGCTCGCCTGGGCATCGCGAATTGTCTTTTGCATGGTGTTGTAACTCTTGGACAGTTTGTGGCTCAAGTGTTCCAAATCCTTAATGACCAACTGAGTGTCTCGCATCGCTCGGAGAATAAAGTCGAAGTGGTCATCCTTGCTGATGGCCTGTTCGTTTTCCAGGAGAGAACCAGCGCGATTATGATGACGAAGAGTACTGATGCGGGAATTGATGCAGTCGCAAATGGAGGACGTTGTGGATCGTCGAGGTGGCTCTGATGGCTTCAACGTTGCGGTTTGCATCGAAGCATCCACAACTGATTTTAGATTAGCCATCTTTGATGAGAGGCGATTTATCAGGTGCTTCATATCCTTGGGAAGACGTCGTTTCTCTCTGTGGAAACGTATAGATTTGGAAATTCAGAGCAATATGTGCATTCCAGGGAGATAATGTATTAGACAAGCACAGAGTAGACATGGAGCAAGACCATGAAGACATCCTCCCAAGATTTCTGAGATGATTGAAGACCTTCCCCTTTCCACCGTCATGGAATTATTACAACCATTATCGAAAGGAAAATCATGATGTTTTATATTTGATATTAGCCTTATAAAGATTTTGAAAACTTAAAAACACCAACATATTCAACCAAATCGATGGTCAGTAATAACCTTTTATGGATGAAATCATCATCCATCAATATTGATAATTTCATCAAAGCAGAAGCTTAAATAGTGGCGACGTATAAACATAAGCTGGATAACCTGATTATGGAGAAAAGAGCAAAAGAAATGTCCACTTAAAGGCATGTTCCAGGCTGGAGATATTTGTATCTCAATAGAGTAAAATTCCCGGAGCAAAATGCTGAAAATTTGATTCTGCTCTGTGAACTTTACTCTATTTATTTAGATATAAATATAATGACCATCCCTTTAAAAAGAATCAAATCAATACAGTGGTGTTTATAAGTTAGTGAAACCCAATAGGAAAATGCACTTCTATACATTCTGAATTTTGATTGTAGACACACAATATCCGTCGAGCCGAAAGAAATAATCTTTATTGAATGTAATCTTTTATCACCTGACTCGGGGGGGGGGGCACTTACATTCGCTAGGAAAATTACGTGTTTTGGGTCGAATATGCGGGGACGATAAGACAAAATTAAAATGTTTTATAAAGGATGTCCTTTTTGCCCCCAAACTTCGTGTTTAGAGTCCGATTTGCCCGAGGTGTAGAAGGTGGGGTCGTACTAAACCAAATAAGGTAAAGCCGACGACAGAAGGACCCGTAACAATAAAACATTCCTGTACTTGTTTAGGGGTTCATTTCAGGGAATATTTGCCAAGAGTATCGTTTTGTTTCCAATACTTGTTAAGGGTAGGGTTTCACACACCAATACTTAAGGGGTGCATTTTCAGAAAATGGAAATTTCGTGTTTAGGGTGCTTTTCGACCCCCATGGTCGCGCATGGTATGCACTCGTGAATGGAAGTGGCCCCCCGGGACCTGACTTCAGAATGAAATATCTAAAAAAAAAAAAAAAGGCAGATTTTGAATACTTGATTCATTTTCTGGTGGGGTTCACTAACTTTTTAGCACCACTGTTTATTGCTTGGCATATTATACCGAGGGAGCTTGAAATGAGGAATTAATCCGATCTCTGGACCAGGAACCCAATTTTTCGACTGACGAGGTGGCTTTTCATTTTGTATACAGACATCCTTCGTTTGGGCCAACTCGGTCAATATCCTGTCGATTCTCTCCACCGAAGCCCGGCGATAGAAATCCTGGTACTTGATGGGCAAGAGAGATCCGTCGCGACCGACGACAAAGCCTTTGTCATCGACGGCAACGGGGACGCCGTTGATGGATATGTGTCCGTTTCTGACCACCATGGTTATCTGTTTTAGGGTGAAAATAAAATATCAATTATACATGTAATAGGTGCGTGCGAGTGCTGATAGTGTGTGTGCTTGTGTATGTTTGATAGAAAGAGTGGGAATGTAAAGACTTAAGTTGTACGTACAGAAAATGGGGGGGGGGTGAATATAATATATTGTCACATTGGAACAAGCAAATAAACACAATACTCACATCAGCCATGCCTTTAAATCATATTCTTTATTTCTGAAGTATACTATGCTTTTATCTCTCTCCAAATAACACTGTTCTTCAAACAATTTCCACGCTGCAAAACCGTAACTGTCACTAAGACTCAAATAACAATATTCTTCCAACAATTTCCACACTGCATTACTGTCCTGTATTGACCTCATCATAACCTCTCTAAATCTACTCCTAATCCAATACCATTACATTTACTTAATATCCAAATACCTTTGACATTATTAAATACATCATTCCGAACCACTTCCTTATGTGCTAACAGGCGCGGATCCAGGAGGGGGCCGAGCCGGCCCCGCCCCCCCCCCTATTTTTGACAACCTGCAGAAAAAATCTTAATAGAAACTACGGAAAACAGAAAGAAAACTAAGAAAAAGGTATTATACCCATGATGTGTAATTTACAGCCTCGTAACAGCCGGCCCGACCCCGAAAGGAAAGAAGAAAAATGTGACGGGAAGAATTGGTAAATAGACTTAATATAAAATTTTCGCTCGCGCTTCGCGCTCGCATTGCCTGTGTAATGAATCTCATTCAAGAGGATTAGTGACACCTCATACATCCAGTTCTGAAATCAATTTGCACACAATAATTTAGCTCGCACATCAAGCTTTCGTTATTTCGTTTGATTTACACTGTTGTATTAAAATTTTCAGCTCGCGTTGTTTAGTTGGAAACTTATCCTTGTTCATGATTATAAAAACTGCTCATAATCTTCAGTTCTAAGGCCATAAAATATCAAAGAATTTTAGCTCGCGCTTCGCGCTCTTATTATATCTTAAGACCACATGAGATACCTTATCTTGTTTATAACAATAAAAACTAACATATACTTAAGACTTCAGTCTTTAGTTACCACCCCCTGAAAAACCAACCAAAAAAAAATTAGATTATAGCGCCCAAACGAGAAAAATGTTGATGAAAATATTTTTCGCCCCCCCCCCTATTGGCGAAAGCTGGATCCGCCCCTGGCTAAAGTATACGCACTCGCTCTACAATAATGAACAGAAAATACTATGCGCTGATAATTGTTCTCAAAATCCAATCACGCTCATTGTCTCAATTCCATACGTCACCAGTTTTTGATGAATAGTTCATACTCCAAGAAGAATCAATGCTTTAAAGTTTTAATCAACAAATTCAGAGTCCTGCTGTCGCCCACCTCGCTAAACAGCACTCCATCGGCGTCTAAGTCATGTACGTCGAAGTTAAGGATGGGAAGGGTAGTCTTGAGGACTCCATGATGATGTATTTAAAAAAAAACCTTTGACATATACTTCTTCACCATTGGATGAAGAAGTATATGTCATTTTTTTTAAAGACATCATCATGGAGTCCTCAAGACTAGGAAGGGGGTGCATCCTGTCCCAGACTAAGTGCCATCTAAAATTGAATAACGGCCAGTAAACACTCTACTATACATATGGTTCGTATCAAAAAAAACGGGACAGATTTGAAAAGTCTATAAAATTTTAGTTTCAAATTATTATTTCTATATTTTGGTGTTAATAGGTGCTCTAAGGTCTGGTCTTTCAAATGCTATTAAAAAAATTAGTTTTGTTCATGCTTGAGTGAACACGGGACGTTTTTGTTGGGGGTTTAAAAAGAGGCTTGCGCCAGAATTGCAGAATGTGAGTGATATGATGATCGGACTTCTTGCATATTAGCAGACTTCCTCTTAACCTTTTCATTATCTTTGCCATAATTTTCAAATAATGCAGTCAAAATTCAATTTCAGATCTATTTATTTGCTTGAATTATTCTGTTATTTCTTTTTAATATGCTCTCTGTTAGCTTTGAATATTCCTTCTTCAAGCTAAAATTATTTTTTTTCAACCGAATTATGGGAGAGCATGGATTTTTTTATTCAAATCCTTTCATTATGTGCTACAAAGATTATGGTGCCTTTTGAACAAAGCCACACAGATGGGTGGGCGCTCGGGTTGCTCCCCCCCCAATTAAAAAAATCATGACCCCAAAAAAGTGGACAGGAAATAAAAGGACAGATAGAAAGTAAAATATATTATTTTCTGAATACCATGTCAAAATCTATCACAAAATTTGATATTGCAATTAAAAAAGTGGGAATATTTGCGTGCTCACTTCGCTCGCTCACAACTTTTTAATGCATTTTACCCGATCTGCCATATCTAGCTCCTTCAAAATTGACTCAATACACCATTGTCATTGAAAGACATGAATCCCTTCCTGTGTTTCCTGTCAAGCAATTAAACTTGGTCAAGGAATTAATGACCCATTGAAAACTAGATTCATGTCTTTTAAAGGTACATAACATTATTTGTTTCACATAATAAAACGATTTTAATAATCACAAGTTTTCCCAATTAATCATTCAAATCTTCTTGCTTGGGTTGACAAAAAAAATCTTCTTTTCTCAGTTACTTATGAAGGAAAATTAAAAGGTAAGAGAAGATTAAATGAAAAACGAAATAATTCAATTAATTAAATAACTTTGTAAATGAAATTTGAGAGCATAATTCGAAAATTGTGGCACAGATAATGAAAAGGTCAAGAGGAAGTCTCCTGATTAGCAAGAAGTCTGATCATTGTATTACACATATTCTGCAATTCTGGCGCAAGCCTCTTTTTGAACCCCCAACAAAAATGTCCCGTGTTCGCTCAAGCATGAATAAAATTTATTTTTTTTAATTGCATTTCAAAGATAAGACCTTAGAGCATCTATTAACACCAAAATATAGACATCATTATTTGAAACAAAAATTTTATAGACTTTTCAAATCTGTCCCGTTTTTTTTGATACGCACTGTATATATGGTTCGGATTCTATGAATAGTTATTCATAAATAAAGCACTAAAGCATCTTAATAAATAATTACTAAATAATTCAAAATCTATGACATCCTTCCATCTTGAAATGCTTACATAAATTAGTGTTTTAAACTTCAAACAATAATAAGGATAAAATTCAAAGAATTCTATTAAAGGGTTTACTCAAATACTTTATAAATAGATCATACAAAGAATCATCCATTTCTATATTAAAGTATCCTTTATCATAAGTCAGTATTGTTTCTTTCACATATATTGTAATTTCTGTTACTTTCAAAACATACCAAAGCTCAAAAGTCAACTCACCTGTGGTGCTGAATTTAATATGTGTATACAGAATTGATGAAATACCCTGTCAAAACAGGTTCTTCTCCTGCTCTATAAAACTTTGAGAATTATAAGACTAAACCAGAAAATATTACATTAACTGAAATCTCCCGAGTATCCATACCCAGGCTTGGCATGTCCTTCTCTAACTGGCAGGGTGTGTCTGCCCCAAGTGTATCTTTCTACATGCTCACTACAAGGAGCATGTCCAAAGGTAATTTGCATATTTGCACCTGAAAATTCCTAAACACAAAACCTATCCTGGGCTGAATAAAATCAGGCATGCAGCTCAATTAACTATTGCATTAAAGTTTCTATAGACTAGACAACTTTACACTAAGAACTTAAACCTCTTTATCCAGCACTGATTAACATACATTTCAACTACCTCAGGCACAAGATAAACTTAATATAAGACCCTTTCACACTAGAAAGTTAATCTTCAAGTTTCACACTAATCCCATTTCACTATCATTCACCACCAATGGCACAAAAAGCACGTTACATTACATTCTTACATTCTCTATTTTACGTCTCTCTGATCTGTATCATTTTAAGATACGCACAAGTAAATGCAATTCTAAATCCACTGTGACACATATACTCCTTTAATTTCCACACAGGCGATTTGGGTTTTTCATCTCAAAAAGTTCAATGATAAGCAACCTTTCAATAGGTGAAACGAATTCAATTTCCTAAGTTTGGTCTAAAGGAACTGAACTTAATTATTTTGAAGTGGGGTATACAACAATCCCATCGATAATGTGAGTATCAAGGGTCTGCAATAAGGCGCCTTTAATTCATCTATAGTGTCAAAGTTGCACGCTGTTTCAGATGTCTCAGTTTGTGACGCTAATGACTGAGAAGCAATATCCATAAAACACGTAGGCATTGTATTGAAGTGAAAAGTGTGCTACATCAGGAGGCTATTTATAAAACATCTTTCAAAATCAACAGAAAAATGACATTAGATAAAAGCAGAATAATTATCGACAAGCATAGATACCCGAGAGCCGTCATCTGCTGTACATCTTGTAACATCAATGCTTCCTGACCCGGAAAGACCCATTTTGAATTCACTTGGGATTTCATTCAACTTTTCCATATCTGTTATCTGAAGCGTAGTCACATTAAAAAAATTATATCTTTTGCAACATTTCTCAATCTGTCTGTTGTGAAATCTTTGTGGGGATTGATCTTCACTCTGTTTTAGTTCTGATGAGACGACCGGCTCCTAAGATATGTGCATAACGATTGTTGTGTTTGCAAATGCTATCTTGATTTTGTGTCGTCAAGGCCTGTATTATTCGCGCATGCGCAAAACTTTATTCAACGCGCTTGGGTTCAACAAATAATTATGACGCAATAGTAACATTTTGTTTTCGAGAATGACGGCAAGGTTAAACGGTAATATAAGAAGAAATATGTCAATTTATAGAATCGGATGAGTTGCATTAGAACTGATGTATCTGCGCAGTTTCTTATGTCACGTTTTGGGTGAACAATCTATAAATGCTGCCCTTTTCCATGCTTTCTATGGATATGTGTGATTTCGCCCCAAAAGTCTGTATAGATTTTTCGTCAGTGTAATTTTTTTTGGCATTCAAAAAACAAAGAATACAAACAGATCAAAGACAAGATCAATCAAACTTGTACATGATAGAGAAAATAAGACCTGGATGAGAGTTGGAGAGGCTGCCTGGGTATGGAAAAAGGCTAACTTAATAGCAATAACCCACAGGTCTTCCCCCACAAACCTCACAACCCCATCCAGGTCATAACACTAATGGTGAAAATAAAAATAAAATGAAGATATTTAGAATCGGCAAAATACAATGGTCATACATGTGACTTGGTCACCTCAAGCCAACCCCCACAATACCTCCCCAATCACATCATTATGTATCTATACAAGCATTAGAATGATAAGCATCAAACATTAAAGCAATCGTAAATTTAAAATAATAAAATAATACTGCATCTACCATAAATAATGGGAAATAAGACAATAAGAACATACAAAACCATGTAAGAGTGATCAAATGACATAATGTGAGGCTTAAATAGGCCGGATTAGATTTAGTATATAAATTATGAATAAACTTGCTCTTTAGTTGAAATTGGTCATTGGGGAAAATAATAAATTAAACATTATAGAAGGAAATATCATTATAAATCAGACATCTAATTATTAAAAAAAACACATTTTCATTTCAATCAGGCAATGTTATCCTATCCTTGATACTAGACATTTCGAAAGGGGGCGATCGGGTATTTTTCACAACGCAGCAAAAACAAGTCTCTAAATAATGCTCCAAAGGGTCATCAAACATGTCAAATGGGGTGCCATCTCCTTTTTCTTTTGTTCTTAGTGTTCGATGAATTTTAGGTTAAATTTATGGTTTCTTTTCAGCTGCTCGGAAAAACAATGGTGATAACTTAAGGTTATCGTGGCAACAGGAATGTTTTATTGATAATTATCATTTTCATACTCGCCATTATCACCATCATCACCATAATTGTTATCATAACACATGCACACTATTAACAATAACTGTTGCCCGTACTGTGATGACATTAATCATTTGAATTATTATTACTATAATCGTCATCATTGTCATAATTCTTTCGATAACCAGATAACACAATTTCCTCAAAGTAAATTTATGGCAATAAAGCACATAAGCATACAAACACGGCCCAAGTAAACGAGATGTTTTGATGATGCATGGAAAAGAACGAAAGAGGTCAGGCTCACGCGTGAAAGTTTTAAGGTACTTTAATCGAATTCAAAAGAGGTCCAACCAACTTTATCATACTAAATCGACACGATTGACAATATCAAATGTCAAACAACCAATTATACCAGTAATATGAGTAGGGAAGGCCTTTAAGTAATCCTCAGGTATGAGTTGTTTATGTCATTATGTATATCTATCAAGAATGTCTTATCATGTGTTATATTTTTCTGGAAATCAAATAAACATAAGCAATCTTTTTTTAAGCAGAAGCATTATCGCGTCAAACAAAACAAAATAAACTAGAAATTTGACGTGTCCAAAGGACACAGATGCTCCCGCCTTGAGTTATTAACAGTTAAAAAGGAGATTGTTGTGAATAAAATTATGCTCATTAATATGCTCTGCTCATTGTACTTTGACTCATTGATTGAAAGACAGACCAATTTGTGTTAATAGACTTTGAAAAGAACATCTGTTATACACAACCAAATGAAGAACTTCACTTTGTTTAAAAAGTAAATTGAAGAACATCTTCAGAAACTACATGAAAAAGCTATTACAATTTGTAACAACATGCTGTAGAAAACAATGTGATCCCTCTGCCAACTTGATCTCACTGGATAGAATAATTGTGTGAGAGAGAAATGTGTTATTATGTGGGTGCAACATGTTACCCGGCACCACGACTAGGACGCGGATCACAGTACTCACAACCAGGCCTTAATATGTGTGTATCTACATGTATATAAGCAATATTGATAAGGGGTAATCCCCTTAAAATATTCATATGCTGTAACCAGCATTTTGCAATTATGTTCAAGCAAAAAGATTGTTTAACAAGTGGAATGCCTATAGCGGTCTCACCTGCATCACGCGATTCAATATGGCAGCAGTGCTGACTTTTAACAAGTGGAATGCCTCTGGCCGTCTCACCTGTATCACGCGGTTCAATATAGCAGCAGTGCTGACTTTGAAAACTACTCTAACTCGCACAAGATGTTCAGTGATCCATGGTTACTCTTATGTCCACTTTTTATGAACTAGACCAATAAACTTACAGAGATATTATGGTTATTTAACAAAAAAACCCAACATGGCCAAAGTTCATTGACCTTACATGACCTTTGACCTTGATCATGTGACCTGAAACTCAGAATGTTCAGTGATACTTGATTACTCTAATGTCCAAGTTTAACGAACTAGACCAATAAACTTTCAAAGATATTTGTTTGCTTGAAATTTATTTCTGCGTTCAACATGTTCAACATAATACAACATAATCAATAATTACATAGATTTTACATATATATACATTTTAGACACACGTATCATTTACAATCTCTTTCTGAATATAAAAAAAAACATATGAAAAATATTATTCAACTCAATTTCAGAACGCAGGAGATATGATGGTAAACCAACAAATACCCCCAATTTGGCCAAAGTTCATTGACCCTAAATGACCTTTGACCTTAATCATGAGACCTGAAACTTGCACAAAATGTTCAGTGATGCTTGATTACTATTATGTCCAAGTTTCATGAATCAGATCCATAAAATTTCAAAGTTATGATAGGAATTCTACAGATACCCCCATTCGGCCAAAGTTCATTGACCCTGAATGACCTTTGACCTTGGTCATTTGACGTGAAACTCATGCAGGATGTTCAGTGATACTTGATTAACCTTATGTCCAAGTTTCATGAACTAGGTCCATATATTTTCTAAGTTATGATGACATTTCAAAAACTTAACCTCAGGTTAAGATTTTGATGTTGATTCCTCCAACATGGTCTAAGTTCATTGACCCTAAATGACCTTTGACCTTGGTCATGTGACATGAAACTCTAAAAGGATGTTCAGTAATACTTGATTGACCTTATGGCCAAGTTTCATGAACTAGGTCCATATACTTTCTAAGTTATGATGTCATTTCAAAAAATTAACCTCAGGTTAAGATTTGATGTTGACGCCGCCGCCGTCGGAAAAGCGGCGCATAGTCTCACTCTGCTATGCAGGTGAGACAAAATACAAAATAAAACTATAAAATAATTATTCACAAAACACCATTCATATGATACAATACTACGTTCATTGATATTTGACCTTGATCATGTGACCTAAAACTTGTCAGTGATACTTGATTACCACCCCTATATCATCATTATTTTTATACACTATATCTATATACTTTGATAGTTATGACAGCAATCTAATAATTACCTCTAAAATGGCCAAAGTTCAATGACTTTAAATGACCTTTGACTTTGGTCATGTGACCTGAAACTTGCATGAGATGTTCAGTGATACTTAATAACTCTTGTGTACACGTTTTATGAACTAGACCAATACACTTACACGGATATGATGGTAATTCAATAAATACCCCTAACATGGCCGAAGTTCATTGACCTTATATGACCTTTGACCTTGGTCATGTGAACTGAAACTCGGACGGAAAATGTTCAAATATACTTGATTACTCTTATGTCCAAGTTTCATGAATCAGATCCATATACTTTCAAAGTTATGATGGTAATTCAACAGATACACCCATATTACGGCCAAAGTTCATTGACCTTTGACGTTGGTCATGTGACCTGAAATTCGCACAGGATGTTCAGTGATACTTGATTACTCTTATGTCCAAGTTTTATGAACTAGACCAATAAACTTCCAAATTTATGACGGTAATTCAACAAATACGCCCAACTTGGCCAAAGTTCATTGTCCCTAAGTGACATTTAACCTGAATCTTGCACAGGTCGGTGTACAGTGATACTTGATTAACCTTATGTCCAAGTTTCATGAACTAGGTCCATATATTTAAGTTACGCCGCCGCCGTCGAAAAAGCGGCGCCTATAGTCTCACTCTGCTTCGCAGGTGAGACAAAAATGCCTACAAGTATCAATGTGAGAAAGGTAAATGGTGCAATAAAAAGTATTTAACAATGACTGGGTGATCTTTGAATTGCATACATCAAATTCGCAGTTGGCCTGGATTTCAGTGTCATCTACCTACACACACCAATAACTTTTTTAATTTTGTTATTCCCAAAGTTACTATTCAGAAACCAACTTGCATGAGTTATGACGTTTGACTTGCGGACTTCGCAATCGAACTTAGCCTGTATTTTGCTTTGAAATCTGTTAATTATTCAAATTCTCCTAAATTACTATGCAGAAACCAACTTGCATATCTACAATGAGCTGTTACCTTTGACCTGTGGGCTCCGATTTCAAACTTAGCCTGTAAGTTGGTGTCCGTACCCAGACACCAAATTTTTAATATCTGGTGAATATTTCCAAAATTATGCGGAAACCAACTCGCATAATGTGAGCTTTGACCTATGGACTCCGATTTCAAATTTAACCTGTATTTTGGTGTCTTCTACTCAGACAGGAAATATTTATAATATCTGGTCTTTCTGGTGAATATTTCCAGTTATCATGCGGAAACCAACGTGCATATTTAATGAGTTGTGATCTTTGACCTGCGGAATCCGAATTTGAAGCCTGTATTTTGGTGTCATCTACCTACACACCAATTTGCAAAGCCATTAAACATTTTTAATGGCTTTAATGGCTTTGTTAATGCGCGGAAACCAGGTGGGGGGGGGGCGGACGGACAGACAGGGGCAACTCTCAATGCCCCCTCCGGACTTCGTCTACTAATTATAGAGCTATCTTTCCTTTAAAGGGGAAGTTCACCCTGAAGAAAACTTTCTTGTAAAAATAGCAGAAAAAATAGTAAAAAATATTGGTGAAGGTTTGAGGAAAATCCGTTAAAGAGTAAGAAAGTTATTAGAGTTCAAAGTTTTGGATTTGTGACGTCATAAACGAGCAGCTGTCCCATGTGTTATGTAATATAAAATGCATAAATTTCAAATTTTGTATGGTTCCTGATGACTTAATTTTGTTTTCTTTTCATGATCGGGTGTGAATCGATTTGTCTATTGATATACAAAACGTACAGTGAAAACCATTTTCAATTTTCTGAGAAAATGACATTTCATTGATTTTTTACCATTCGCTATGTAGGAATGCTGCTCGCATATGACGTCACAAATCAAATAATTGAAATTCTAATAACTTTTTAATTATTTGATGAATTTTTCTCAAACCTTCGGCAATATTTTTCATTAATTTTTTTGCTATTTTTACTATAAACTTTTTGTCAGGGTGAACTTCCCCTTTAAACCCTTCATGTTACCTTCTTTTTCAAAAACATGTAGCTTCGTATACCTCCCCCGTTTTTTTTATCACGTGTGTATGAGCATAATGATTGTGTTGCATATACCTCTTTGATCTCATCTGTGTCCAACCATGGACCTAGTAGGTCCATGGTCCAACCATGGAGCTAACAGCTCTATGGTCCAACACGTAGATTGTAATATCGTATTACCACCGAAACTGAGTATTATACGGTAGAAGTTATGCAATAGGGCATTACAGTGAAGGGGGCACTTGTGTGCAAGGGAGAGCAGGGACCAGGAGGAAAAGTGATTTTATCAAAAGTGAAAATTTAGATCGCTTCAAAGCCACAGGTTTTCCATTTCACAGGGTGTAGTAGTTGCAGTAATGTGAAGTCGCCGGACTCAATGAATTTATTTTGTTCTCTCTCTCTTTTGATTTGCTTGCTGATCAACCGGTAAGGGGGGGGGGGGCTGGCCCCATATATAGGGAAGCGTTTCTTTCCGAATATTTGATCTAATTCTATGTTCCTTTCTATTTTGTTCACCTTCCCCTCTCCATTCTGACTTTTATTTTTTGCACTCTGCATTATTTTAACCCCAAGTCCTTGCAATTAAATACTCATGCTACGTACAAAATTAACAACAAAACAAAAACAAAAGAAAGAAAGAAAATTTACTTTAACCGTAATAATTTTTTTATTAACAAAAAAACAAAGAAAGAATAGTGGTCAGAATAATTTTTGATATTGATATAAATATTTGCACATTAATTTCAACAACAAAAGTGTACGTTCCTTCACATAAATTTAAAACTGTTTGAATACTCTTATTGATTCATTGTATATTTATTCACATCATATCAAAATCACTTATCAAAAATATTTAGAATGGCCTCTTACTATCATTTGCGAGGCAATAGCCTATAAACAAAAGATGATGTGTTTGAGAGAAATAATAAATAAGGCAAGAAAGAGCATTAAATGAATTAAAGTTTACAAAATACGATCAGATAAATGTCCATCGTCTTCTTTAAATCGAGTAACAGATGGATGAAACAAAAGAAAATCGAAAACTGGAAAACCCCTTTATACAAAAGTAAAACGACCGACTAAACAACATCTTTGTTTCATTCACATTTATGGATATCATGCATCATCATGTCACATTATCAATTTACTTTTTAGAATGATGAAATTACATTAAATTTCAATGATGCCAATTCTTGCATGATTGCACACTTGTATTTTACACAATCACTGCCTGCTCCCTTATAAAAAAAGGGAATTGTATACTGTAACAAAACTGCAAATGACACAAATTTGATCCCATTTGGGTACCCCCCCCCCCTTCCCGGTAAATTGTCATCTTCCGTCTGTATCTTGGATAAATCTCGTAGCGGTCTGAAATCACCTCCATTTTGGGGCATGTTGTGACAGCTAAAACTGCACTATACCAGTTCACTTCATTAGCATTAAGCCTATACGTCACTTCAAGTTCGCATGGATATCTGCTGCAGAAAAGCACATCATGAAATATGTCATCCGTCGGAAACTCGTGAAAGCTTACATAATCACCTCAATTGGGTGTATATCACATTGATTTTTTAAAATGTAGAACCACGTCTGTATTGACCATTCAAGTAACTTGTAATGTAGCATAATAAAATGGAAGCTTTGTGTAGATTTGTTTGTAGCCATTATGTAAACGTGTACACATTCAGGTATATGTAATAATATTTTTATATATTTCCTACATGTATGGTATTTTACTCGACGCTCTGAAGGAAGCTAATTTCTGATTTTGGATGAAAATTACTAAATTTGAACCAGAATTATGTCCCTGTTTTTTTTTATATATATAAATATAATGGAAGACTTGGAGAGAATAAAATCTTTGATATATTTCACACTAAAAGGCACTCAAGCCCTAATGGTGTGAGGTTGTTCGTGAAACTAAATCCAAATTAACTTTTCATAAAGATCCTACATGTCTATTTTTAATTGATCGTAAATGTGATCTCTCTGATAATTTACAACAGCGCCACCTTTTGTCACATTAAGAAAGGTAGACTACTGCCCTTCTTTACTCTGACTATGTTATACCATTTACTTCCATTAAATAAATAATACTATTCATATTATTCTCAATATTTTAGTACAGACATTCTTTTAAGGGAATGTGAGCACAAATAAAATGCGACATATAAAAACAACAATTTGTAAATTTCTTATTAAACAATCAGGAAGGTCAATAACGATGGAAAGTTATTGTGATATAAAAATAGATCTATTACGATGCATATCAGTTTATGATTCTAAAATCTCATGATTGGTATTTGGTCACGTGATTTCCTGAGTTTTTGGTTTAATCTGTTTGATGCCCTTCCAGTAGTAGAACTTATCGAATACGTTCTTGTACTTCTTGACAAAGAGCGCCCTCAGTTGTTGGTTTTCAGTGATGGTTTGTGTCAAAGGTGTCTGGTTGGCTGCCACAGCAGACATATCGAACACTGGAAATAAGCTGTGAGGAGCAAAAGGGAGGGGAGGGATAACGTATAAACAGAGAATGGGAGAGAGTTAGGTAAGAGAAAAGGAAAGTGAGAAAGAGCGAGGGGGTGGTAGCCAAGGGAAGGGATGAAATTTAGAAGTTGGGGAAGACGAGAGAGGAAAGGGAGGGAAAGTAATTAAAGAAATGGGACAAAGGATAGGAAAGGGCAGGGGAGTGGAGTAGAGAGAAGAGGGGATATGGAGAAGGAGCGGAAAATGGGTAGTAAGGAGTGGAAGATGGTAAAAAGTGTATGGACGAAGGAACAGACGATAAAAATTAGTTAAAAATAATTTAAAAGGAAGTGATGGAGAATAGATATGAGACACGGGATAACAAAAAAGTTAGAAGGATGGAATGCGGTAGATAAGGGAGGAAACAGATGAAAATGGTAATAAAATAATATGATCACAATGAAAAAATACTAAAAGACCATTAAATGGGAAGGGGAAATGAGCTATTGTCTCGGTTTTAATCCATTACCCTCCCCCTTAAAAGAAACAGAGATATTGTGACGCAGATAACATAATCAAATCCATCATGTGAACATAAAAACGTCTTTACTGTGCGATTTATTAAAAAAAAAGAGTAAAACGTAATGAAAGGTCGTCTTGAATATCATTGTGAAATAAAATAATACATGTACCTGTATATCCAATTTCGAGAATTGGCTTGGTCATGTATGTTCATTTTCTTCTCAATGAATGATATTCAAACGCCTTCTTCTAGCTGTTGGCTTAGTTTATGTTTTTCAATCTTCACAAGAATATAGTATTACCAAGGGAAATGGATGGGGAGAAGACTTAAGAACTCTATATTTGGAACACACAATGACAAGCAACATTAAGGCGAAAATCAGTATGTTGATTTACCGCTTTATCATTCCAAATGAGGAATGTGCTGAAAATGTCAGGAAAATAAACTATACTTCCAGTTTATTTGGGGAAGAGAAAAACTTATTTCCTTGAATGTCACGGTAGTAGTGAAAATTCGAGAAAACTTTTCTGTTCTGAAGCAAAGAGCAGCTTTGTACATGTACTAAGCTTAGTATCAATAGCGCGTATAATGTATGAACAATAATTTTAACATTTGCAATAATTACCACAATATTCAAGATAAAAAGGGAACATACATGTAATTAGTATTGTTTGGATACAGATGAAGAGACAATGAGTACAACTTTGAGAAATAATGCATTCACTTCCAACAAAGTTGTCTTACTGCCCCCCCCCCCCTTCTCTCTATAAATATACATGTATGTTACTTCTTATATCTTTCTTATCTTCCGCGCATTGCCTAGTAATTATGATACTTATGGTTTAATAAGTGAACTATTCAAGCTTTTGAAGCTAACTTAATTTAGATTTTATTTAAAATTGTGTTGAGAGTACGATATAACTATGACATCAAAATGGGTATGGATTGCTTCATGTTTACTAATAACCCCTAAAACCACTGTAGAAATGAACGAACAGAGATTTACTATCATGAGAAAAGTTCAGAAGATATAACTCCCACTTGATCCACGAGACGAGTCTAGTACGACATAGGTTACATGCAAACCCATTTGGTCTACAATTTGAACTTTTTGTAATTTGGTCTACTACCCACCTCGTCTAATCATTTAGTCTAATTTTCAGATGGTATTATTTTCTATTCGTTTAAAGATTATTTTGCACTTTATCAAATAAAAAAAAGGTTCATCTATACATAGCCTAAGTGGTGTCGGACGAAGAGCACATTAGATGAAATGGGAATAGCCTTACTGGAAATTAGACAGCATGGTAATGTGCTAAATGGCAATTCAACCAATGGCTAGTAGACGAATTGGTGGTAGGTGAACTACATGTAGGTTAAAACAATGTGAGATGAAACTAGATGGAGAGTAGACGAAGCGGATACATGTAGACCAAGTGGCAATATACCGTTCAAAACGTCCAAAACCGATCGTTTGATTTTGAACATTGATCGAAAATAATACAAGTACAAATTCGAAACATCTTGTTAAGTCTAATTAACTAGAATATAGATAAAATTTGATAAACTATAAGTGTAATCACACTGGCCCGTATTCTGAAGTCAGGTTTAACTTAGGCTATGGTCTAACTCTGTGTAAAAAATTATGGGAAGCCAAAAGTGTCGTTTTTTTTAAATTAATTTGTATGTTTCTTATGTTTACTGTGCTCTTTCCTGATTCCTCGATGGTGGAGACAATCATCTATTTACACTTCCTAGACAATTATGAATGATTTCAGAGCCAAATGAGCTGAAATATAAATCTCTACTGTTAGTCATTTAGCTATCCATACTTAAACCACAACTTTAAACTTGAGTTTAAGTTAAACCCGACTTCAGAATATGGGCTACTGATGTTAGATTTAAGAATATCTATAACGTGGGAAACTGAAAGACCATTATAAAAGTCACTTTGAAAAAAGAATCACATCGTAATCGTTCTTCGAATAAACTTTGTAGACTCATTTGTTTCATTTAAAAATCATTTTCTTCGACATAAAATACTTTCAGATTGGTATTGAAAAAATAACATATTTACATCACTTTTAGTAACAAGATCAAAATATGTTTACATTACGTCATCCACAAAGCCATAAAACCTGAATTCCACCTTTAAGTAATAACCATCGCATCCTTGATTAAAGTGGGTACTCATACCATTATGGTAAGAGTGCTAGAAAAAATAAACCCTGGACAAAACTCCAATTTGAGCTTAAGACGATTCAACCTTTAGACGAGAAACATATTCTCTTATTTAAAAAAAAACAAAATTTGGCATATATCAATGATGAATAAGGATGACACAATCTAGATCAGAGAAACATACATAATTTAGTCACCAAACTAAAAAATAAGTCAAAAGTAAACAGAAAAGAAAACCAAGGTATAACATTTTTTCTCGTTTGTTCCAAATTGAATCATTCTGAAAGGGCACTTGGACATGAGGAAAACGTAAAAACTTACAGATTGACCAAGTCAAATGATTCGCTCATTTCATCATACCTACCCTTTAGATAATAAGCATCTAAAATCGTTAATATCACGATCAGTAGCTATCCTGAAGCTGAATTTAGAAAATTACACCTGAATATCATTGTCATTTGAGAGCCTAGCATGTAATTGATAGGTGTAAAGGGAATGTCACTGTCTATAATTAGAAGTAGATTAGATGACGATTGATCTCTACTTTTCTTTTATAACAATATGACTCATACCATGAGAGTAGCATGGGTTTGCAGGTTATGAAATAAAAATGGGGTTGTGTTTGCAGACATGGGCAAACCCGGGGAGTCATTGGGGGTTTCCGACCCATCCCTCTTTTTTTTATGCGAAAGTCCCAATTAAATGTTATTTGACCGCATTTTTACAGTGTTAAAACTGGGAAGTGATGTAGTTGTATTACTGTAGAACAGTTGGAGTCTGTTGTTTTCATGAACGATGTTCCTCAATGATGATTTTACAGACAACTCTTGCAAGCTACTGAAATCTTTGCATAATGAATGGCTGAGCGCAAATTTCTCAGCAAAAATCAATGACGAGATGCTTCGTAAAATGCTTCCATTGAATATGGGTTTGCAACTCATGTAGATAGAAGATGCATAACTCCTAAAATCAGCACCTGGATCTGTATTCATAACTGAATCTACTTTTATTCAATGGCACAAAAAACACAAGAGAAATTCAATATGACTTTGTCAATATAAAGTAGAACGACTATGGACCCACGGCTGTCTAAAATATGGAGCGCCGAAATGTCCCTAGTTGTCATGGACTCACATGTTCAAATCATTCTGCTTCAAAACAGATTCTAACTTCACTGCATCCTCAATCAAATGTATTTAACCTTTCATTTTTTATTACAACAGGTAAATATATCATTTTTTAAAAACAAACACTCTCAAATGAATAACCATGTGCTTGACTGAAACAAACAAGGATGGAAAGTATGAGAAACACATTAGTGTATTAAGATCATTTTAACACGAATCATGGTAGAATCGATTCAAACAAGCAGCAAAGTATCATTGATCAGGGTCATACATGAAACTCTATTGGCAAGTAGTGGTTGAAAAACAATCACTAATGACTAATGGAACCAAACCAGGTAGTCTAAGAAGAAAAAAAAACATTGAAATCAAGATATAATTGGTTTGAACAAAATTCCAAAAATATTTCCACAAAAAAGACTAATCATGTAAAAACAAAACTCAGTGGGAGGAGTATAAGGTATTAGGTAGAAAAATGTGGGAATAGATTATGATTTCTCTGATGTTTTTTTCACTTTCCCTACCCCACCCCTCTCTTTCTCGTTTCTCTTCATACATTTCAACAGGGGGGGGTGTCAATCAGATAAAACTGCATTTCTATTTCATATCACACAAAATGAGGAACATGATGTGGATTTAAACCATGCTAAAAGACTCAAGAGTGTGATCACATAAGATACTAACAAAATAAGGAAATTAAATGCTGATACACTGTACAGATGAGAAATTGTCCAAATATATAAGAAATCAGTACTATTGAGAAAGTACAAATACATCACAAAATTCTTGAACTTGAATCAAATAAAATGCCCTCTAAATCCAAAAATAAAACAAGGGGGAAATGAATCATGAAAAGTTCATATTGGGGTTTCCCACATTTAGTGTTTTAACTATATGCAGCTTTTGTTTCGTTTTTTTTTTTGGCTACAAAAATACATGTACGGAAACATGTCGGGATGTCAGCTAAGAGATGAAAATGAGTGGTCATACATGTATTACTAACGAAGTCTATACATGTAGATCTCATGTTTATAATTATATCGATATTAATGAAGATTCAGATTCCTGTACATGTACATTCTTGTCTCCAATAGTAATAAAAACATTTTATTTTCTAAGTTGTTCACACTGTCATGTTTGCTCATAAATCATATCGAAGTGACTCCATATAGCTTGCATTAAGTTTTTGACTATTAAGAAATCACACAAGTTCTAAAATCTATCATAATAAAACCTGTATTTCATCTTCATGTGATAAAAAGTTGATTTAGAAATCATATTGACTTGCCATGGTCCAATTATAGTATGCATTACTTTTAAAATAGTTTAATGAATCACCCCCCCCCCCCCCCCTCCCATGGGTCATCCAATTACCACTTCATTGCTTGTATTCTTTCTTATGATAACTCCTTGAAAATTCAAAAACTTCTAGAGCAAGAATTTAAAGAGTGGATTAATGCTAAAGTTTACCCCCTGCAACATAGAAATCGATGAGAGAAATGATAAAGGAATGTGTCCTAACTATTCCTCAATCCTACAAAAATGGGGTTTTACTTAAAAAAAAAGAAATCTTATCAATGAGGCAGAGCTTGATGAATCAATTAATTTATTTGAAGAAGTGTATCACACAGAATTAGGTATGATCATTCATTTATTGAACAATATTTTTTTCATTTTCTTTACTTACCTAATACCACTAACTTCTTAAATGTTACTTCATATTCAGCCAGGTTACATGTATATGACTTCACCATTATGTAGAAAACCAAGTCAATTCTTTCCTCAACCTTTATTCTGAATTACGAAAGGCGACCTTCTGAGCAAAGGTCATTCTCATGATCAGGTCATTGAGAATTGATCAGGAAAGTAGGATATTGAGAACGGAAGTATTCAGCCAATACATTATCCTGACTTCCTGCCCATAATGCATCAGTTCAGAGTCACATAACCACCAGTCAAAGCACAGCTGGCATGAGAACTGATGTTATTGCACAATCAGACATGACATCACTTTCTAGCCATGTGATTGGTTGATTGGGTACTGTGGGCATTGTGGGAAGGTGTCCCAAAGGAAATAACGGTTCAAAAGATAACAACCTGGAGGTACATGTATTATCACATGCAAGAGGTGCACTCCTTTGAAAATATCAAGTGATGTATGGAAATACTTGTGCATATGTTACTGAAAACTTCATAGGATAAAAATTAATTATAACATGCCTTGCCATATAATATGTCAAGGTGTTTCATCATTTCATCCTATTTCCTGACTTTAAGATACATGTAGTTCATTTAGATAAGTACCGTAATTGAGATTAGTTAGTAATTAGGTTTCGTTATGTCAAGTGCTTCGAGAAATTATACAACTGTTATTTTTCGAAAATTCAATCCCTGCCATCTAGAAAATAGTAGAAATACTATCTGATAAAGCTTGATATCAATAATTTGATGTGATGATATTACGATCAAGAAAGGATTAAATGATAAAACAGCTACAAACTGTACATATGTCAACATACATGTATCCTGGCCTAACCATCCAGGTTAGTCTTTTGCCCTTTTACTATTTATAACCTTCTTTTCCTGCCATTATGTCATCCCACAATGGCACTTTTAATGAGGGTGGGAGCTATCTAAACACACGAATCCATTTCCAGACCAGATACAAATGCAGCTATTAAAATAATGTTTTTGCCAAAACTAGCAATTGTTGGACACGAACAGTATTGCTCTCTGCCAGGTAAAAAAAATTCAGAAACACAAACCAAACATGGGATGGAATTTCTAGTGAATGTGATGCCAAATTAAAGGACCAAATAATAGGCAATGGTAATGTTCTTCTTTTGCTTTTGATACATGTATTGTGTCATGTTGAAGGAGGTGCCTAATGGGAGAATTATGAGCACCAAGAGTTATATGAATATATGTTTTCAAACAATCTCATAACTTACCAGGCATGCCAGGAGGAGAGGTAAGAGGGGAAAGATCTTGCAGACTATTTTTCAAACCAGGAAAAAACAACTTTCCCTACAGAGTGTGGTGTAAATTTATCATGAAAACAAAATATGCAGATTGTATCAAAGCAAGAGTTTGGAATAATAACCCAGATTATTTCCCCAAATTTCAATTTAGCTGAAAACTATTGGCTTTTTATTCCAATCTTGGGGAAACAAGGTAACAAACATATTGAAATTGATTCATAAGGAAGAGCTACATGCACAGTATATTTATATCATAAGCCTACTTTAGTTTCCTTAAAGATTCATTACCTTTTTCCATTGGTATTCTTACTTATCTTGCTCTTAAAACACCATAGAAAATTGTACATGCTAAATCCTTTTCAAATATAATAATAATAATAGGTCCATTTATATAGTGCAGATACTATGTGCATATACTCTACTGCGCTTTGATAATTGGTATCATATTATTACCCCGGCTGTAGCTGAGCCGCCATATTAATAGGCGCTAAAGCGTTCAAGGAAAAATCCTACCGGGTACCCATTCACCTCACCTGGGTCGAGTGCAGCACAATGTGGATAAATTTCTTGCTGAAGGAAATTACACCATGGCTGGGATTCGAACCCACGACCCTCTGTTTCAAAGTCCGAATAGATATAGCTTGAATCACACTCTCATGGCTACCTTGGGACAAATCCTAGGCTCCAACTTATATTCTATTTAATCTAGGGCTCTACAACATAAAGTTTGGTGATTGATTGTTGGGCTGAATGTTACCTTTCTTTGCAATGATTATTATGTGCAATTAATTTTACAAATCAGATGCAAGATTAATTGTGTAGCTTTGTATTATAGGGCCCAGACATGCGGTACTGGATTAGATTCGAATCAACAAATACACAACTATCTATCTTTGTGTGGATTGATATAGGCTGTGATGGAGGTATGAGAGAGCAGTTTGGGAGATGGGCAACAGCCCCGGAGGGGTCACTCACATATATTGGTGGTACGGGGACATGCCGCTTTGATGACCTTCTTTTTCAGACCAAATTTTCAATTCTCTAGATACTCCGAATGACAAAAGTTCAGTTCAGAAGCCGCCCAGCCCCAGCGGCCCCGCACGCCCTCATCAAAAAATAATTTGAGTGCTCCCCCCCCCCTCCCGGGGCAACAGCCCCTCACAGACGAGTCTCAAACCAAAGACATTTTACGTAATGTAGCATTATATATACTGTATCTTGCAATTCTTGTCAAATTCATGATAAGTGAGGAGGGATATGCCAAGTTTAAAGACAACCACTCAGTGAGGTTTTGGCAAGGAACCCATGACTCACCAGCTGTGTCTAATGGGCGGATACACTGAGATGAAAGTATGAGAAATAGATTTTGAAAGCCGAGCAAAAGCCCCTGATGCGGGGGTCTCACAACTAATGCATAGAACTGTACTTACGTTGGGCGTCGCGTGAAATCCATTGCCCTAAATTCTGTGGGGTATTCCTGACTGGACGACTGCCCCAGGATAACTTCGTTGGTGACCGCAATGGTCTGTTGTTTCTCTAGACCTTCCCTGGTACACATGTTGACAAATGAGTAGAGTACCATCTCCGCCCACTTCTCTTTTGTCTGGACAATAGAACCTGTAAATGAAATCAAAAGAAAAACCACCCAAAACATAAAGTCTACGAGTAAAGATTTTAAATAAATTCTGTATAAGTATGGAAACCATTATTTTTACAGAGGCTGAATAACCTCAAGTTACAGATAGTCTGCAAAAAATGATTTTTCTTGGCATAGAATGCCTGCATTAATTTAGAATCTTAAGTATTCAGGGTACAAACATCAAACTTACGCCTCTGCTCAGCAAGTGGACATGTCATCTCAACCTGTTCTTGGTTCTCCAGAGTGATACAGACATCCTTGGTGCAGTCCCATACCATCCCCTCTCCTCCTTCCCCTGATCGCTCCCAGGTAAACTCTGGCCTAATGATGGCCTGAGCGTCCAACATGCGTCTCAACCGCGGAATGGGCACTGAGCTCAGGAAGGTGTAGATGGTGCAATGTGGTGGGATGACGGTGCAGATATCATCAGCTACTGTGGCCATCTGTGATGGAAGCACGCAGAGGAAGAGCAGATGCACCGAGGATGCCACCTTTACATTGTCATAGAAGCATTCTATCCCCTTCTTCTTCAACTGGGCTGAGGATATAAAAAGGACGATGTTGCTTGTATGAAACAATGTTGATGACACTGAAAAAAAAATAACTCACATGTATGCTCTTTTAAAAAGAGCGAAACTAGAAGACAATCACATGATTCTATTTATTATGTAGGCCTACATATAAAGGCGGGGTCCAACATTTGGTTGTCAGATGTTTTTACAAAGCATTTGGTCAATTATGTAACCCGACCAATTATAGATTAAGGGTCAGATTTCCCACATGTTGCAACAGTTGCACCAGTCCTTTTGCAAGTAACACAAGATTCTTTTGAAAGGTCAGGTACTCAAGCACCTGATAGTTCGTAAAAAGCTCGTCAGAAGTTATATCTTAGCCAAATGGAGACTTAATGATTTTGTTATAATATATTCCAGCCTGTATATATGTATATATATATTTATATATATATATGTGTGTGTGTGTGTGTTTGGGGGGCTCAGTTTCCAACTGGTTAACAGACGAATTTTTTTCAAATTTTAATGACAAATCATCATTGTTAATGAATTATATCCTAATCGGTTTGATTAAATTTCATGAAAGTAAATCGTACTATGGACTAGCTCATTCTACTATTTTTTTTACTATATTTCAAAAAATCTTTTTGGGGAATTATATGTACTTCACAACATGAAATTCCAGTCATAATGCATCCGGTCTGTAGAACCATAACCAACAAGGTACTTGTGAATTCCTCATGTGAAGCTCTGTATGAGAATTAAATGTCATGAGAATAAGACGCTAACTGTTCTGCGCAATGCATTATGAACAGCATTATGGTGAATACTTAACTCCTGAATTGTTCACACAGGTTATTGGGAAAGATAACTTTGATATACTAGGAATCTCAAAAAGGGGTGGTGTTGTAAAAGTGTAGGCTACTTGAAATGCTAAAAAAGAGAGGGTTCTTTTTAAATTTTAATTGGTATCTGTATTCATGTAAAAAAAAGGGGGTCAAAATTGCCAAGAATGTACTTGAAACTACAAATAAAAAGTGATTATTGTTTGACATGGGGAATGATTACATGCATGTGTTATGCCTTTGAAAAGGAAGTGCTACCACCAGGCTACTTACCCAGTGTTTCTGGTCGCCGTGTAGATATTACCAGCTCTTGTGGCAAAACATCTGCATATGTGAGAAGACAATTAGCCAAATGGTTCCCTATTCGTCCGCATCCAATGATCCCTATCTTCACAGGATCTCTGGGGGGCGCTTTCTGCAAAAATTTGGATGACTTTGATTGTTGTGGAGTTTTCAAGTGAAGGATCTTCTGTCTGTAATTGCAGGAGAAACATAAGAAAAATATATATATTTGTAAACATGATTATGTAAGATATAAGATGATCTTTTAATTTAATGTCCATTGTATAATTATTAAATCATATTTTATGTTTATATTAACCATTTTATACTCATATTTTCTGTGCATATTGAAATTGGTTCTACATGTATATATTCTAGCTGCGGGGAGCTTTGGCAGCCCACCACTATGCCAATCGAGCTTGCCACTCTAACCGGCGGAATAGTTCATGATGGGCGTGCACTGGAATGAAAAATCACAAATATGAGGGTCTCCGGAATGGAAAAAAACAGGAATTTCTATGGCCTTCTGAAGTGGTGATGCTCTGGAGCGGAAATTTAGGCTGAAATGGGGTCTCAATAACCGCGGAATATACATATGTATCATACATTTATACCAAGTACATAACCACCCCCCCCCCCCCCCGAAAGGGGTCCTAAACTAAGCTATGCACTCAATTTAGCATACAGTCATTACAGAGAAATAGTATTTCCTGTGGTTCAATTTCTAAATTTAATATGTCCGTATTATTACAGGAAAATATATAATTAAAGTGAATATCACTCCCAAATTCAAAAATTTGCTGTTTTTCTCTGCAACTTTGCAAGGATTTTGATATTGCAGCCTCTGTCTCTGAGACTGACACTCTCTGACTCTTGTAGTCTTGTAGAAAAATTGAAGCTAGGGATCGTTCGTCACTCTCTGCATGCAGTCACAGCTTCACACACAGAGCTAGAGAGCACATAATTTATTTTGCCATTGAAATTGCATGCGCAATGGAGTGGTGCGTAGCTTTAAAGTTTAGGTCCCCCTACCACTCATTATATGAACAAGGTTATGATATAACCTTGTTCTTGGTTTTACTCCATGTGTGGCAAAATAAGGGTGGCAATATTAGACTTATTTTCTCTTTTTCTTTGGGAAAATGCCTGTTTTTTTTTTCAACACTGACAGTTTCCATTACACCTATTCATCATACAACTTGGCTCTTATGTAAATTTGATTCTTTAAATTATTTTTTTTCTTCATTTTCATAAAAATAGAGATTGAAAAATGAAAATTTTCTTGCCATATTACTTTCCACCAATAGAGGGCTACACAAAAATATGCACAAAATTCAAGCTTTCAAGCGCTCTGGTGAATTCAAAAATTACCCCCAAGTTACTAATGAAAATAAATTGCAACTGTATGGAAATAAGTGTTTTCAGTCACAAAAGTGATATTCTAATGATTTTTTTAAAATGTGTGTTGTGTACAGCATTGGCCTATATAAGCTACCATAGTCCTACCTGTTGATTCCCCACAGGCAGAATAGAAATGAACCCTTGAGTGCCCCTACCATACCTCCCTCCCAGGGGGGGGGCACTCGACCAAAAAATGGAAGGGGTGTCCCGCAGACGAGACAAAAAATTGGGGCCTTGGAGCGGGCTTATTGTAAAAGGGAGGGTCCTCGGAACGGGCTTCAGAACTACAAATGTTTGTGAAAACGGGGGTCCTTGGAACGGATCGCCAGCGTGTGAGTGCATATGCATCCCTATAGACCTTATCGCAAATAGCGTTTGTCGCGTGAGGGCGTCTGTCATCGCAGAGGATCACGGGATGCGAAAGGGGGCAAACGCGGAATCGGCTTTGGGGAAGCCATACAACGTCATATGTTTTGTGTAGTGTCACTCAAAATCCAGGCTTTTTTAAAAGTCTGATTTCTTCGTATTTAAATTATTTTGGATACTTGAATTTGAATTAATAGAACAATCTTTGTATCACGATTGCCCAGTGAAAATATGAACTCAATACTCATCGTATTTTCGAAGTTTTCTGGGGCTAAACTTGGGAAGATTTTGAGGGAAAAGTGAGACGGTGATTGCGGGTCAATGCCGATTGAAAAAAAGAAAAGAAAAGAGCACGTTGGCGATCCGAAATATTTTTCCATTAAAGAATATTCATGATAATCATGATGTAGACCATATTATCTCCACATAAATTTAGCTAGTTTTTGTTATTTTGGGGGAAATATATAGTCCTTTTTTGCAAGCCGGCGGCTTTTGAGTTTGATCATACAACTGTTACAGGGGGGGTGGGGGTGAGACAAATATAAAGTATATTATAAACCAGCAGGAAAAAGATTGAATAAATCACTGAATTTAAAACATTTTATGACCCCGTATATGCCCTATATCCCTCCAACCTCTCTGTAATTTTATTTTGTCTGAAACTTAGCAGATGATGGATATTTAATTCATATAAATTATATATATTTCATTCTTTTGATTAAAATATCTTATTTCAACATTTATATCTTCGAATTTCATCGCATTCAGTCACTTCTATTACAGATCACCTTGCTCATTTTTTTCTTTTCTTTTTTTAAACTTATTTTTCTCTCAACATACTTTCATCTATTCTCATTTTTGTTCTATTTAAATTCATTATTTTGTCTAAGCATGCCACTAATTAAACTTCAGAATGTCCGACCATAATCCTGAATTATATCTATCCAGGTTTATAGGCCTACTCTGAATAAAATCGTGATTGAGATATTTATTTATAAAATATGTATTCTTGACTATCGAATGATATTACAAAAATATATAACTAGAATAAAGTAATCTACTGCAGATTTTGTATTGATTATCATTTTATTATTGCTTGGAATTCCGGGACCAGTTTCCTCCACTGCCTCGCCGACGTACACTATTCCTGGGCCGAGAGTGCCCGCTTTCCGTGCATACAAGCACACTTTGCACAGTCACAGCTGCACAGCTCAAAATACGCAAAGACAGTGCGCGAAAATAAACAAAATTGCACTTGTTTTCGTAAAGTCTGTGGTGATTCTTGCAGATATAGACAGCACATCTATCTCTGCCACCCATGATTAAGAAGAAAAGTGGTGTTAGACTCTGGAACAAATATGACGAGTTGTTTACTGGAAGTTAGCAAAATGTTGGCGGCGGGCATCGATCGTATTTTGATTCACTATGGAAATCGTACACTTTATTGTCGGCTGCTTGCGGTCGCATCCGGACAATAGCGGCGCTATTGCCCCCTTTGCGATCCCATGATCCTTTGCGTGAATCTATTTGCGATAAGGTCTATGGAAGGGGCATGCATAGATCTATGCGTGCATGATGCAGCTAGCACGGCCTCTGCCGGGTGCGCTCACGCAGAGGCGATGGTCGGACAGCAATCTGCGGCCGCTTTTCACCAAAATTGCAGCTCATTGTAGCAGATCAATGCGACTGGAACGGCGTAACGAAAAATATGCGAAGCTTTGGAGAGGATTTCCTTCTTCCTTTTTTCTCGATAAGAACCATGAGAACTGAAGAAAATGCTATTGCTATGCTTTGGTCTTTTGCAAAGTTTTGGAGCGGCTTTCTTTAGTTTGTTCTTTTTCTTAATAAGACAAAAAATGCAATGCCTTGAAATGGAAATTTGAGTGTAGAAATGGGGGTCCCCTCCGCGGCACATACCCACTATGCATTATATACTGAGTGCCCCCCCCCCCCCGGCCTCCCTCATTCAATGAACAACAATAAATGAATATAACTTCATGCAATATTGAACACACATAGAAATCTACATATGGGACCGCTGATGCTGTACTCACCGAGCTTCATTTAATACTGCCACAAAATAAGCCGCTTGAGCACATGCTGATACGGTGATTGCATGAGATCTCTTTCTAAGGGCGAGATAAGGTCCCTTCTCATCTTCTGACAAAGCATTTTCAAACTGTAAAGAAGGTAAATCCTTGGTAATGTCACTCAAATTTCCAAGAGAATTTGCGGCCACAACAGACGCCATTTCGGTTTCCAAGGTTAATGCGCATGCGTGAAAAAAAAATTCATTCACTTTTATCAGATTTGTCATGTATGGGGTTAGGATATCTGACAAAGAGGATCCTCTAAAAAAAAGATACAAGCGAACAGCAATGTCACCCAATCCCCTTGAATAATTAATAAATGAAAATAAAAAAGATGAATGTCTTCTGTTGAAGTTTCTATGCAAAAAGAAAATCAACTTCTCTCGTATCTTGCAACGTTGGTTTGAATTGCCAATCAACCCTTATCTATCAACAAAATATGACAAAGAAATGAGAGGCTATTCACCTTGAAAAAAAAATAGCAAAAATAATATTGGTGAATGAAAATATATAAATGAAAGTTCGATTTGTGACGTAACGTAACATACGAGCAGCTTCCACATATGTTCAATAAAATGCATAAAAATGCATAAAATCAATTTTTAATGGTTCACGATGATTGACAATTTTGTTTTCTTTCAGAAGCGAGTGTGAATCTCTGCTTATTAAACACATTTATTTTGTTCATTGATTTTTTTCTCCTTATATGATTTTTTGTGTAACTATAGGTTTGAATATTCATGTTTAGTTCTCTTTCGTAAGTTGTTTCTTTGTCAGTGGCATAGCTAGGATTTTTTTCCGGGGGGGGGGGGGCACCGGGGGGTCCTTGCTTTTCAGGGGCTTTTTCCTGTGTGTGTGTATGTGTCAAAAGGGCGGATCCGACTTTCGCCAATAGGGGACGGGGCCAAAAATAATCTTTCTCCGATCAGTCACTACTTAGTTTTATTCTTATAAAACAACATAAACATGAAATAATCTCATAAGCCTTATAAAAAGTGCGAGTGCGAAGCGCGCGCGATTTTTTTTTACTTTAATGTATTTTGTCCTGAAAATTGAATATTCTGGGCAATGCTATGTGTGATCTTGAACGATTCGTAGGAACTAGATGGGTAATGCGAACGCTAAGCACGAGCAGAATTTTGTATTAACTGTTCAAGCATTATCGGAAAGGGACCTGTTAAGGACTGCTTACAGTTACCATGAAAACGGTATAGATTTCATTAATGCGAGCGCGAAGCGCGAGCAAATTTTTTGACATTCCGACCTAAGAAATTGTCATTCTAAGCACTTTTTTGTATTAAGAAATGGTATAGATATGTAACTAAACAATTGATGCGAGCGCGAAGCGCGAGAGGAAGAAAATTGAGATTTTGGACCTAAAAGCAGGACACTCTTGCATCATCATTAATGCGATCGTGAAGCGTGAGCAAACAATTATTGATATTCTGATGTAAAACTGGATGATTTGAGTACATTTTAAATAAAGAACATGCAGGATATCGCTCATGTTTTCGATTTAGACCTAGAATTTGGGCATTCTGAATACACTTGTTTAGTGGAACATTATGGAATATACGTAGACAATATGAACTTAGCAAATCAAATAATGTGACCACGCAGCGTGAGCTTAAAATGCTGATTATGTAGATCATAAAACGGACATGTTACAGAGCACTTCAATTTGTAAATGAAAAAAAAACTCATGAAAGCTCGATGTCCGAGCTAAAATATGTTTTGTATATTGACTTCAAAAGTTGCTCCATATTAGATTAATGAGCAAGATATGAATTTCATCGAACAGGCAATTCTGGCGCGAAGCCAAGCAAAATATTTGTATAGTAACATGAAAGATTTTTTTTTTGCAAGTCTTCCCCTCACATTATTTCATTCACTCGTCTTCCTCCTCTTATTTTCTTTTCTTCTGTCTTTCTTCTTCTTTTCATTTTTTTCTTTTCTTCTTTCTCCTTTTTTTTGCTCTACCAATTTTTTTCTGGGGGGCACCTGGGGGGAACACCAAATCTCAGGGGGGGGCACGTGCCCCCTGCCCCCCCCCCGTAGCTACGCCACTGCATCTCACTATAAAATTTTCGTTTGCGCTTGGCGCTAGCATTGCCTGATCGATTAATCATATCTTGCTCAATCATGCATGTCAATAGGCTGATATAGAACTAAAAACGTCTAGTTTCCAGACCTTGTCAACACATTTCGCGCTCTCATTAGGCTTATTAGACTAATAAAAAGATAATACTTTTTTTAATTGATTCCTATTTAATTTGGTGTCCCCTTTTTCAGAATGAAATATCGACAAGTTTCATCTCAAGCTTAGGAACATGAGGAAGCGGACCACGAAGATAGTCATCATTTTTATATGATGACGAATGTTCTTAGAATGTCTCGGTCCCAAGCCAAAGTAAAAATGAAAAAAATATCAGCTCGCACTTTATTAAGTGCAAACCATATCCACTTCATAATTTTCCCCTCACAGTACTATAAATAGTGCCTAAACCAACCCTTTTCAGATTGGAATATAAAATATTTCAGCCCTTGCTTCGCGAGGATGTAAATGATTACAAAAAGTGCTTAGAATTCCATTTTATAGTAAAAAACCTTTCAGCTCGCGCTTAACGCTCGCATTTTTTTTAATTTTTAAAATGAGTATTATTTTCATGGCTAACTGCAAAGAGTCCTTAACAGGTTCCTTTCCTATCAGGCGAGAATGTACTTTCTGCTCGCGCTTCGCGCTCGCAGTGATTATTTAGAGAGCGGTGTTGGCTCAGTCGGTAACGCGTCTGCCCGTCGAACCAAAGATCGTGGGTTCGAGTCCACCCCGGGCGGATGACTGAAGCCAGTGCGTTGTGTGTAAACGTCTCTCCCATGTTTCATAGATGCAGGCTATGTTACAATGGAAAACACTCCGTCCCTCGGATAGGACGTTAAATGGAGGCCCCGTGTAGAGGAGAGTCACCACCTTTGCACGTTAAGAACCCATTGCACTATTCGTATAAGAGTAGGGGGAAACCCCGGTGTAGTGGTCCACCTGCATTCCCCCCAATCAGTTATATCGGGAGGAGAGACCTGCGGGTCACAGTGATTCAGTTCGCTTTTCGCCTCCCAGGCACAGGTGACGCCAAAACAAATAATAATAATAATAATAACATACGCATATGGTCAGAATCACAAACATTGCCCAGAATATTCAATTTTCTGTACAAAATACATCAAATTTCCACCCCAAAAAATTGGCTCGCGCTTCGCGGTCGCACTATTTAAATAGGGCTTATGAAATTATATTAATGCTGTATTAAAAGAGTAAAGCTATACTGACTTTAGTACTATCCCTTCAAATAAACAAACAAAAATCAATTTTCAGCAGCTGATCGGGGAAAATATGAATGACAAATATTCGCCCGCCATTTTCTTGCCTTCAGAAAGTTAGCGGTTCAAACAATAGCGACGTTACGAAAAGGCAGGACTCGAACGCAAAGGCAGTGCAATTTGCCGCTTCTTTCCTATAACCATGCATAACATATATTTCTCAGACGTGGTGTCAAACTAAATTGTTTCTTTTTGATAAATTCATATATTTGGCATTTGGTTTACACTTATTAGAAAGAAAACATTTACACACTAAGAAATAAAGGTTCAAAATTGAACCCCGAAAGGTTGATGCAAAATCAACACCCTATGTGTTCAAAAATTGAACCCTGCGGTTGGGGTTCATTTTTGTACCCTGCGGGTTCAAAACTGCACCCCTAGGGATTCGATTTAAAATTTAGGGGTGCAGTTTTGAACCCGCAGGGTGTAAAAATGAACCCCAACCGCAGGGTTCAATTTTTGAACCCAAATTCAGGGGTTCAATTTTTGAACCCATAGAGTGCTGATTTTGCATCAACCTTTCGGGGTTCAATTTTGAACCTTTATTTCTTAGTGTGTAGGCTACTATACACCTTGGGGTTCTCAGCAAGCAAACGCTCAAGCTGCTCTGGCAGAGCTTGCAAAAAAAAAACCCCAAGCAAGTGCTTAAACTTACAAGCGGAATGTTTGCTTTATGCATACGCTTTTTCAGCAATAGCTTAATCGTCAAGGACATGCTAGCAGTCAGTTAGCGATTGCTTGAACTTACTTTTAGCAAAAGCATTTCTCGCTTATTTTTATGCATACGGAATCAAGCAGAAGCCTAGCAAAAGCATGACAAGCAATTATTGCTACTTTTTATGCATCTGACCCAATGCTAATGCTAACGTCATTCTCCCTTTTCAGTTTTATAATCGAGTATTGGGCCCTATAGAGAAGACATCTTTTTGTTATACTCTTCCTTCTCTTTTTCTTCATTCCAGTTTTCTCAAGACATTTTCTTTTTTACCCCTGACTTGACATTGGACGATCTCCCTTGTCTCCCATTTGTGACACCGCCCCTACTCGAAATAAAAAATAGATTATATTAACAAAGAGACATAAAAAAGTGAACATTTAACAAAAAGTCTCCCATGTGCTTTTACATTCTTAGTTCTGTTTAGGAGGCTTATATCACGAACCGGACAAAACAAAAATGATAAGTTTACAAAATGAACAAAATAAATCCTATAGACCTGGCGAAGCCTTCAAAAGAATTGCCCCGCTCCCAAGAATTCATCCAGACACCTAAACTTTCAATGCTGTACACTGACCGGGAAATGCAACGATTCAAATGATGCTAGCCCGCCCTTCTTTTAATTTGAATATTTTTTTAATGAGTGATGATATAATGCATGCACGTCCAGATAGTAGTCCATGGGCGTATCTATAGGATCATGAACGACCCGTCTATTAATAATTACCCCCGGAGCGTAAGGGGAAACACCCTGCTAAGGACTGTGATATCCTTGGGGTTAATTAAGGGGCATCACCCCTATATTGACCGTTTCCGCCAAAACCTATATAGTCTGGTATGTGTCCTCACATCTTTATTCTACTTTTATCGGACTGACTTTAAAGGGAATAAAAGAGGGGCGTTATAGACATAATGAAATCCTCCTCTCTATATATGTTTGAAAACTTTATTAATATGATAATTATGTCGATAAGTTCAGCCTTGTAACAAAAATATATACGTATTCTATGTTATGTTTTGAATTAGATATAGGATTTTGAAGTGAAGACAATGAAAATTTACATTTCTACACTGCAAAAAATGGTGCTATTTAAAGTAAATCAGTCGATGTTGTGAAAGGACAGCACTAAGCATTCTTACAGCAGTGCACAGTTGTTGAAAATCCATTTGTTTTATTACCTTATTCTTTGGCATCGACACTGTACTGGTGTACCGTGGTTTTGACGTCAGTAATCTCTGAATACAATATTTCATGTAAACCTGATATTATCGAAGGAAATTTTCAATATATTAAGTATTTTCTTCATTGAAAAAAATATCCAGTTATAATATAAATGCTATAGTCTCCCCGATAATTACGATCGATGTTAACAGGAATTTGACAAGATCGGGGATGATTTAACTCATTTGACACCTCACTGTAAAATACGGATGTTCACTTGCGTATACAAGACCAAGAAAAATGAGGAGAAAGGGGAAAAAGGGAAGGAAAATTGTGATATTATTTTCCGGGCGGGGGGGGCAGTCAAATATATTGCTGTACACACGCGTGACCAAGAAATTTCTTAACACCCTCTAAACGAGTTTTTTCCCGGTGTGAAATTTCTTAACACCCCCTAAAAAGTTTTTCGCGGGCTTTATTCACACATTTTGGCCCATTGGTCACGCGTGCGTACAAGAATATATTTGACTGCCCCATGGGATTTTTTTTAGCGACCGATCGGGGAAAATCTGGATGAAAATAATTGCCCCCCCCCCCATCGGTGAAAATATGGATCCGCTTTTGCTCTGGAACTAATTTCATATTAACATTGGCCCTGTAAAAGAACACGGTGTTGTTATATTCACCGAGTTATTTTTTTTTATACATTTTAAATTTCATATGATTCAGATTTCATATACATGGAGAGAACATTTTCCACCACAGAGGTAGAGGTAGGCCCATCAAAATGCATCGTTTTTATCAAAGCGATTTATTTATTTATTTTTTTTTTTGTTATTGTATCGTTTGTAAAAAAATAGAGAATAACAATTCCGTACAGTAACAAAATGAGTGTTTAATTATAATCAACTTTGAAAGGTGTGCAACTATGACAAATTGGCAATCGAGTTGATATCTTGGGCGTGTTATAAGCCAAAATTGGCTTATAGCGATAAGCCACATTCGTGTCAAAAGCAATCTGCAAAGCCCAACACTAATCCCCGATTTCATAAATGCATTTAAGATACGGCTCACACCCAAGGCGTGCCTTTAATTCTATTTGACACCCAGTCAAGTTTTTTTTTGGCCATGCCCTAGCTGACTGGAAAATTAGTCTTCACCAGGCATTTTAGGCTTGGTTAATTCAAACTTCTTTTATAAACTTGGTGTTTTATATAGGCCGAGCAATTTTCACTCCAACGTCTTGTTTTCAAAACATGAAAGATAACCATTATCACCATAATTTATTTTTGAAGCAAACTCTGATGACTTGCGAAACTAATTGGATGAAGTATATTCAATGAACTAGTTTTACATCCTGCCCTGTCTAAAATGTCCACCACATGGGGAACTTTCACATGGCATTTCAGATAATACCATCATTACACAATGATCATCATGATCATAATCATGACGATGTCGGAGCAAGGGCAGAGGTATCTAATTATTGTGATTAAATGGTTCAAACCTTCTCTCTCTCTCTCTCTCCACCACTTTCTCTTTTCTTCTATCTCTCTCGCTCATGTTACCAACTGACTATTAATTTTTGTAGAAAAGAAGAAGAAGAATAGAAGGAGAATTATAAAAGGAGAAGAGGAGGAGGAATGAGAAGTAGAAGAAGAAGAAAAAAAGAAGAAAAAGAAGTAGAAGAAATAAAGAAAGAAAGGAAGAAATAAATAATGAAAGAGAGAAATGGATAAAGAAAGAAATTAGGATACATAACGTACAATACTTAGAAAAAAAATCAAAATTTTCACTAAATTGATGTAATTATCTCGGACAAAATAATGTTGTATTCATTCATCATTTTAAATTTTCTTGTAAGTTAAATTGCGCCCACATAATTGCGTCATACCACTTTCAACTTGATCGTCTACTCCCCTTCTATTGTTTCATATCATAAAATACTTGTAGACATCACATTATGAATGATCATTTTCTTTTTGCCCTTTGCCTTCAATCGTTTCTCTAAATTGCTTTTTACCATAATTTTACAAATCATAGACTTGACAGACATATACAGACAAAGCCCCATAATATATAAGAAGTTCAACAAACAAACTGAAAAATTTGACCTGAACTACTGGTAAAATGTGCAAGCGCCATCTTGCGTCAGCTGGTCAAAGCTATATTTAACCCATGATGCGGATAATACACATACGAGATCACTACATGTATCATGCTGACTTCATGCTGACGAAGAGCTAAATTTCTCGCCTGACTAAGACACTGAAGAGTCATCGGCGAAATGTACAATTAAGCAATGTCCTATTTTAATGACTAGACAACCCCATCCCAATTATTTTATTAGTGATAATTTGGATTTCTGATTAACCAACCAACCCACTTAGTGCTGCATCACATCACTTATGACAATGGAGTCTAAACGCGTTAAACATGTAATATTCTATTTTGGGCAGGGCGTGTACAAAATATGAATATACACTATATAATATTAATAATATCAAAATTGATTTGATCGTATCCCATCTAAAATTATTTCATTTCCCTTTTCGTTATGATATTCATTTAATCCTCTCCATGATAACAATAAAGTTTTTAGAACCACCTGATATATTTTGTTTTTATTTATTTATATTGTGTATTTATTTTGGACAACATGTGTATGAACCCGACCGTGATGTCATGATTCTCATGCGAGCCTTCACCCATGTTTATTGTTTTAAGTTTTGTAGTTCGTTATCATCCTTTCCCGCATCTTCCTCCAATATCTCTTTCTCTCCCTCTTCTTCCTCTACCCTGCTTTCTCCTCCTCATTTCTCTCTCCCGCTCTTATCTCTCTCATCCCTCTCCCTCTTCCTTCTCCCTCCCTCATCCTTTCCCTCTCTCCCCTTCCCTTCTATCGGTTCGGTTCTTCTTTTTCATCACTTACTCTCTTAATAGGCGTGATATGCCTACATGTATATACACACGTCTCACTTTCACTGTTCCCTGAATGCAGTCTTCCTCTCATCGGAAATTTTGTGACGTCACAAACATATTAATGTATTTTTCATTTTTATTCCATCTTTTAAAACGTGTATACAGATTCAAAGTGTGAAATACGTGAAAAGCGGCAAGAATAACGTTTTCCCCTAGGTTGAATATAAAACTACACAACCTACATGTAATGGGGAAAATTTACCAGAAAATTAAATTTATATAATTTTGGAGGATAATTCTCAAATATTCCAGGGACTCACACATTAATAAAATTAAAGCAAAGATCACTGAAAATTCAAATCACATCGACATAGTTTACTACAGCAACATACCAAATCTATTAATCTGGGAACGATTATCATCACGACCCACGAAAATTACCCTGCCAAAATTATGGATCGTAATATGGATAAATCATTATTGCCATTATGAATTTTAGTATTCCAAACCGTATAGAAAAATAGAGGAGAAAAGAGTGAAAAAGGGGGAGGTAATTAATCACTGATCAATCGAGCATGGCAAACGAATTGAAAGTGTTTAACGCTAAAGAAAGATGAGGACTTTATCACGTTTATGAACGGTAGAATATTGATTAAAACATACATGTATGTCACACAAAACGGCACAACACTATTCCAGGAAAAAAAAGAACAGAAGAGAAATAAAATAAGCATTAAAGCCCCATGCTGCACTAACACCAATTTTCTGAACACCACGAAAAATAATGAGAGCACCAACAAGAAAATATTACCAATCATCTTTTCATTGAAAATCAATGCGAAATTTCAGTTAATGAGCTGTATACCGATTTCCTCACGTATTTAATTAGGTGACCGAATTTACTTTAAAAAGAGCAAACTCAAGCACAAATTCCCGCAAAGACATCAATTTCCTAATAAACTACAAGCACATTCAAGAAACCTTTTAACAGCTACGTCGAAATTTGTTTTGTAAAAAATCCATATCATTTTTTTAATATCATAGTCTATCTCAGATTGCACATTCATAGTTATAAAAGAAAAGTGAAGGTAATCTTTAATGAAGATTTGGAAAAAAAAGTGATGCCATAGTTTACATGTACTTTACCAGATTAGAAAATTATCAAAAAATTGTAGTTATTACATGTATCTTTAATGTGATGTCAGTCATGTCATGAATAAATATATTACCAGTAAATAAAACGCATGTAGTACTTCTTCAACATTAGTGACAAAATAGCGCCCAGCGCATTTTAGTCAATATTATGAGAAAATGGAAGCCGATTTAGTTTAGTCGTAATCCTAAAGCCACTTCTTCTAGAAAATCGTTTGGACTGCGGAAATCTATTGATATTGCTTTATTTGCTTACGTTACACGTACCTGAACATTTTCAGTATCCTGCACCTATATTAAAATCTTACCTTTAAAATATATTAAAGAGAGAAAGATATAACGGAGTGAAAATGGAAGTTGACTTGTCTAATCTAGTGTGCATTCTGAAAGGGTGATTATTAGAAGGTAACACGAGGAAGTCATTTGGTGGTGATAGTGATATTCGGCAAGAATCAATAGTTCTGATATTTGACTGTCTGTTGTCTTCATATCATCAGTGACATGGGCCTACTCTCATCGAGCCAGACACAAAAACAAAATGTTCACGCGAAAGTCTGGTTTAGATTTGATCCTATGCCTCCATAACGGCTGTATCTAAGTCCATACTAGGAGTACTCGGTCTGCTGTGGTGTAATTGCTTGGCGCAAGTCACGGGCGAGTCGGTGAGCCGGCAACTGGCTGAACGCGGAGTGTTCACCTTGCTCAAGAACTGTTCAAATTCCATAAGCTGACCGACGAATCCAAGGTTGGGAGCGATGATAGGTCGCTTGCTCTTGACGAATTGATAAGCTTGGGTCATTGGCTGGTTCATGTGTTTCATTACGTAAGCGATGACCACGGTGGAAGACCGGGAGATTCCAGCGTGGCAGTGAACGAGAACACGGGCGTTGCGACGTCGAGCCTCTTCTGTTTGGAGAACAATGTGGTATGAATAACTCGTCAATTTTAATTCAAGGTATATGCATTATGACTGACGATAATAACAAAAGTGACAAACTGTAGATATAGTATTGAGATAAAAAATAAACCTAGAAATCATGGAGTTTTCGGTTATCAGTAGACAGCTACCACAATTTCTGCTTCTGCTTCTCTAGTTCCCGCTCTAATTGGGTTGGCACGGGGATGACACTTCGTGTACATGCAATTAACTGCTAATGGCAACTGCCTTTTTTTAGTTTAGGATCGATACAGATGTTTTCCTTTTTTGTCTGATATAAATTATTTCCGAGTGTTGAATCTTACTTGAAATAACATCATGATGATAATGTATACTTTTTGCCAACTCACCGATAAATTCCAAAGCGGCTTGGAAGTGGACCCCGGAGGTTGATTAGTCCGTTGTCGCGTACTGGTATCCTCATGTATCGCATGGCGCTCTCGCCTTCGTGGAAACAAGGCACTGAGTTGGTGACATTGAGGACGTGGCTGATGCCGTGCAGCCGAAGCAAGTCGAGGTTCGCAGCGTCAACTTCGTTGCCGACGTAGAGATGAGGCAAAATCTGGGTCATGGGGATGCCTTCAGAGGGGCAGATGCCGGAGCCGCCGCGGAGGATGTGCTCGCTATCGGTAGTTGGGCTGGGGGGGTCTTCGCCATCATGGATCACAGTCGATGAGGTAGATGAGGATGACGATGATGAGGTGTTCGAAAGTTCGCTGACAAAGAGGTCACCGCCGTGGTTCGCAAATTCTTTAATCCCACCTGAACAGAGGAAAGTAAAATAATTTGGTCAGATACAAATGAAAAAATTCGCAATATTAAGAAAATGTCATTCTAAAAGAATGATTTACACGTTTATATTGATAATCAAGTTTGGAACAGAAAGTTCAGTATTTTGCTGTGTACTGATTGCATCCCTTCAAAAAAAATCATTCATTTTAATTTTTAACCCCTCCTCGATAATTAGACAGTGTTGGAACAGTACCAGATTCTGCAGGTCATCATTAAAGTCAACCGGCTAACGGTATAGACGTTTTGGCTCACCACTGCCGAAAAGGAGACCCATTGGCCAAGCCTGCATACTTGCAAGAATCGGGAGGCCCAAGATGGATCTCTGATATTCGGGCGGCATTGGTCAGCCAAGCGTGTCCAGAGCTGAGGAGGTGGATGATGAGGACGAGCCGCGAGATGGCGATGACTTGCGGTAAACCCAGTCATCTGCAAAGAGCATTGCAACATAGTGTAATGACTCGCAATTGTAACTCGCCACAATATCTGGTCTTGTGGTCGACTCCCACGCTCCCAGTCATGTAATTAAGTATTTCGCAATCGTTCCAAGAAAATGGCATCGTTCCCTTTTTCTGAATTCGAATTCATTCCATTTGATTTTTATCTCTTAATCATACTTTGGTTTAATTGGCTTTTAAGTATTTTTTTTAATTGATTAAGAGTTTAATTTGTTTTTACCAGATCCCAATAACAAGAGAACAAAAAAATATGACCATCTTACCTTTTAGAAGTCTGACTTTAACGCCTTCCTTTTTCAGAGCACTAACGACAAGGGAAGTTGGATGGTTGACTGGTAGGTTATCAATTCCTTGGGACTCCTCATCGTATACCACAACCTCTTTATCTTGGTCTAATCTCCTCTGAAACTCCTTCTTGCCTTCCTCCGAGGTGACCAGGTCCGCAAGCGCTACCTTGCCATCACGAAGTCGTCTACATGAGAATCGAGTGGTACAGTTGACGTTGAGAGCCCCTGAGATGTGCCTCCTGCTAAATGCCAGAAATGGTCGAAGGTCTACGAGGATGACAGAGCTAGATCGAGGACGGCAAAGACGGGATTGGCTGCATTTTGACAGCAATGAATGGTTATCCAGGCGCTGACTGAGTTCTTGTGGGAGCACGATGGGTGAGGTAGTGCTAGAGGGAGAATTGGAACAGTTCATTGACATTGGGGTGACATCTTGGCTGTTCTGAGGACAGTCTGATTTTCCAAACTTACGTAGAAGTCTCGGTGAGCACTGCTGCAACTGCTCGCAAGCACGGTTCAGCAAACATCGGTTGGCCACTCTAATGTTTGAATTCAGCTCCGGAGTCCGACTCCCGCTGCTCGACGTTGATTTGAGTGCACTGGTGCAGAGTGATGATTTGCCTGAGAGCGCGAATGTGAATGGGGAGGCCGCCATATTGCACTGATCCGATTTTACGTTGTGTGTGTGGCACTGCCAGTAAGGGTTTAGTGATGTAGACAGGTCCGAATTGGAGTCACAAAAATCGGGTAAAATGGTGTTCTCCTCACTGCTAGTTGCAGGGAAAGAAAAGGGGCATTTCTGGATATTAGCTGCTGAAGTTGGCGTTGCGGCTGGAGACATGGACAGAATACTCCAGTAATAAAACACAAAACAAGATATTCCAATACGGTGGTAGTGGTATAACAAAATAATGTACCAATCCTTTTGAAATATATTCAGGACAAGGTGACAATAATATCCACAAAATGACGTTCGATAAGACAAATTTATCGATCAACGATGACAGAACTCGTTCCTCTGTTTCAATGTATAAAAAATATAGATATTCCCCTGCTATTTCAGACGTTATATGTACAGCAAAATAGTGAATCCCCAAAATATAATGGCGAAGAATATATACACAACACAGGAGAAACGTACGCTACGTGGGGAGGACAGGGAACGAGTGAGAGAATAGACGCTGCCCAGCAGAAGGAGAATATATCCTCAGAACGAATTCTCATTCGCTGAACTAAAATGACGTAACCCGCTTGGATGCTATTTTGGGACCGCTCTGTGTGCGATAACCTTTTCGCCCAGACGGACTGCGCATGGGCGTGTAAACAAGAGATAATGGGGTAAACAGGCGAACTGGGGTGTGCATTTATTATTCACATGTTGACAAATACTCACGGTGCATGAATATGTATTAGCTTTACGAAATGAGTTCAACTCATTATGACATCACGTTGTTTTCATGCCAGAGAGAATATGAATAATCATTATGACTTTCTTCTGCCAATATTTCAACATACCTGTTATTTGTTGCGTATATAAGCAATTGTATACCTAATATTTTACAAGCAATGACTCGCTTATTCCAATAAGAAAAGATCAACGAATTGATTAGCATGCATATTTTTAAAGACATCTCATAAGCGTTATTACATTTACGACTAAAAAAACACACACACACACAATAAATACATGCACAGACTTGATTTATTTGTGTGCACTTGTTGTGTAATGAGAGTTACACCACCAAGAATAAGTACATTATCGTGTCAGTAAAAATAGCTTGTAACGACATAAACACGATTGTTTATTTCGATGAAAAGATGACAGATTGGTCATGAAAATATTTATGGGAATAAGCCTCTATGATTATAGGATTTTACAGGATATGATATAGGTACATGTAAAAAAATATTAATTATAGGCCTTATATTGTTATCATAATCATCACATCAACATAAGCCAACAACTACCACCACCCCTCACATTTTCGTTTGTATTTATTATAAGAATTATCATTAACATCATAGTCGTCGTGGACATCATTAGTATTATAGCTGTTATTGTTATTAGCCTCATATAAATTCATTCACTCAAGATACTTTTTTTTTTAAGTTTGTATAAATGGAATATGCGCCATCATTACTCTCCTTATTTATCCACTAAAAGAAAATATGATTCTATCAAACGAAATCGCAAAAGAGTTTAAAAACATCTTCCTTATTGCAACCTTGAGAAAATAATGACGTAAATCCGAACACGCCTTTTTGGACTCAACTTCAAACTTTTCTTGAGGAATCATAGAGATCGTTTTTTAATTCATTATTTTGTTTTGCTTTTTATTATTGTTTTGTATAGTAATCATAACAATGTTGTCCAGGGATCACCCAGATCTCCATGACAGCCAAGTACCGATTACTTTCAGTTCAAAATCAAAACCATGATACCCGGATAAGAACTAGTAACGGGTTTATTTTTTATTATTTTCACCATGGAAACTGTTTTAGAATGCACCAACAGAGTATTGTCGCTGTTCATATTTACATAGTTCTTTTTGCATCAGCGGTGTCCTATTGAAAGGTCGGATAATTGGGGCACTGAATGATAATAGTCTTAGTACACTTGGGTAAAAGGGTTTTTACCCTCCTTTTCACTACAAAGTAGTACAATATCATTCCTATAAATTACGTTTTCCTTCTTTCATTTTCAGATTTGGGAATTTCATAAACACATGACATCTTTTGACGTAATTGGTCTCATAAGAAATCAAACTATACGAGTCTATTTGTGAAAAGTGATTTTTTAAATAAAATCAGTATTATATCACTCTCTATTATGACAAAATACAGTCATAGGAAGGTTAATTTCATGGTATATTATAAAACTGCAGATATAATGATGAACCATGTATTGTCTAGCAAAAAGCTACAAAGAAATTAAGCAATATTTTTTACGGTGACTCCGACTATACATGTATAGTTCACCAATATAAACCTTCCCCTAAATGAATTAATTTTACATTTAATAGCACTTCCAGACTTCCCCTTTTATCACAACCATGCAGTTACCATGGAATCGATTTGAAATCATCCATACCTGTTTGATGACCAAAAAAATTCTCTCGAGAATCTCGTTTGTGAGAGAACTATGAGAGAACGATTTGAGTCACGGACCGAGACTACAAGCGCAAGGTTGTATAGTGACGTCATCAATGGTTGAGAACAGTGTCGAAATTTCGAGCAGATAGTCAATAAGCTGGCCTCGCTGATCTTAAGCACGTAGACGTTCTGACCTTGCCCAACCTATCTCCAATCTTTATACTCAGACCGAATGGAAGTATGTTGTTTGGTGAAACAAACGAACGCGACAACCAGATGCTGGTGGTTGTATGTAACGGACAGACACAGAAATACATTACGTGTTTTTATTCTTTTCATTCTTTTGTATGCCAGAATTGTCCAGAATGATTTGGGTTTATATTTCCTAACCGCACGACCAATGTACTTCATGTACGGAAACCAGTGGAGGCTAGCAAAGACGTGTGGGAACCTACTCCCTACGTTGGATACGATACAAATAATTATTTGACGCAAAAATATTACTTCCTTGATTTCCTTCTCAAGTAATATTTTGATTCCTTTTGAAAAGGATATTGATCAATGTGACAGAGCTATTGTGAATCAGATGAAATAATAAAGGGTGATTGCTTTGTTCTTCATTTTCTATTAACATGTTATTTCAAAAGAAATCTACCTTTTTTTGCCTTTTCTCTGACAGACGCCGCCCTATCTGAATGTTTTAAAGTTTATTGGTCAAACAACAATACTACTTATATTTCATTATTAATTATAAATCACCAATGAACTATAATAGTATATACCCAATGATCAACCTAAACGAAAGTACAGGCTGCAGGTAGCCAACCCTAAAACAAACAATAACAAATGCCGAAAGTAATGGCTTTTGGAAAAAATCTCAACCGAAAATTCAGGATGCTATATACCGCTTTTATTACAGCCAGTATCAACAAGGTTTGTCGACCTAGAGTAATCAGATTGATTCCGATCGTGAGGTCAAGTTTATATCACAGTCACACGCGAAAAAAAAGCGGATTCCAAATCGACCGATTCCAGGTCATGAAAAATTAAGTTTTTTTTGTTTAAGAGGGTTTTATTCGATAATAACTTCAATTCTTAACAAATACAAAAGAAAGTATGAATAGCGCATTAATATCATCTTTTTAATTAATAGACACATTGACAACTCGTAAACTTAGCTTTATATATTTTCTGTTCTTTCCTTTTAGAAGCACTAACATATTTATATCAAATTGTTTTTTCCCCCGTAAACTTAGTTTTTGAGAAAAAAAAATGTATGTAGGCTATCTATGAACACATCTTATATCAAATCATTGAGTGTCACATTGAAATCCATATCACACTACCTTTAAATACATAATGATACATATTATGGAGCGTTGTGGCCCATAGTGGATTAGTCTTCGGACTTTGAAACAGAGGGTCCGAATCCCAGCCACGGCGCAATTTCGTTCGGCAAGAAATTTATCCACATTGTGCTGCACTCGACCCAGGTGAGTTGAATGGGTACCAGGTAGGATTTATTCCTTGAATGCTCTAGCGCCTATACAGCCGGGGTAATAATAATATACCAAGTATCTTTCAGCGCATAATCAATGTGGATTTGGCGCTTTAGAAAACTCTATATCATTATTAAACCTAATGTAATTGTTCTGGGGTTCGTTGCAGAAAGAGTTGCGTTTAAACGCAAGTCAAAAAATCAATCGCAAGTCCCAAATGCGCGCTGTTGATTGGTTGAAAATCAAGTTGCGCATGATTTTTAGAGTTGCGATTGATTGCAACTCTTCGTGCAACGGGCCCCTGATCGATCTGTAGAGGTTTCGTCGATGTGACCAGTTGCCTTCGATATGACAGTCCAATGAATGTACTTTCAAGATCAATCTTAATTGGATTATCAAGTTTTTATTGTCAATTTCTGTGAAAATGGATCACTGAGTGAAATAGAAAGGAGTGATTAAAGACCTGGCGTTTGAAGTTTTGCTTTGTTTCACCAATCAGCATGAGTACCGATAACTTCATAACACAATTAGGATGTCAGGATTTTCTTTAGCGCACATGAATACAGATTTTTTGTTATTTTTTTTTATAAATGAATATATCAAGTCTTTGTTTTACGGACTTGTACTTCAAAAGTTAAATGATTCCTTGTTATAAGCCCTGATATAAGTACTTTCAATATGAAAATGATTTATGATATCAGCCTTTATTGTTTTATCAAGTGTTACAGTTTGACTTGAATACGATTTATGGACGGGCTTTAGTATGATGAGCAAAGGAAAAAAAATAAATTATCATCCGATACCATCACAGTTACCAACCAGGTGCATTTTAATGCAGTACTTGATATACTGTTACAAATGACGTACTGACTAGTAGATGAAATATCCATATACTAATAAAAAAAGACAATTTGTTTAAACATTCAGAAAAAAGTTCCAAGGACTTCAATAATAAAGAAATAAGTAATAAAAGTAAATAGTTTTTGTGAAATTGAAATGATTAGATTGGTGGTAGTGTTGGCTAGAATAAACACGAAAACCCCCTAAAAATATCGCTCTTAATCAAACAAGCAAGCAAGTAAACAAACAAACAAACGAATACACACACAATTAACATAATTATACACTTCCCCAATAGAATATATCCCGCTCCCTTTCCCCTTTCTTGTTATACGTTTCACGACTAACAAATTCTTCGGCGAGATCATGGTATTGGCAATCAGAAGATAGAAAAAAAGTCACTTCTCTTACACTGTAAAAACTGTGGTGTTAATAGAGGACCACACCCTGAGGTGTTAAAACTACACCCTAGAGATTAAACATAACACCAAAGAGTGTAAATGTAACAACAAAAGATGTTGTAATAACACCTATAGGTGTAAAACTAACACCACCAATTTAACACCGGTGTAAAATAGCTGGTGTGGTCATCTTTGTACACCGGTTAACACCACAGTTTTTGCTGTCTATGAACGGTCAGAATTGAGTTGAATAATTTTCATCATTGTCAGTTGATTGATCTTTGTAAATGAAACATTCTTTCAAGAGTATACTTTCCTTGAAAAGAACAAGGATATTGACAGATGGAGTATCAACTTCGTTTTCAACGAACCGTCACATGCAAACAATTGAAACTGTTGGGTAATGTATAGGATACTCTCCTTGCGCAATACAGGGATACATAAGAACGGAAAATTGTGACACTGAAGGCTTTTGTAATATTTAGATGTAAAGCAGTATACTCATTCCTTTGCATAATGATTAAAAATAGGTAATAATATATAGCAATATTCCTAAGGCTAACGTCGAATGAATTATACAATGTTCTACAAAAGTCTTATTATACAGAAAAATAAAAATCTCAACGGAAAGGCCTCTGTCATATGTGATTAGCAAACATAATTAAGATCACCTGTAATAACTTGTGATTATATAACCTTCAAGTTTATCTACGATAACATTATGATATGAAGATCATTGAAAGAGTAGGTGCCAAGATGACATATTGGAAAGTTAGAAGTAAAAACAAAAAAAAATTGAAAAGTGAAGTTTGATCAATCAACTAATCCCGGCAACTAATCTTACGTTCAACCTACCGGGTTGGTTAAGAAAAATAATTCATTCCTTAACATGCAATTTTGTTTTAACCAATTCTTGGTAGTAGCGCTTGCGATTGATACATCATCTTAAAAAAACGACCATCCTGTGGCTATGTTTATGTATTCATATGTAAATGTATATTAACTAAATTGCCACACCCTTTCCTTCATTCATTTTAATTTTAAATCAATTTTAACGCAAATGTTAAGAGAAGGGTGTAGTTGTTGCAATGCCTGATGCGCGGAAGGGGTTCTCAAGCGTAAACTCGCTCAATTGCCCACTCTTTTGAGGGGGCTTTTAGCAGTTCAATAGATACAACCCATAAATTGTCATGTCTGAGGCCTGAGGGATTCTCTTGGATTGAATACAAGGATTGATCCCCCGCAAAGAATTTCGGACGAACTCTGAAAAGACGACGGCTATGATTGCGTAACAACGGGAGTGACCAATATTTGCTTCATGGAAAAAGCGATTCATTGGCTCAAAATGCATCATTACACAGTAAAAACACTGTTTCACATTTTATAAATGCTGCATGAACCTGCCAGTAGTTGTTAAACAGTTTAAACAATCATGCTTAATATTTCAAGAATTAGATATATAAAATCCAAACACCAGTTTAAACTGTTTAAACAACAACTGTAACTTGCAAGGTTCAAAAAGTAAACATCGTTGTTTAAAAAATTCAAACAGCGTTTTGTATAACCATATCGAAGTTGCATTTCTCTTTTCTTTATAAGATATCTCTTTGTTAAATTCATATGGATTAAACAAACAATCAAAAAATTGAAATATCATTTTTTTTATCATCCGGCAATACTTGTATATATTGAAACGTGAAATTCAAAACATGAGTAATTCTCCCTCAAAGTAACCATTCCCTTCAACTGTGCAATGTAATGATATACTGGGCGTTAATGAACAGACTATTAACTGATTCAGTCTTGATCCAAGGGCGTTGACCTGTATTTCGGGAGTGGCAGCGAACATGCCCAAGCAACTCCGCAGTGATCATGATGATAGTTAATAACTGACAGATGAATTGATTGATTAATCATTATTTATTTATTAGGTGGTCTGTCTTTGACAGATCACCTATTGTTTTCGTCAGAATTTTCTTTCTTTATTTCTTTATTTCTTTCTTTCTTTATTCTTGGCACCTATGTTTGTCGCCAACTTTTCTCGAAATTGGCTGAATCAATTTTGCTGATTTTTTCGTCATATATAGAATCTATCATAGAGACGGCAAACTAAGCTTTTCAAGGTCATATGGTCATGATGACGTCATCTACGCGCCATTTTGTAAAATTCTTCATTTGATCATATCTTCATTATCAATTATAAAAAATTAACAATATTTACATGACATTAACTTCATGTCAAGGGTCAACTGTCAATGTCATCAAAGGTCATGTAAAGGTCATGACGCGCGCGTACGCGCGCGTCAAAGGTAAAAAAATCTTCCAAATGACCTATAAATTTTTTTGGGTACGTTTCAGGTCATTTTAAGCATTTCAAAAATTTGCGCGCGCGCACATATGCGCGCGCGTTTCCGTGCGTTACATCATAACGCAACGCAGAAAAACCGTTTCTTTTAATATCATTGCATTGCTAATAAAATTTTGAGCAATTTGATACCTTGATCAACCTTCTACAACCATTAATATAGAAATTAACACCCGTTAAAGTTTGCAGCACGTGTGCGCGCGAGCTCTCACTATAGGCCATATATGGGCAAAAACATGCCTATTGTAAATTCACTGTAGCTCTTTAAAAAGTCCATTGACCCCCAATTTTTTTTTCATATATCGATAGAGTATGAGTTGTAGATTTGATTTCATGTCACCATCGTCCCTAAATTATATCGTGACGTCATCAAATAGGCGCCCAAACTAAAAATTTCATTTTTTTCAAAAATGACGTCATTAAATTTATGCAAATTTGGCTGTAACTTCTCGAATATAGATCATTTTTCGCCCAGATTTCAACATGTTGTAGTTTATAATGTACTCTTTCTCCTCAGTTAACATGAATATTCGTTTTGAGAAACGCATCATTGCGTAAAACAGCGATGAAAAGAGGCCTGTCATTTTTCCTCATTTTGCGTGTAATCTCTATGGGACATGATTTTTTCTCAAAACTAGATTCGACATTCCTCTATTTCGTGAGCCATATCTCCATTTTTTCTTGTCAGCTTTCCTTGAGCTTTTAACATGATGTAGCTGAGATTCTGGGCTATCGGAAGTGTGCCCTTCATTTTTTGATCAGATGCTGGGATCATGCCCGTATTTCACTTGCAAAATTGGAATTGTAATTCTCAAAATTGCTTACGTGTAATCTATATGGGGAATATCGTGGCTCAATGGATAACGCATTTGACTTGCTTTCTCGAGGGCGGAGGTTCGATTCCTGGGGTAGAAAAGATGATTTTTTTTTCATTTTTTTTTCTTTTTGCCACCTCTTACATGATCCTTTATGATAATTAAAAGGTATGAAAGTTAAAATTTAGCAAGATAAAACAGATTATAATTGTTTTTTTTCATATCACATGTATTTTGTGTGTAATCTCTATGGGACATGACTTTTTCTCAAAACTAGATTCGACATTCCTCTATTTCGTGAGCCATATCTCCATTTCTTCTTGTCAGTTTTGCCGGAGCTTTTAACATGTTATAGCTGAGATTCTGGGCTTTCGGAAATGTGCCCTTCACTTTTTGATCAGATGCCGGGATCATGCCCGTTTTTCACTTGCAATATTGGAATTGTAATTCTCAAAATTGCTTACGTGCAAAGTCTATGGGAAACATTAATAATCACATTGAGCAATGGTCAAAATTTATTCTTAGGATGTCTAGAATCAAGATTATCAATCATATCTAAATTATTCATTTTATACATTAGCCGACTCTCAATGAAAAATCATGACAGACCACCTAATTCGTCCGCATGACGAATTAAATTCTAGTTTATTTATTCATGTTTTATTTAACAAAAATCGATAAAAACAACTGTTATACAACGGAGCCCTCCACGAATAAAAGAAACATAAACATGATAAGAAAAGCAGAACACATATATAGTAAATGAATAAATAACAGAAAATGAGTATAATGAAATCGTTAACATAACACAAATCGTAATCAAATTAAAAGTTTGAAAACATAGACAAAAATACAAATATATAGAAAAAAAATCATAACTAGGTGTGGCTGAACGCGGTATATCCAACCCCCCCCCCCCTACCTCCCTCCCACACTAGGCCAGGTTGTAAAGTTAAAGCATGTTAATGAAAGTTTTGCAAAGTTTTTTGAAGTTATTTAGGGACTTAGAGTTTTGTACGGACAATGGTAATTTATTGAAAATAGAATTTGCAGTGAATGAAAATGAGCTTTTTTTTGTATTCAGATTTAGGGTATGGTATTTGTAGGCGATTTTGGGCGGAATGTCTAGTATTATAAACAATGGGTCGTATAACAGATAATGGTTTCAAGTATTTTGGTGCAGAATCATTCCAAATTTTGTAAATTAGAATACATTGTTGGTATTTAATCCTCTATCGATCTATCGATTTATTCATTTGACCATTCGTTGATCGATAGACAGTCTTCTAACTTATTCGTTTATCAATCACATTGCATTTCAATATTTCATAGCAGGATAAAGGATAACAATCTCAAAGTATGCCATGAAAGGGAAACGTGATACCAAAAACATGAGGAAATATAAAAAGCGAAATCAATGGGAAGTTATGAATCATTATGTGGAAGAGGCCCACTTCCTTTCTTTTATTTTATCTTTCTTTTTTTTGGCCAGAAAAGGAGGAGGGGGGTTTGTTACACCCACAAATGTAATAATCGCCCACAAATGTAATAACGCCCACAAATGTAATAACACTTTACCCACAAATGTAATAACGCCCACAAATGTAATAACACTTTACCCACAAATGTAATAATTTTTGATCGCCCACAAATGTAATAACACTTTACCCACAAATGTAATAACGCCCACAAATGTAATAACACTTTACCCACAAATGTAATAATGACTTTACCTACAAATGTAATAAATTTGAAGTGATTTTTGGCGAATTCGTTCTAAACTAACATTAATGCGTTCATATAGCACAAAAGTTCAGTCTTTTTTCCAGACCCGGTTAATGAAATATTACAGTACAAGTCCAAGTCTTTTTCCAGACCCGGTTTTTCAAAATTATAATATACGTCCAGTCTTTTTTTACCAGACCCGGTTGTTTCAAAATTATAATATACGTCCAAAGTCTTTTTTTCCAGACCCAGTTAATTAAAAAATTATAATGCAAGTCCAAAGTCTTTTTTTCAGACCCGGTCGTTTCAAAAGTTATAATATACGTCGGTGAGGGGTAAAGACAACACTCTAAGCCCAAGCATTCTAAGTGGGTTTAATTTTGAAGATTGGTCTCAGCTGTCATTTTTTTTCAATATTTCTTTATCTTTTAAATAACCGGGTCCAGACGAAAGACTAAGCATAATACTCGTGTTATTCCACAAGAATAAGAATATGAGTCTTTTGTTTTTAGGATTGTTTAAATCATTTTTAAATCACCGGGTCTGGAATAAAGACAACGCTCTAAACGTGTGCTTTTCTACATGCATGGTCTTAATTTGGAGGATTGTTGGTTCTTAGATTCGTTGTTGGGGGTTGAGTTTTATTGATTTTTTATTCCTGAAATAATTGTGTCTGGAGGAAAGTCGATCTTCGACAATCGGTCTTCATGTTGTTCCACAGTAATTAGATTATTGGGTATTCGTTTTAGAATATTTGTAAAAACTATTTTATGTTTCAAATAGTAACCAAGTCTGGAGAAAGGATGTCTGCTTTACCCACGCGTTATTACAATGTTTTGTAGGGGTAGTAGTATTATTTTAAAAAAGACATATTTTTACTGGGTGAAACTTTGGAAATTTGGTCTTAGATTCGAACTTTTTCAGTTACTTTTTTTTAATAGCCGGGTCTGGAGGAAAGAGTACGTTTAAAACTCGTGTTATTCCACGAGAATAAGAATATAAGGTCTTATGTTAGAAGATTTTTTTTCGTAACTGTTTAGGTCTGGAATAAAGACAACACTCTAAACCTCTTTTAAAACAGGTTCTTAGGTTGAAGGTTTGTTTGGTCTTAAACTTTGATTTTTTTTAATTCTTACTATTAGCGTTTTCTTTTTAGAAAAAAAATGGTCGGGCTGAGAGACTACGCTATATATCCAGCATTGATAAGATTATGGGGTCTTTATACTGTTTTTAAACTGTTATTCATAATGTTTAAATAACAGGTAACCGGGTCTGGAGAAAAGACTACGCTTGATTCTCAATTTACCCTTAGTGCATATATTCACAATATACACCGTATAAGTTGAAACAACAACAAAGACATTAATTCCACCAGTTTTAATTAACTGGGTCTGGAGAAAAGACTAAGCTCGATTCCCATTTTTTCCACAGGAATATCATTATCGTATCTTAGTTTGGACTTATATTATAAATTTTAAAATAACTGGGTCTGGAAAAAGACTTTGGACTTATTAAAATTCTTGAAACAACCGGGTCTGGAAAAAAGACTTTGGATTTATATTATAATTTTTGAAACAACCGGGTCTGGAAAAAAAGACTTTGGATTTATATTATAATTTTTGAAACAACCGGGTCTGGAAAAAAGACTTTGGACTTATATTATATTTTTTAAACAACCGGGTCTGGAAAAAAGACTTTGGATCTATATTATAATTTTTGAAACAACCGGGTCTGGAAGAAAGACTTTGGACTTGTACTTTGATGTTTTATTAACCCGGTCTGAAAAAAGACTTTGCACTTTTGTGCTATATGGACGCATTACTATAGGATTTTAGTTTAGAACGGATTCGCCAAAAATCCCTTTAAATTTATTACATTTGTGGGTAAAGTCATTATTACATTTGTGGGCGATCAAAAATTATTACATTTGTGGGTAAAGTGTTATTACATTTGTGGGCGTTATTACATTTGTGGGTAAAGTGTTATTACATTTGTGGGCGTTATTACATTTGTGGGCGTTATTACATTTGTGGGTGCAACAGGGTTATCAACACAAACTTAATGAATGAAGAAGAATACATTCAGTCAACCAATCAATCAATCAATCAAATAATCAATCAATCAATCAAGAATGTACCACCTGGGCAAATCATATCGTTTTTTTTATTTATAAAAGGTAAATGTAATTACAATTTAAAAACTTGAATGAATAAATGAGAGGAGAGTTTGTGATACCACCCACTCTTTAATTTGCATATCACCCATGGTTAAACAGCTTATGCACATAACTAACTTATATAAAACTGTTCAATGTCGTAGTTTTCCTGTTTTAAATCTGATACACTCTTAAAACACTGAGTAAAATTTTACCCAATATTGGGTAGAAAGGGAACATGCATGTTGCTCGTACATTTCCTTTTACCCCATATTGGGCTAAATGCATATTTAAGGGTAAACTTCAACGCATCATTGCGTAAAATTTACAAAATATTTGGTATCTTTCTACCCAACCAATATCATGTTCCCACTTAACCTGATATTGGGTAAAAAAATTGAGAGTGTATCAATTTAAAAATGTCAGTACTTGATTTTTTTTCAACAAATTGAATCAACTAGATAGTCATAATATACATGTAGATATTTATATAGAAACAAGTTTTAATGGTAATTTGTAGTTACACAACTTTGTGTGAAATTTACACTGCATTTGGTATTGCAAACATGTTCTCTCCTTGGGTAAACCTTTTTGTATCTTCTCATCCCATGTAATAGGAAGCGTTGCGGTGTCAAGCCCGGATGTTCATGAAATTTGAGAATGATGCACCTGGCATCCTTTAAAAAAAGAAAACTATTGATTATTCTATGACGGTCCCTGTTTCACGAGACAAATGGGTGGTGAAAAACGACCCCTCAAACCAAGAATTGTGATCTTACGGACGGTTTGTGAAACCGTCACAACGTACCGCCTTTCCGTTTATTTTGTTCACCGATTCATAACATATTTCATTGGCAAACTGCCAAGTGGGGAAATAACCATTCAATGCCATGACAACATCATTGAATTACAGCACAGACTATTGACCTGTAAGGCCTGATATAATTATGCGTGGTTTCATGGGAGTATACGGCAAACAGACAGAATTTTCTACCTGAACTTCCTCTTTGACTTTTGACACTAAGGATTATACCATGGCAACACCCAAAAACATTTATTTTTTTCTTGCAAAATAGTTTAAATGTGACGTAATATTTCCAAGGTTTGGGTGGGTCATAGTCAGGTTACCGTGGTTACAAATTTTAACTTTCAGACTATGATTATTTATCAGTGGAAACGTGTTTCGGATCCGGAACATGCAGTTCATAACTAAATAACGGGCTGTTAATGTTATCGATACTGAATTAAATCATGAAAATGATAAAATTGGGTTTTATCGTTTTCGAGAAATGCAAGTCTACGTGAACTAAAAGTAATGCAATGTAACCCATTGGCACTGCAGTGGCGTAATTAGCCAAAATTTGAAAGAGGGCGAGGTTTGCGAATCGGGCAAAATTTATAACAAAATAATTGCGCGCGAGAGAAGAAGCGAGCGTTTTGTAATAGATTTTGACACAATACTCAGAAAATTCACCCCTCTCTCTTTCCTTTCCTCTCTTTTCTTTTCTTGGTCGTGAAATATTTGGAGCCGGGGCATGGCCCCCATTTGAACGCCACTGCACTGCCACTGACGGCGATCCGGTGGAGGGGGCGCGCTCCCCCATTAATCTCGAATTTTGTTCAGCAGCATAAGCGAGAGGGTCGTTTGTTAACAAATTTTCGGCATTACTCCTATTAGTTTATTACTCCTATTAGTTTATGATCAGTATGATCATAAACTAATAGGAGTAATGCCGAAAATTTGTTAACAAATTATAATTTCCTCCTATAAAAGCCTCTTAATTTACGAGAGGGTCGTCTTATCCCTCCCCTTAGATGGACCAAAAATCCAATCACCAAACATATTCTCGTACAAATTATAAAATCTCAATCCAAATTATATTTTGATAGAGAGGATTCTCGGCCATTATAATGCTTAAAAAAGAAAATTAAGGATGTTACGATTACAATGGAGAACTTTCGTGTCTTTTTTATTTTAAAAGTGCATCTAAAGGCATGCAAAAGGAAAGGAAAATTTGTAACGAGACTCCTCATTTCTCTGAAGTACTCAATTAATATGATAACTAGTGCTTATGAATCTATATATATGACCATGATGAATTTTTCGCGGAGAAGTGAGTTTTCAGATATTTCCTCTGACTTCTGTTAAAAGCTGCTAAAATTCTTTTCATCTGATTGGTCGAGAGGAAATTATCAGTGAAAATCAATTCATCCGAAGAAAGGCTCCCCATGTATCACTCATAAAACAACAATATCCAACAGAGTAAACAAGTGCATCCATTGATAGACATATTACACACAGTTTACACAAAAAGCGGTAAGGTGACAAACTAAACATGAATTGGAGTGGGCGCCAAAGGGAGGGTTGCGCCCTTCTGCTCCTACGCCAGTCATTGTATTTTTTTTTTCGAAAATACATGAAGGCTATGATCATAGGTTTCTGACCTTTCTCTAAACAAACACATAAAACTAATTCATAAAACCCTAAATATCAAAGAAATTTGATTTTTCACAAAACAGTAATGCACAACAGATGACCAGATATATCCTTTTCTTTTCTGTACAGTGAAAGTATGTTTTGATTCCTACTTGAACATGTGGAATTTCTATTATTGTAACTTGGTATGATTCAATCATACTTCTTTATCAACAAAAAAAATCTACAAAACTTAAAATGTTATATATACTTTAAGATATTTTTTTTAATTTGTGAGTGTGTAGAATATTCGGTTCTTTTTCCCTCGTCGTGAAGCGAAACTTAAATCTTTCAAACTTACCGGAATTATATCGCATTTTGATGTAATTTTCGGTGTGTTCTTGTTTGAATTTTTTCTCATTGATTAAACCAGCTTACAAAATGTCACGGTAAAATACGGTGTTTATTTTTTTTTCATACAATGCTGTTAACTATCATTGCATTGTTTTTAGTCAGTCATCATTGACAAGGAACAGGTTTAAAAGAGCAAACGACATTATAGTTACATTCCAAATCTTCTTCCCAAATGCTTGAAAATTGTTAAACATGTTTTTTTATAGATTGCATCGAGTTGCAGAACAAAACTGAAGGTAAATCAAACATGTAACATGCATAGGCAAATAGGAAACATTATAGCTCTTTTAATCGATGCAAAAGTGTACCAGTACCTTTGTTTAGTCGGTGAATGATATGATGGTATCATTTTATACTCACTAAACTTTAATGTGTCTGCAGTTTAAGGAGGAATCAATCAGAAAAAAAAAAAAAATTGCTGGATATTCGTAATAATTGCATTGTGGCTGCAAATGCGCAACGAATCCATGATTCAACAATGAGAAATTGTCTCTTTTCTGTCTATTAATAGTGAGTAAAATTCCCCATTTTTGTTTCGTTGCCATGGTTGTGCTGTTAGTGTTTCATAAAACACATTTTCACAGAGAGAATTATTTTAGTCACGTAAAATCAACTCAACAATACACACACATAGCTTATATACTTCACTCTTTAATCACCATTACTTATCATGTTTTTATAGTTAAGAAACATTCTGAATTTATGTTCAGTATATCCATAAATCTTCATAGTTCTATCTTTACATTCAACCCAAATATTAAAAATCAAAAAAATAATGAGTAAGAAAAGAAGATAAGGAGGGAGAAGAAGAATAAAAAGGAGAAAAAAAGAAAGAAAAGGGAAAAGGACGAAGAGAAAAAGAAAGAAAGTAAAAGAGGGAAAGACAGGAAGGAAGAAAGAAAGAAAAAAAAGAAAGAAAGAAAGAAAGAAAAAAAAAGAAAGGAGAGGGAGGGAGGGAGGGAAAAAGATGAAAAGAGACAGTTTTGGAAGACATGTGAGTGACACTCATACTACCCTTTTCTGAAATAAAAAGTTATTGTGATCAATTCCATAATTATTTTTTCCTTTTTTCTTTTCTTGTATACTGGTGCAGGTATTTTCTGCTTGATTTTACAATATGTAAGCAATTTGTTTTAAACGTATAATTTGAATGAAGGTAAAGTTTGTTTCTTACAATCATAATCCCCTAGAGAATTGGTCATGTTTTTGTTGAGAATTGATACTTTTTATGGGTAGCAAACAAGCATAAACGCCATAAAAGTCACCACATTCAAATTTCGCATGCACATTTCTGTACTTACACAATACGAAAAGGACTCTTGACTTTCGAAAATGGTCATTTTTACTTTAATCATTGATTACTCATGCATGACTCAAGTGATCAATCTCATTATTTCACAGGAGTTATCGACGAGTGTAGAAAACTACTTACAAAATTACGATTTTCAAAATTATTCTGTTCAAGAGTTACAGCATTTTTATTAAGGGGGACTTACTTTTTTGTTGAGTATATACTACTTTCTTGAAGAAAAGTTTTCCATATGCCCTTTTCAGACCCACAGATCGACACACCACTTCTAGATATATATCACATCTCAAAATAGTTTCTTTCCGAAGTTCAGAAAATAACCATGACCGTGATATCAAGCACAAAGTCCGAACCAACCTGAATGAGGAACAAAATTATATCCAAATCTGGCAGACAGATCTACTAAAATAGAACCCCAAACCCCTTCCAGATAAAACAAAAAAAATGTTTATCAAATCATTTCTCAGACATGACGGCGGCAAACTTTCTATTCATGTCACTTTCTATTTTAGAAGTTTTCCCCTGTTTTAATCTTTTCCCCATCTACTGTTATTAATTTCCAAGTTATTCTAACACGGAAACAGTCACTTTTTCGAGCTGAACTTTTAAACGTGAAATGCTCTTCAAGGAGAGGATGACGTTTATGAGCAGCTATACCCAAATTGGACCCCGCCATCAATTAAAAACCCATCCAGCATTACTTCTATCATTATAATTGAAATCTTTATCATCACGATCATCATGATCATTATTTATCATTATTATTGCGAGTATCATATCATCATCATAAAACACGAAGATTTGAAATCATATGAATGCGGCAATTGACTAATCGAACACTTGATATGAATCTTAAAGATTTTTATTTTTAATTTCAAAAGACCAGGATATAGATAATCTTAATCCAGTGTTCGGCTGATTTCATTCCACGAAATTTTAATGTTTACTTATGGAAATAATATTGTGTGAGAAGGCCAAAACTGTTTTAAAATTGTACTCATGTAATTTGTATTGGTGCTGTTGACTTGATTTGTAGCATCAACAAAATGTGTGCATGGGAATCGTCACAGTCCCTCGAAAACGCTAATTCACGTCAAACTTGCTAATACAAAAAAAAAACCCACTCTTCATCATTATAACTGTAATGAAAACTTGTGTAAACGAGGAATTACATATCCATTGGTATTTGTACACTGGTTTAAATAATTCAAATAAATTTATAAAGTATACTAGTCCGTCACAGCCCCTGAATATCACAAAGTCACGTCTGAGGGAGAAATGATCTTGATCAAATATTCAAATAACATATCTTTGCCAATTGTCACTGTATCAAACGCCCTTCAGATCGACGATGTCATTCATTCATCATGTTTATGTAAGCCATCGTCATTACTTATAAATTTTGAAATCATGGATCTGACGTGATGTGGGTGCATAATAGGGGCGTGTCCAGCATTTCAGATTTGGAGTGGGAGGGGCATTATCTTTTTGACATAGAAGATAAACAAGAAGAAATATGTCACTCCGAAACATCAGTCAGATAAAGTATTTCCAAAAAAATGACAAGTCAACAAAATATTTTGAAAATAATAAAAAAAAGCCCCATCCCAAAATGTAACCGTGGGTTGACCTCATCCATCCTCACTTTCAAAGGGGCATGCCAAAAAAAGATGGGGTACTACATCTACAGGGTGCCATTTTGCACACGTTTGGGTCAAGGGGGGCACATGCCACCTGTGCCTCTACCTGGATCTGCGCCTACATGCATAGGTGAAGTGCCAAGTTAAAAGGACCTAGAACATCGTCATATCACTGCTACTAGGTCTATAGGTTCTTATCAAGTCATAAGTAAATATGTATTCGTGTACTCTCAGGGCACTCTAATAGGTTTAAGCAAGCATTAAGTTTGCTTTGATCAAAGTGGTACGATGTTTAAGCTTTTAAAAATAGATATAACGTATGGTCAACACCCACGGAGTGTAGGTCATACCTCCTCCTGCTACTGTCTTCCAAAAATGATTACATGCATTTCTTCTAATTTAACTTAGACAATCCTTGCATTAATTAGTTATACATAATACACTCTTAAAAGGGTTGGGCAAAAAGGGCCCAATTTATCCATCACTGGGCAACATACTGTCCACACCACTTTTGGTTAAAATCTGTCCAAATGGGGTAATAAAAACTAACAGTTGGGTAATAGATTTGCTCAATTGGATAATAATTGCCCAGAATATAAATATTTTTATCAACATACATTACCCAACACAGCGGACATTATGTTGCCCAACATTTTATGTGTGTAGGAGGACTTTGATTTAGAATAATTCTTATAGCTTATGTATGCTTCTAATTCTATACGATTATACATAAATCCACGCTTACGATTAGACATACCCTTATTTCAGACTGTACTTGGACTAATTTCCTCAGACATTATACTTAGAGTTGCTCTACAACATCAGCTTCTGTTGCTATGTTGGAACAACTGTGAAGATTGCTTAATTGCCCTATCAAACAAAACTTAATGGCATGCACGATACCACATTGTCAGCATAATAAACCCTTTTATCCCAGTAAAAAAAGGTGAAAAGATCACGTACCCCCCCCCCCAATTATTCTCAGCTTTGACATCTGTCAAAGATCTATTGGGCAAAGGACGTCGGACATTATTGACAACAAGATGTCGCGCACAACTAGTAGCAAACGTTATCACTAAACCTTAATTCGTTTGCAAATAAAGAAGAAAATAGGTAAACTATCAGAGAAACTACTTATTATTCTATCGTACCATCTTGATTTATTTCTTGTTTTATTTGAATACCATTTTGAATACTGTAAACTCCAAAATGCTAATTTTTTAAATTAGAGCAGGGGTCATGCCCATCATTTCTCCGACACCACTTCCTTTTGTCACAGACTAACATAACGACGGAGATTAATTTTCTATATTTTACTAAATGGATCATAGACAAATAGGAGGGATTCGAGTGGGAAACCAGTGATCCTAATGATAATGAATTTCAATTCAGGATCTATCTGATTTTTTTCAGGCCAAATGACGCGTCAAACCAAAAAAAAGTCCCTTCTGATATTGATATAGAAGTATTGTCCTGCCAAGTCCACTATTGATTGATGATAGAATAGATCGATTTCCTTTTTGTTAAAATGAACAGGAAGAGGGATGAAAAGCATAGTCCGGATTCTCAGTGACACAATAAAGTAAATGAAAAGTCATGCAAATTCGTGACATAATCTAATTAAAGAAAATGTGCTACTAGTATTGTTAATCTCACTACTAAAAGTATACAAAATGTTACTCGATTTCATCTTTGTATAATAATTAGTAATATTGCTGTAATTTGGCTTATGGCAGATCACGTCGGGTGAGTGTTTCATAAAGCTGTTCGTAAGAATTGAGCAAATTTAATAACTACTGGTGATCCTTTCTTTTAGTAAATGGTGCACCATTGGCGATGGTTTAAGTTTATCAGTCGTTCTTTAAGTTGTTTACGGCGGCCGTACGGCGAGTCGAAAACAGCCGTTTTAACATTTTTTTTACCAAATAAATATAGTTGGTTTGAATAAAAAAATGAAGATACCTGATAATGTAGATTTGGAGATCTTGTGCTAACAAAAAAGGGCGGGAAAATAAAAATAAATAATAAATAAAAAAGTAAATTCGCATGAAATTAATAGTTGATCTGCCGATTGACATATCACCTAATACCTGATATTACATCGTTGCAGGCCCCTGGGAACGATTATTTTAAGTGGGGGTGCAGATGTAAATTTGAAAAGCGACATAAAAAGTTTTCACTGCAAAATAGAAGTCAAAAGAAAATCAAGCAAAAAAAAGGGGTTTCACTTCAAAATGAAGGTCATTTTGGTAACATGTTTTTAAATTTTCACCTCTTTCTGAATACCTGGGGATGCTATGCACGCAGCACCCCCATCATCCCGCTTCACAAGGCCACGCCTCGTTGCCCGTTTCCACAATGGAATCACCCTGAATTTATAAAATTTTAAAATTCATTAAAAATCTATTTCATATTATTGTTACACTAGGCGCCTGACCATCTGACCATGAAGAAATACTGTACTTTTCTGCATGAAGTAACAGATTTCAAATTCGTGCTGTTCGAAGTTGCTCACGTTGCGATTGGCCCATTTGAATTCCGGTCATTTAATAATGCCAGTTTAGTTTTATAAAGGTCACAGGAAAAGTTATTCAAGTTTATACCCTTGATCTGATTAGAAAATTGCCCGTGGTTAACTCACTAATTGAGATGATTTGTGTTTGAATGGGTTATACGGTATAAAGTAAACTGTAATGACATATATAAAAAAGATTCTTTCATTAATGGCATGCGCTGATCGAATATTCATGACCTATACATTGCGCTACGAGCAGAATGGTACAGAATGATGATGAAGGGGGACCCTGCATTTTCTTGATGATTTAATGAGGGGCGGCATCACGAATTCTTTTTGATATATTTGCAAATTAGGTAACCAATTGATGTTAAACGGAAGAAAATAAAGGTGTTGATTTGAAACGAAATGGATATATGGATAAAAAATGCCCTATGGATATAAAAAAAAATGAAAGATGTTATCTCAATATCGCGTGATTACGGTACCGCGATACCATTTTACAAACCAACCGCATAAAAATGATCGTTTCAAGTGTTTCATAGAATTCATTGGGGTATCAGGATCGATATTTCATATGAATTATAGATATCTATTACACTGTAATAAGATGCATCAATATCTCACATCCTTTATTATGTTTAGAAAGTCCGTGTTCAGTCCTTTCCGTGGTCAGTCTGGGGTTAAATTGTTTTGATATATAGGATGCTGTAAAAGAACTTTACTTTCAGTACTCGAAATTTATTGAAATCATGTGTTATGATTCTTATAATGACCGCTGACAACCAAAATGCTTGATAAATTCGAGTAGTTGTGGATTCAATGACTTAGTGTCGGCCATCGATATACAAGCAAATCCGCTCAGGCATGTTGTCAGTCTACTGCGTCTTAAAGTATAATTTGACAGAAAGTTGTTTCAATATGATTTCTTCAATGCGTGTTTAAATGTAATATTATTTTGTTTTGTACAAGATGCAAAATTATTATAATGGTCCATAAAATGCATGCTTTGAACGAAATTAAGCTTCCCCTTGCTATCAACATGTTTACATTGTACGGCTTATGTCGAAAGGGTGGGTGCTGTCGCGTTAGGGTGCGTCAACGCGAACGCGAAGATTCGTCCAAAGCCCCCCCCCCAGTTTGGCCGAAAGGGTGCGCGTTGGGAGCGCCACGTCGCGTCGCGTTCATGAATAAATAAATAAATACAAATATTTATAAGAAAGCTGAATATAAGGTATTTTGTCAAACATTGCCAATTTGCACGTAAAATAGTGGATTTTCAATCATTTAAAGCATTGACAATTTGAGGAAAAGAAAGAAAAGTTCAACTAAGAATAATAATGATAATAAAATCAGATACCCACCCTTGCAATAAGCCACTTGGCGCCAATTTTTCACTCCAAATTCATTTCCATAAATTCACTCTTTGGGGTGAAAATTATTATTATTATCATTATTATAAGTATTATTATTATTGTTATTCGTTTTATTATACAAACAACACGCACATATTATTATTATTATACACACAACACGCACACATACACAACAGATACATATCACAAAATATACTGAGGCAGGGTCTCAAGTGTAAAATATAGTAAGGTAGGGTCTGAAGAGTTAAACGTTGTGAATGCTGACCCGACATCAATTTTGGCCTTGCCCTTCCAGGACACATCTGCCGTAAGTTTTATAATTTGGGGGACACCAAATATCACCAGGTATACGAATATTTTCCTTTGTAATAAATACACACCTGCAAAGTATAAAATTGAAGGTAAGTTACTTTTTTATTTGAAAGAACCTTGAAATCAGTCATAATTTTTACATGTATCAATATTACACCATAAAACATTTCCACCGAAAAATCCTCATGCAGCATGCCGTCATTGTTTTTTTTTTTTTACCTTAAAAAGAATGTTTGTGCCATATGATGATTTATGTTCCTATGCAAATTTCACATATCACTTGTCTGTTTTGTTTGTTCAGCTTTCTTATAAATATTTGTATTTATTGATTCATTATTATTAAACACACCCTTTCGTCCAAACCGGGGGGGGGGGGGGCTTTGGACGAAAGGGCGCGTTCCAGTGAACGCGACGCGACGTGGCGCTCCCAACGCACCCTTTCGGCCAAACCGGGGGGGGGGGGGCTTTGGACGAATCTTCGCGTTCGCGTTGACGCACCCTAACGCGACAGCACCCACCCTTTCGAAATAAGCCACATTGTACACACAAGATCGAGAGAAAAAGAAGAACATATTATTAAACGCAGAAATAAATTCAAATAAGCCATATGATCAAACTTTCCTAATAGTATAGAAGGTCTTTAAATCAAAATTTTGATATACTATAAAGTTGAAACTACCTATAAAAAAATATTTGAATGAATATAACTCATGTATGTTTATAATTCAAAACTTTAATCTCATCGATAATAGTGCAATGAAATGTGAATGAACTTATTATTATCACAATGTTTTCTCGTCATTTGAAATATAATTATTGTTTTCTGAAAAATTTCTTGTTTATATCACAGGATTACAGCGCGGTTTCGTGATATTTTCTAATACAAGTGAGCACTGTACTTTATATTCGTTCCAAGAATAATGTTCAAATTAGTATGTAACGCATGTTTATGATGTCTGAATGTGATAGCTGAAACAGATATGACGATTATAAAGAACAATATAGATTAACAATTCGTCATAGTCAAGAAGAACATTTATGCTATAATCATGCAGACGTACAGTGACGTAATTTCAGACTTATGAATTATCACAAGCAAATGAAATAATAATTCATGATAAGAATGAAAATGGTTTAGTTTTACTCACTGGAATCAACATTATTAAATGTATATATAGTTGTATTCCAATTGCTTTTTTAATTTAGTTTAATTGGTTTCTCTGATTTGATATCGAGATGATTGGAATAAATAAAGTCAAACAGGTACCATTTCATACAACAATGGTATGATAATATGCGAACAGGCAAGACTCTGTCAGCTGATGCTGTCATAAATAAATGCCTATTTTATTTTGTATTTCATGATATTTTGAAAAGCGTTTATATCAAAACTTAAACATCCGACAAGTCCTTTCATGAAACGCTCCCTGAAATATTCAATTCCTATAGAATTTCAAGAAGATATTCTCCTTCATATAAAAACACATTACAGTAAGGCTTATTGTATAAAACTATTTTTAAAGCAGGAAATCAGATACAATAAAATACAAGAGAGTGAGGGGGGGGGGAGAATTTAGAATAGATAAATGACATCATTACGCCAGCCTCGTTCACAGTATTGTATATATACATGAATAGGGGTAGAATATTTTGGCAAAACCGTCACAGGTTTATGATGAAGATTTTTATTTGTTTATGATAATTCTTAGTCATCGAAATTCTTGCCTGGAACTTAAAATTGCTGGTTGCGAATTCAGAATATAAGTGTGCTTTAGAATGAAACAGCGTCCTGTAGATCAACCCACGTACAATATACCAATCAAAACATTGAACCAATGGCGGACTGGTGGTGAAGGAGGGGGGATTACTGCCCCGAAAATCCCTTGATTAAGTTATATTTTTAATTAAAGTACTATATGATATTGTTTACTTCAAAATCTTCATTGAATTTATCACAACACCTCTCCGTTTTTTTTTTGTATGTGTATTATTTGACACGTATCATTTTGATTACAAATAATATACATATATATTTTATTTTTTTTGGGGGGGGGGTGTGGGCTCACTTTCTTCTCTAACGATAGATTTTTCCATCATCGCATCCAGAGCTGAGCCCCTGATTTGTTATTGCCTCACTGCACCATGCACTATTCTCCGTCTTCAATATTCATTTACTTTGACTTCGCAGAAACCACGAAAATAAGGTTGGTGGTACCGGCAGAAATCAGTATAACCTCAAGGAATCGATGAGGATTCCACAACGAAAGATTTCTCACAACTTTCCTTGTTTTTTGACATAAATAACAAAACTTGTACTCATTTATCATTATGTCATCATTAAGTCTATCAGTTTGTCATAAATATAGACTCTTTTTCAAAGAAATACTTTTAGAAGAACGTGTATACAATACTCTAAATGGCAAATATATAATTTCCCCCCAAGACAAGCATATTGAAATAATAATCGACATACAAGCTAAATATTTTAAATCTCCGGACCTGATAGCGGCTTCTTCTTATTATTATTGTAATTTTGAAGCAATTTATTATTCTTAAAATACAAATCAATTAGATTAAAAAAAAATGGCAATTATTAATGATCAAACATGTTTCATAACTGTCGATCATGAACCCCTCCCCCCCACCAAAAAAAAACAACAACCGCAGCTGGAACTTGTATGATTACAAGTTTATAGGCACACAAAATATCATAAAATTATACATTTAAAGAGTTAATGCACAAATTTAGTGAAATCACACTTTTAGTATTTCATTAACATTAGACTATTTCTGCGGTTTGTATTACTTTTTTATCGCAAATTGATAATTTTGTTTCAAGTAATTTCAATATCGATTAAATTTTTATTTGAAATTCCAGTTATCAATCTCGAGGGCACAAAACTTATATTGCGCTTACAGTATCAAGTGTAATTGTAATAAAATGACGTTGAAATTAATTTAAGAATTCATATTTATTTACCGATTCATGAACAAAATGAATATTAACCTTTTTTTGTAATGGCAAAACGAATATACCAACATGCTTTGCCAATAAACGATCGTACCTTCCTCTGCTTTGATACGTTATCTTTAAAAAATAATTGTTTAAATGATCGCTCTCCTATCGAGCATTTACCCAATACTTACAGGGTAAGTTTACCCTAACCAAAAAAAGGTTATTATAAAGATAGCAGAAAAAATAATAAAACATTTTGCTGAAATTTAAAACAAAAACATATAAAATTATTAGAATTTTAATTATTTGATTTGTGACGTCATATGCGAGTAGCTTTCATATATATCGTATGGTAAAAAAAAATCAATGAAATGTATTTTTTATCAGAAAATTTTAATTTGTTTACTTTACCTTCAGTTTGTTAATAGACAAATCATTTCAAATAAGCATAACGAATCATTAAAAATTGTTATATGCATTTTATTTCAAATAACATACGGGGCAGCTGCTCGTTTATGACGTCACAAATCCAAAATTGAAAATTCTTTCAACTTTCTTAATCTTTAATGGATTTTCCTCAAACCTTCATCATGTTTTGAATTATTTTTTCTCTTTTTTAATTTTTAACTTACAACTTTTCTTCAGGGTGAACTTCCCCTTTAAAAATCAATTAGGAGATTATTTCTGCGAATACCGACATGAGTTAATTGTTTTTATATGAAGCAGTGACATGCCACGATCTTCTTCCGGTTCACCCGGATATACGTGGGACAAATTATGTTCATAATTTCGTCTTGAGCGGATATTGAATAAAAAGTCGATCTGTTTCCGAAAATAATGAACAGAAACTCAAATTATTTCCGAACAAAATATAAACATTGTCCGGGACTCGTTATAAAGTTCACAGGAATAGAAAACTGGAATACTGTTAAATATCATCAAAAATTGTAATCATAATGCGTGGATGTTGGCATAGTCAACGTAAAGTCATAGTATTTCCGATCAATTGACAGCTGGTTACAACTGCAGAAAATTCTTAATATGCTCACCCATTACATTTATTATTTCATTATTTTTTTTTAAATGTGTAATAAAATCATACTTTAGTTCATAAATATGCAAAAAACAAAATTTTATCAGAATCGTTGGGTTAACTCTAAACTAGATAGGAACGTTATAATTAATTCTCTTCTTTCGTCATCGATTTAGAAATAAATCAACACTCATGCTTTTCAAAGAGGATGCTAATTGATGTAAAGCAAAATCACTGGAAAAGAATGCAACATTCAAATTTTAGCAATACGATTTTGATAATAATAGATCACGACTATATTTCATGTTCGAATACTCAGTTTTCTTCGTTCTCGGATTATGTTCTATTTTAAAATGAATATGGGAATCATAAAAAGATCTGACACACTTTAAACCATAGAAGGTTTAATTATATCCCTCGGTCTAAGCCCTCGCCCCCTGTATCACATTATAGCATCTATTCCTTTTCCGTTTCCCCCTTCCTTCATTACTATTTATAATCATGAGCTTCCCTTCCGATATCATTTCGCATAATCTTGTTTACCAAAATAACCCAAAACAAAAACATTGACATTCACTAGTTGACTAAAATATACAAAAGTAGTCAGAGGAGTTAAGCCAGCGCTGTTCTTCGTCGGCCGTCATCTTCCGTTCCTAGGCAACAGTGTGTGTGCGCGGTTTCTCTCCAAGCATCAGACGTACATATATGGGATATGTCCCCTGGCGGATAGGAGGAGCGTACTAGTCTGCATAATGAAGCTTTGATTTAATAGTAGAAGTTTGTATGAATTGTCTTTTTGCTTGTCTCCTCCTTCAGTAGCAATTTCATATCGAACACAATGAATGCCAAGGTTAATATTTTTTAATTGCGTTATACTAATTGCTATCATCATTATCACCACTACCATGACTACCACCACCATCACCATCATCATCATCATCATCATTGCCGTCATCACCATCATCATCATCATTGCCGTCATCACCATCATCATCATCATCTCATAATCATAATCATCACCATTCTCATTCACCCTTCTCACGCATATTCCTCAAGCATCCTCCTCCTCGTGGTCATCATCATTATCACCACCGCCATTCTCGCCATCACCCTCCTCCTCACCATTATTATCGCCATCTTCGCCTTCAATTAAACTAAAGGGTCGTCTCTTCATTTTCTCTTCTTCCATCATTAAAAAGACTGATGATGGATTAATTTGACATTTAATAGATCGGATCGGGTTTACCATATGCACTGATTCATTACCACAAGAAGTTTGAAAAACTGGGGAGGGGGAACAAGAATATAAAACCGCTGCACTATATTCCCTCTTGTCTTTTTTTTTACAATGCAGCTTAGGTTATCTTGTCAGTAATCAGGAAAACTTTACTTAAAAGCGATGTTCTGACCTTTAAAGATATCACTTGAGAATTTGATATGATCAGTGGGACATGAATCAACATCCACGGGTTTGAAAACCACACATTTCAACTACTTGGAAATAACGTCATTTTATAAATAAAAATAAATGGTACATCATCTAGCCTATGTTGAAATGGGTGATAAAGAATTCAAATGTGCGCATTATTTTCTCATCAAAAGTAAAATTAGCCATGATCAATGACGAAAATAGCAAGTCTTTTTCGAAAAAAAGAGGATGTACGTTACGTCATTCCCCTAGGAGGAGGAGGCGCGATAGCTCAGTTGTTAGAGCGAGGGTTTCGCAATTCGGTGACCAGGGTTCGATTCCCAACGATGGTGCTCCATTGTTGTTTTGGTAAGGCATTCATTTAAGTAGTGGTAACACCGCCAGAACTTTGCTGGAGCGGTTTTTGAACTGAGAGAGGGGTTCGAATTTCGACAACGCTCGTCACCGCGCGTAAAATGGAAAACAATTCTAAAACACGGGCGTTGCCTTAGCGGTGAACCGCTGAAGCCGGCGTTGCTTTAAGGCCTGGTCACACTGCCCGAGCGTTTTTTGAGCGGTCGTGGAGCGGAAGGGAAAGAGAGTCGAATTTCGCTCACAAAATTGGGGGAAAAATCGAAAACAAATATCGAAAAAAAAACAATCGAAATCAAAAATGGTGAACGGTAGCGAGCGGTGATGATTTTTTTGCTATCCGCTTCACGACCGCTCCAACAACTCTCGGGCGGTGTGACCAAGCCTTTAGTGTAGGTTTAACGGTAGATAACGTTGGTTTAGCGGTGACACCTCCATACCAACGCCAAAGCAATTTTCATCAACGCAATGGATCGCTGCTTCAACGCCCAACACCGTTCCAGCAATCCAAAATGTATACAACCACATTGATGGTCCCTCCTATCGCTCCGAAAATTTTGAACTGCTAAAAATATTGCGTGCGGTGAGGAGCAGGCAGTTTTCCGCTCCCGCAAAGTTCACCCCGCTCCAACAACGCCCAGTGAAAGTTTGGCACCTCTAGGCGCAAGTTCGTGGACGTTTGGGTCCGCTAGGCCAACGCAAATATCTTGAAAGCTGGACCTTGACCGCTGCGGTGATTAAACCTTGCACAAACTTTGATAGAGTGGTTGTATGCGTTTTACGAGCGTACACGGGATTGCTGGATTGGTGTCGGGCGTTGAAACAGCGATCTGTTGGTGATGAACTTTGGTTTGGCGTTGGTATGGAGGTGTCATGCACCGCTAAACCAACGCTCGCTACCGTTCACTACCGTTAATCCAACGCTAAAGCAACACCGACTTCAGCGGTGAACCGCTTAGGCAACGCCCGTGTTTTAGATTTTTTTTCCATTTTGCGCGTGGTGACACTCTTCCTACCGGTCAAGGACCGCTCCAGCAAAGTTCTGGGGGTGTGACCACTACTTTAACAATGTTGAAATCCTCATTATACCCTCAGAGAGGATCTTACTTATTGATGATGATGCGCCTCCCATAATCTACATCTGGGCACCTCTGATGATGCAGCTATTAATGGCTTGAATACTAGAAACATTTCTTTGATTCTGAGCTAGTTTCATGTTAAAAAAAAATGAATGCTTACTACCCTGCATGGCTCTTTCTCTCATGCTGCATGCAGCTGGCTACCGACCACCGTGGAGCAATTATAGCTACGATAGCAGTGCCGACCAGATCCGAAGACATGCATTGGCTTCATCATGCTATCGGTTACTGACCCGCAGCTCTCATTGAGGGTTGGTGAAGTTTGCCAAAGTGAGATCATGTGTTTTTTTTTCCAACTGGGCATGCATGCACTTCTGCAGAACATAGCGCAAGGGCTATTACGCAAAGTAGATACCTTACCCTTCAAAGAAGATTTGCTCACTCCTGCAGGGGAGGGGGGGGGGTTCTTTTTCGTAATTTTCCCATTTGCCTCCCTAAGTGATTGACCAAGGGTCCGGACAAGGGTGACGCCATGGTTCACTGGATGTTCACAATAAGACAAGGGCAGAACTATTACATGAGTTTTCCCACTTTCAATTTCATGGTTTGTGTAGTTCGATTAGCCAAACTTTCAAACCGATGCTTTTGTAAATTTAGCAGCTAAAGGGTCCTCGAAGTATAAATGTCAGGTTATCTAGGGCAGATGTAAACATGGTAACGTAACTATGATTACCATTGCCATAGCATTGCCGAGGTCGTCAGCATAAATGAAGCTCTTTTTTCTGGCGAAACAGGATGTAATAAATAATAATTTTATAAAGATATGGCAGTTGCGTGTTATGGACCATATAGACGCAAACTGTTTATCGTCCAATGCCCATTCGTCCAATTGCCAAATTTGATCTACCATCAGTTCGTCTAATATCCATATGGTCTAATTGCAGTTTCGTCCACTCATCATTTCGTCTAATAACTACTTGGTCCAATAGACATTTAGTCTATATTCCATAGTTGACGCTCTGTTTAGATTATTAATTCATTATTAATTCAGTTGAATAGGTAAAAAAAATGCAATCAATTATGAATGTATCAGAGGAGGCTATGCACCAAGTATCCCTAAAAAGTGACCTGCTTATTTCACAACTTATTTACCAACAATTACTCCCTAGAAAGAACATCCGAACAAACAGAACACGATTCTATAACCTCCATCATACTCAAAGAAACACATTTTACCCCATCACCCTATACGTGTCTCAAATATAACTATGACGACTACTCTATTTCAATTTTAAAAAAGATGGGGGCAATCTCTTGATCTATCTTATTATATAATTAATCGCACTAACTTGATTAAAACCACCTTTAAGGTGGAGTGTGATGGGCCTGATCATTACGGGTGCATTAGTGGAGGCGATGAGACGCCCCCGGCCCCTGCCCCCCCCCCTTCCACAAAGAGTACAGTTAGAGCTAGGTTTTTTATTCCAAAGGACAATACTCTCGCCCTTTCATTTTATATTTCATTACTCAAGGAATTCATGGATCAAAATAAGTATTTCTGGGCATTTACAAGTTCACCAATGTTCCTTATGTACACAGTGTTAACAACCAATCACGAATCACTCTGACTTGTGGTTAAAAAAAAATGGGGAGGGGTTGCGAAGAGGGATATCTGTTTGTGACGAAAAAGACGTGCAGTAATAATATTGTTTCAGCAAAATCACAATCTTCGTAGCCAAGGCTGAAAGATGAGACTAGATCCCTCGTGATGGCATGGATGATGCACTTCTATTGACTCTGGGCATGCCTTCTGATGCAGTCACTAGGCCTGTGACGTCATAACTCTCCCTCTTCTTTCCTCCTCCTACTTCTCGTTGCTATCTTCTACTTTTATACACTCGTCTAATACCACTGGCTCACAACCTTACTAATTCGGGAAAGGTTTTGCGACATCTTTGTGTTATTATATAGGCAGACGATGCATCAATATTCCATTTATATTCATAATCCAGATCTAGATTCTGAATCCGGAATATAGTTTGAAGAAATATTATAGATCGTAGACAAACTCGTCGTCGGTGATTATGAATCAAGGGCAAGACCCCGATTTGTCGACATTAGAAACAACTCTCTATAAAAGAATCAATAAAAGTCCAACGATTATTATAAATGTCAGTCGGTCTTCAGTATATTATGTTCAAAGTTATTTTCAAATCATGATGCATGATGCTCGTGATTTGTGTGGAAAATTAAAACGCCTATTCCCACGCCTAATTGTTTTTCAGAAATGTTTTTGGTAAATATTTTAAGGTGAGTCCACTTTCACTTTAAATTATACTATAACTGGCGTAATTAGGAAATCAGTTTTGGTCAGCTGAAATTTTTGCCAACGAGCGAGGAGAGTGAGTTGGAAAATGAATGATTTCGATATTAATAATTTTGTAATAATATTTGACTTGTTAAAGGAGCTGGCTAATCGGAAGTTGGATTCGACATTAAAATCCCCCAATTCTCAACCCCGTTTCTCCATTGTTCATCATGTCTATCTTTACAATCATCATCATGATGTGCTTATGTTCATTAATACAGAGCCCCCCCCCCCCCCCAGACTAGACTACCGTACACATATTATGTGGCGACCAAGCGTAAATGGAAACGAAGTCAAACTGTAATTTTAAAAATGAAATTTCTTGCATATTTTTCCCATGAAAGTACGAACAGTTAAAACCATCTGATATTTAATGGTAGAGATGATGAAACATACGACATTGTTAAACAGAACCCTAATTCCTTTCGTTGTATAGCTTTCTTGATAAATGCTCAAGGCTTAGTTTATGCTGTCAAATTGTATGATATCCTGCAAAGAAGAATAAAATTGTGTGACATCGAAGTACAGCGACTGAGCTCTAGAAAATACTGAATAGTCAACAAGATAGAGCAGTGAAATTGATTCATTTATAGACCTATGCTATAGTCCTATTAGTAAAGCCGTTCTATGACTACGCTATATAAAAAGGAGGTACCCGCACATCCAATAATCAACATATTATCGATTCGAGAATTAAAGAAAAATTAACATGGATTCGAAATCATTTTATCTTATACCGTATATGATCCAAAACATGTTCTTTCACAATGCATTAAAATTAATTCAAGAACAGTTACTAAGCCCATTTCAAAATAATGCATGGTTTGACTGAAAAGTGCACAATGGCACTGTACAGAACAGCGAAAATAGTAAATGATCGCAGAGTATATTGATAAGTATAATACACAATGCTGTTCAAAGTCCAACGCTCTCTGTAAATTTCCAGTCACGGTGGGCGTTGATTCTCTATATCTATAATAACAATACTTTGCAGATTATGGCATATAGCCATGCAGTAATATAAGGGGCGATGGGGTATGCCCACGCCACCGCCCCGGTCCCTATACAGGGCTTACAAGCTTATAGCAGTGTATGTGGGTAAACAGGGTCGGCTCAAGGGCATAAGGGGGGGGGGGGGGAAGATGATCCAAAGATTTTAGTTTCAGTCAGATATTAGGGATATTATTGAGTTACGCGTCCCCTCATTGACACTCTTCTTCTCCGTTCTTTCTCTTCCTTCCTTCCATTCTTTATTTTATCTTCTTTCCTGCTACTTGAAAAATCTAAGAGCTCTATCGTCACTATGATCCTCCCCTCTCGCCCTTGGCACCATCCCTATACACCGAGCTCCTACGTGATATACCCCCACACAGCGTTATTCAAACTCACCTGGATATACCGTCACTATACAAACACTTCCAGGTTCTCGCATATCACATTTAGATTCATAACTATATGCCAACGAGGCACCTGTAGTATTTTTAGAGCGCGATCATGCGGTAATTACTTTGAAATAGACATTTTGATTTTCATAATTAAATCAATGCAATGTTAAAGCAATTTAAACATTGTACATTTGAAAAACATTAATTTCTTGAAACTTTTGCGAATTAGCCTACATGAACAAGAGTACTATGTATGGACAATCGCAATGTAAAATGTGCATAAACTATATCAAACTATTCCCTGATTCGTAATCATGACTTTGAGCTCGATGGGCTCCGTCTTAGAAAGGGATTTGGAACTAAATGCTCTTTCAGAAGCACTATAAAAGTGACTTAATATTTGCATTAAAAGTGAATGATATGATTACATGACCCTGTGTATTCTTTTTTTTGTATTTATGTTTTTATTGTAAAACAAAATAATATATACAATAACAACAAAACTTCATAGCTACTGTACTTAAGATATCTACACAAAATATCTACACAACTGATGAACAGACGACACATACACAGGACAAACACGATTCTCTCAGTAGCAAAAAGATAAAGAATAAATAAATAAGTAAATAAATTAATCAATAAATAAAAATACATAAAGGCATCCAGATTCCAGAATATGGAGAAAACAATAATTTTGTGAGGGATAAGCATTAATCTACATTAAAGGACCACTTCTTGAAATGCAGTGCCAACTTATCATTCTTTTCAGCTATATAGTATTCTGTTTTCTGTTTTACTTTGACAAAGGTTATAAAAGCCTGAAAGTTTAAATCAATTTCTTGAAACTTGCATCTCATAATATAGAATTTAAGACATAAAAATAGGAAATTAATACACATATCATGTTTGCCACCAATATCAAAACCAAATATGAAACTGATATCAGGATAGACTGTTGTTTCATGAATAATACTATCAATGTAGTCTGTGAGCTTCTTTCTAAATGGTAAGACCTTTTCACATTCACAAAAAATATGTTTTAAAGTTTCAGGGTATTTACCACAAAAATAGCACAGTGGTGATTCACTTCTATCGATTTTAAATAAGAAAGACTTCACTGCAATAGCATTATGAAATAATTTGAAATAAAATGACTTTAACTGGGTCTCTATAGTACATCTGAAATTTCTCTTGTGGACTGCTGGCCAATCAATGTCATTGGAATCCAAACCTAACCATTCTTCCCATTTGCTTTCTATCCTTTCACAAGACACAAATTCTTTACTTCTCAAGACATCATAAGCATGTTTTGGAACCTTACAAGTTTTTACCAACCGTGATAAAATTGAATCAAACAAGTCTTCTGTTACCTGTTTAGGATCAAGAAACCAGTCTAAATAAATAGCATTCAATAGTGAATCATATTTCCTTCTATCCACAATGGGAATATCAAAATCCAACACTAACTCCTCAAATGTTTTTACCCTATTGAATCCATAATACAATTGACAGATAGTATGAATACCTCTTTGCTGCCATACTGGATAGTAAAAAAAAGGTCTATGTTTTACACTGACATTTTTGTTCCACCATAAATAGTCTTGTAAATGATAATGATGTAAATTCATGTCTTTCATCATTGCAGACCTATACTCATACCAAATAGACCCTGTGTATTCTTAATGACACTGTATCTCTATCTTCTTTTTCAATTCTGCTCTTATCTAGTCTTCATTTTGATCACTTGAAAATAGAAGAGGGCCATCCCACCCCCCCCCCTTGTGACACAGCTCCCATGGGCGATTGATTAAAACATCAGGAATAGATCTACTCATGGCCGTACGCAGAAATTTTCGCTGGGGGGGGGGGGCAGCATGCATACACTTAAAAAAAAGCTAGACAGTCATTGCATTTTGTCAAGTTATATTGAAGGATGGCACATACTTTTGAAAATGTAAATTTTTACAATTTCTGGGGGCAACTGACCCCTCTTCCCCCGCTGCGTACGACCATGGATAAAAAAAACTGCAAAGATCAATCTCAATTTGATGTTGATTTTAATCAAATTATTTACACACGAATTGACCATTGTACCATTTCATATCCAATGGTGTTGCCGATGTCGGATGTTTCGTATAGCGGAGGGGTAGGGATAAGATAAATAGCCCATGTCAATTTCGAAAATGAGCAAAAAAGTAAAACAAATTATTTAGTTAAAGTGGCTGAGATAGGAATTGACATAAAACGAAAATTAAAAGCAGAAGAATTCCAATTCACATCCCAATCATTACACCCTTTAATCACATAATCTAACTACAAAGAGATGTCTGTTTTTATTTATTATTTCATTCGCGATTTTAGAAACAGAAAAGGCCAATTTCATTGCGCGATACCGAAACTTCACTTCTACGAAATACGCCACAGTCATTACAGTGGGTTTCGTTATCATGTATAGTAGTTTGATCTATATTAATTTCAAACCAAAACAGAAATTGATCTACCATCATAACGACAGGGTTAGAGAGGGTGACTCGGAGAGATGACATACAGGAATCTATCTCAAAATTAGAATTTAAATCTATTCACCAAATAAAATTTCTCCTTGGTAAATTTCATGCTATAATTTATGGAAAAAAGGTGTTAAAACTTTCTTGGAAAATACCCCCTCTATGGATCCACAGACACGTTCATAGTATCTTCTCCGAAGCAGTTGCACCTTTTTTTATAGTATATATTTCTAGCCCTTGCCTGCGTGCAGATTTTGTGCCCGGATACCGTTCAAGACTCTGATAGATAAAGTTTGCCTTTTTATCTTTATTTGTGTTTGAATAGTACTATTTTAGGACACATGGGCTTATGAGATTTAACTTATTTTATCAATATATTGTCACCTTATCAATTTCTCGACAAGCTATATGAACCAGAAGTGAAGACCTATCCCTCGCTATGAGCGCGTGTCAGATATATTTCCTATTTCCCTTACCTTTATTTGTAAATTCTTCGATTACATGAAACAGATAAAATGCAGTAATTCATACTGTGTACACGGCATGAATTCGAAGTAATAACAGTTATGATTACACTGTCCAGATTTAGTAGAACACTTGTAGCAACAGAAGGACTTTATCAAATTGCAATACAGCCTTATATTCCCCTTAGAACCGACTATATTTTAATCACCAGGATTGAAGAGCAACAACAAAAATACAAACTCCCTTGGAATCGGTGTACAGCAAGGAGAGTCGTCCATGCTCATATCAATGTGCGAACTGAGATGAGAGTTAAGTCGGTTTAGAGATGACTTTGATTGACCCATGCAGACAGTCTACATATAAAGCGTTTGGTGCTATTATTGATTTTATGAAGCTGAATATCATCAAGATTGTGAAAATCTTGACCCATAGTGATACACACTTTCAAGAAAAAGAAGAAAAAACGACGCCTTTCAAAAAAATATCTAGCTTTTTGACTTACAAATTAAAGGAGAGTACTCTATAAAACAAAATCTCTAGACCGTGCGACGAAATACTTTACACTGAAAATGTATTTTGATGTTTTATCAACAAGATTATAGCAATGATACACTGTAAATTGCAAAGAAAGAACGCATTTTTTTTGTTCAAATTCTAACAGTATACTAAGTCTTGTTTAAAAAAAAAAACGCTTGAAAAATCCACCATTTATGAACGAATGGGTCCACATGGACTGTAGTTAGGGACCAATCGAATTCCGGATTTAGTTTGAATCCTTAATATTCATTTTTAAATATCAAAAGATTTAGATTTAAATCATTTGAGATTTAAATTAAAGTCTTTAGGATTGAAAATAAATTCAGAAATCGATTGCTCCCTAACTACAGTCCATCTGGACTTATTTTAAATCCCTGTAATTTAGAGTGTACAACTCCCCCCCCCCAAAAAAAAGGGAGTAGAAAATAGAATGAATAAAAAATGTACTAAAAAAAACAAACAAATATATGATATCAATCGTGTGCCTGGTATTTAAATCAGATTAGTCATCGTGATAATGTTCACAATATCATCTGTGAATTCATAAATTGTAGATATTTTGGGTGAGTTTTCTGAATCACAACAAACCACAACAACCAGAAAACCGCTTATAAAAAATAACTTGTCTACATCAAACATATTTCATGCATGAAGTGTACATCTTTCCGCTTTTCCATGATCTTTTCCATGAAATCATAATTGTTTCATTTGTTCATACATGTGTGGATGTTGCGGCAGTGAATATCTAATGCACTTAATCAGTTGTTATTCCAATATTTTGGATTCTTGAAGGAAATAATTGAATAAACCTAATTTCATATAATGAAATACAAAAGAACAAGTGGGATATGACATCATCAGTTTGCTCACTGAATATTCATGAAGACGTGCCTAGAACTGTTACACCAGAATAATGCAAATCTTTAAAATGGCATATCTCTGTTATTACTTGTCCGATCAAATTTTCAGTGCTTTGTTTGTCTCATTTTTCTTAATCATTTTTATCAGCCGGATGTTTCCCTTTAAGATATCGATGAGTAATTGAAGTAAACAAACATTCACAATTTGGAATGGTAAGAGCAAGCAAAGGAAACAAAGAAATGAATTTATGTTCATGTTATAATCGACATTGGAACTTTCATCTTGATTCGTTTATGTATTTTTTTTTCATTGATAAACTTTAATCTCTTCATATCATTTTTTATCAACTTCTTTTTGTTGTTAATTTTGCGCCATTTCTATTGATCATATTTCAGTTTTTTTTGGGGGGAGGAGCAGTGACGCAATTAGTCCAACATTTTGAGGTGAGTATAGCATGGGAGGGGGTATATAAAGCTGCGATCGAGCAAACAAAAATTCACATTTAAAAAAGAAAATCTAATTTGGATACAGATGTTACCATAATATTCACGATGTGATATAAGTTTTTATGGTACCGTTTTCATTCCCCATCCTTTCTTTTCCTTCATTATTTTTTTTCTCGGTTGTGGAACTTTATTTTGAGTTATCATTATCTATTACTTTTCTTTCTTGGGGCGGCTATATGTGCCCCCCGTACATGGAGTTGGTTGGTCCTTGTCACTGCTCTGAATCAAACTAACAAAACAAGAAAAGTTATGAAAAACAATGTAATATTTAGTGTGCTTTATCTTCCGATGCATATCATGTCTTCTTTATTTGTCACAGCTATAATGATATAGGCGCCATAAACCACACGAGTCGGTACACACCGAAAGTACGACCTAAATTAATGCGTCCAATATCATTGCAAAATACATTCTGTAATAATAAGTTCAAGATACTGAAATAATCTCTCGTTTCTAGACAACACAATTTTCCTAATAAACAACCCTGGTTATTACTGTTTTCCGATTGAAATCTACGACCCTAGACATCTTCATTAGAAAGCAGGTGTCGCTCTGATAAGCTACAACAATGTATGTTCATAAAGGCGGGATAATGAATTTGCAAAATGCAATAAATTCGCTCATCGGCTGCGAAAGGGTATTCCCTGAACACGTGTCTAGCCATAGAAACAGAGAATGAAACATGAATCTATACGGGGGAAGGGGGTCATCTGTGTATACGTGAAGTTCAGGTAGAGATGATGTTTTTTTCTGGATCTTTGCCAGTAAACAAGCGCAGGACATGTTGATAACATTATGTTGCATTAATATACCATACTGCGTTCTATACAATCCCGATGAAGTAGAATGATAGACAATAGAAGTTTTTAATTACAAACTTTGGTCCTTCGATTCAAGACAATAAAGAGATGTTATACATACATGTACATGTATTTTAAAATTCTTGAAGACTGTACTGTGAAGAGAATATCATTTTTTTGTTTATCTATATGTTTGTTACATATTTTGTATTTCAGTTGTTGTTTATTCAAATTCTTTACTAGTTTGTTGATTTGGTTGATTTTGAAATTCGTGTTTCTTTCAATAAATTGAAAAGATGATTTCAGTAATGAATGTTAATCAGCGCGTAGCCTAGATAGGCCAATTTATTTTTTTGCTACTCCGTCACAACTCATTCATTACCTTACGTATTATGTTATTTTGTAATAATTTTACAATATCCATTATTTACTCCATTACTATGGAATGATTTTAATTGATTTGAATTGATCTCGATGTATTGTATATGTTTTTAGAGATGTGAAATAAATGAATTTGAAGTTGAAAAGTGAAGAAATGGTCTGCATCAAACCAAAAACCATACAAAAATCAGACAATGTGACAATATACGAACTACTGCAATTTAGAGCGAAACCCCTTCCCCGTTCTCCAACACCCCCATGCTCTTTCATTTTAACCGAATGTTCTTTAACATGTAATTGTATCTCCTTTTAATTCAAGAAGTGTATATTACTAAATTAAATTTATATTTTACCTCGGTATGAATAAAACATAACATTACTTTATATACGATCATAGAAACAAACAGTACTACCCTGGTGTCTTATAGATTAATCAGATCTACCCATACCATAGAGCTACTTTTCCTGCATAAATCCATGCTCATTATAAGAAATTTTATGTGGCATACGAAAATATTACTCAATTTCTATGTCACTAACAAGAAACCTCACAAAGGACTGTATATCCAAATTACTAAAGCGATGACTAATTTAGAGATGGACCTGAATGTGGATCATTTGTTTAATAAATGAACCATACAGCATTGCATACCTGAATTTTGCATACGAGGAGGACGAGTCACCGAATGACAAATTCAAATGAATGATTTGAATTTCTTGGAATGAAAACGAAAGACGTGCACTGCGTGCAGTAGTGTGAAATTTCACGAATCCATTAGAATATGATTTATCTAGGTCTCTATATAGTTGGGATGTCTTTTTGTGTCTTTTAGTAAATTTCAATTGAGGGAATTGGAATGATACATCCCGCCCACTTGTCTTTGTTTCAACTTGTTTGTTTGTCTATCTATCTATCTGTCATTGTTTCTCTGTCACTCTCTCTCCCTCTTTCTCTGTCGTTCCTATTACTCCATTTTCTGTCCCTTTCTCCAACTTTTCCTCTCTGTACATTATTTTCTTCTCATTCTTCTACTTATCTTATTGTTCTTGATCCCTTTTCCCCTCTTCTTCCCCCTCCTCCTCCTCTTATTCTTCCCTCCCTTCTCCTTCTGCACAATTTCAACAAGGGGTTGAACGTGACGCAAGCAACACCCGTGACTCGCATGATGACCTGATGACTGGGATGCGACAAGAAACAACGGAATAACGAGAACGGTTGGGGGAAACACATCCACTGCAATTGTCTTTTTATTCTTCACAATTTCCCCCTGTATCTGTTATTTTTTTCTTAAAATACTTTTGATTTCACCATTGTTGGTTCTCATTTCTTCAAAACGCCACGATCTCTCTTCCTTGTTTTACCTTACATTTTATTTTCAGAAACTATCGTCACCACTTCTTCAAAGTATTCCCCATGTTCAATGAATCCCTTGAATTGTTCTTTTTTTTACTTCACCATTTGGATAAGATAATTGTCTTCTTTCTATTATGTGTAAAAATATTCCGATTCAATGAAACTCTTCTTAAATTGCCGTTATGCAAGTACGGTTAAGTGGGCGAGCTAAAGCTTAAGTTTAAAATCATTTTCATCCATTCCTGGGTGGAATCATCACTTGTATGAGTTTGACCTCCTCTCATTCGAACGTCACTTCCTCCTTTTCACTCCCCCTCTCACGACCACACCCAAAAGACTAAGCAAGAGTGTGGCACGGGGACGTGAAAAAACGGATCGGGCAAAGAAAAAAAAAGAACAGAAAAAATAAGATGAAAAGAACATTTCAGCGAAGATTTCTTATTAACATATCATTCTTCGTTAGTGATGATTCGACTATAAAGTTTTCTTCACCTCTACCGGCAAGTAAATGGTAAAAAAACCTATCTACTCGAAATCGTCACACCATGTGGGTTTTCAAAAGCTATATGTTAAATAAAGAAAAATTATAACTTTTTTTTACGCAACAGGCAAAATATATTCACACAAGTAGAATACTAAAGAAATATGATGACTTGCTCTGAAGGAATAATTTAAATTTTCGTAAGCTTGGGTGATGAATTAGCTTAAACTCTTTCGTAGTCATAATGGCCATTGTAGATATTATGAAGGTCTACATAATGGTTATGGAAGAAACAACTTCCGTCATTTTCTAAAGACCATTTCATGTGACGTCATACTAATTACGGCATATTTTCTCTCCATCTTCTTCCTACGACCCAATCGACCTTTACAATATACGGTCATTTTCAAGTTATTTGTATTGATCTTGGCAACACCCATGCTTGCGATGGAGAAGACATCCAGTTATAATTTAACTTCCGCGATGTCATTATACCATCGACATATAAACAGGGCCTCAGAAACAGGGAGGGGGCTGGATGGGCTTCAGCCCCCCCCCCCCTCGCCCCCACTTTTTATTCCAAAACATTGTACAAAACTGTAAAAATTACCATCTTATTGTGATTTTGCATGGTCAGCCCCCACCCCCGCCCGCTTTCAAAGCTGTTCAGCGGCTCCTGATAAATAATGGTGTAGTGAATGATTTATATAGCGCTTAATACATAATGTTTCTAAGCGCATGATACATTAAAAATCGACAATGAAAAATAGAGAGATCAAAGTTATTAATCTATATTGAAAGGGAATATGAAAACCGGTAATACCACTGTCTGTAATTTATCTGGAGCATGTTTTTCATATGATGTACTTCAACATGCTCGAGCTCATGATTTTTACTTCTTTTATCCCATTCACTACTCTTGATGGTATCTTTCGAATCAATGTTTTTTTTATATTATACATACATCGCTGATATCATTATAACTATTGGTAATATATTTTTCTCTTAAGCTGAACATGATGATTGAAATAGTGCTTATTTTAGCATTATAATGATATGTCGTGATAAATTTGATTTTATGAAAACCCTCATCCTCATCGAGCATGGAAGAGTTTTTCAAGTGTTTGTTGGAGAATGTATGAAGAGATATTGAAGAAGCAGCAAAACAGGACATACGACTTCCTTTATTATCTCATTGATGAGTTTGGCCTCCTCTTCACTTTACCTCAGACGTCAAACCAATTTCATTTGCCCTCTTGTCTACACCGCCCCCATCACCACACCCAAAAACCAACGAGGAAGGGGCATGATGAGGGATTAGCCCTCCCTATTCAGAATAATTTATTCTTAAAAATCAGGGAGAGTGATTTGAAATAAGCGTTTTGTTTTTCATTCAAATTTGACAGCATTTCGCTCACGAATTATTTTTCAAAGCGCTATTGCACCAACGACAAAAATGTTCGCTGTACTATATAATCATCGCCTTGACGACTTTATTGACGTCGGTGAAATCTTGGAAGATACACATGCTCTTGTCATGCTTGTGGTTAGATAATCGGACCATATCCACTTAATGAAGAGGAACTTGTCGCAAGGGAATTTCTGAACATTAATATTCACATGATACATGAAGGCCCATATCTTTAAACATGACGTGTTGGAGGGGTATCAACGTTAAAAATACACAAAAAATAATGGTCTTCTTATCGTCAATGTTTAGACGAGGAATGTCATGAGCAGCTCTCTTAAAATACTCTAAAATCTAAAATAATCTTATTACCAATACAACCTGCTTTTCTTTTTGAATGAAAATCACATTGACAACACCTTACTCAGATTACGAAAAGAAGGGAAGAAAGCAGAACAGAAATTAGAAATGTGAAAATGAGTGATGGAATTTTATGGGGTAAATATTCCATGCGCTCCCAGCTCAAACTATAAATTCAAACCTACATCTTTTACTTTGATAATTAGAGTTATCCTCCCCATCCCATTTAATTCTATAGCCAAGCTGGTGACGTGCACTTTCTGTATCCATCGTCTTCATTTTGGGATATTTGTGTAGCTACCACCAGATGGCCAGGATTCATTTTACAACAAAAATCTAGGAACAGATGATGTTTCCCCGCTCATCCTGTTTCATGTTATTGAATGTCAAATCCTCCTCGACTTTCGCTTGCTTCAAACAAAAATACACAAGGCTATCGAATTTTTGTTTAGAATTTACAACTGAGAGGGGTAGAGGGAGTTGACAAAATAAGGGAATAAATTGAGAGGGCTATATTATTGTTCCGTTAAAAAGGGATGGGTTAAATGTGCTTTCATGTATTCTAATTTTGCCGATCAACAACAACAACAAAAATCAACAGCAATATTCAAATGTATACGACTAAGGTACACTAAGGGGGCGAGTGCCATAAGCATTGTATAAAACTGTTTAACCCCCTTCCCCCATACATACACCCCTCTATCCCCCTCCCCATCCCGGTTTATAAACTGAGCCTTAAAGATATCTTTGCTTTTAAGATATCTTTATTGACCCTTGACGTCAGGAACTGCCTGCACGCGACATGAACCTCGGGTAGAAGCTATTAGCGACACCGAACCTTGATGTTGGCGAAGCGACGTCGCTGAATGATAATAGCCGATGAGTCATCGACCGGTTCGTTAATATCCTGCTCTCCATGTATGGTCAATGGTCAGCGAAGACCAATATAAAGCATCCTTTATGACGCGGAGCGAAAGGGCGGGAAACTACGCAGACGACATACACTCTCACACCCGCTCTCTGCATCAGTTGTGATGCAGCATCCTCATTACGGCTTGATCTTCATAAATTATGTTAAGAAGGAGGAGGAGGAACGTGGATGACATGTGAATGCCCCCATTGATGACTAGCTTCGAGGATAGCGATCTATTAAACTATGATATATGACAAGGCGGAAATCTCTCCCCAAAGGTAGGGGGACCAGGGCTGGAAAAATTGACAAGCAAAAAAAAAAGAAAGAAGTTTAACCCCCCAAATGTATGGTCATTTCGACCAAAAGAAATTTTACAAGCAAAAAAAAAGGAGAAGGTTATCACCAAAAAGGTAAGGTCAGTAAAGACATGTTTTATTTCGATTTTGAATGATGTATTTCTTTCCATCATAACAGAAAAATAATAGTAGGGGGACATTTGATATTTTGTCCCCCCTAGTATTTTGGGTAGGGGGACGCGTCCTCGTGTCCCCCTAGGATTTCCGCCTATGATATATAATGAGCTATACGATACCGCTGCAGGTCAACCCGATCAGTGGACACATTTTCTTATGGATATACAGTACTTTTACTGGAAGGTATTTTAGGATTCATTTCTAAATCATATTTTTCATTAAAAAATCAAAATGTAATAAAAGCAAATCATTTCATTCGAAAATTAACTGCTTCTTCAGTATTCGAGAGTTTCTTTATTTAAAAAAGATAGCCCAGTGAAAAAAAATCCAATATTATCATCGCCTACATAAAAAAGTAAAGGATTATGCAGAAATAAAATTAAGTAGGCCTAATTACCCATAATTTGTTACCCAAAAGACTTGAAAGAAGAATTGAACCAGATTGTAAATATGAATTTCAGCTTTTATCAATTGTGTTTGAAATGGCACCCCCCCCCCCCCTCTCTCTATCAATCTCTCTCTCTCTTACTTGGCATCGTGATCCTTTAATGATCAAAGATGTTCATGAAAAAAAGGCTAAATGAAAATGTGAATTGTCATTTACATTAAAACAAAAGTTTATGTTCTTCAGATAAATTATAGGCAAAAAAATTATCTTTAAAAGTTAAAGATAGTTACTCGGAGTAACCTGTACTCATCGAAGATAATTGTTCTTTGTATAACATCGAATGTGTTAATTCCTAACATAAATTTGTAGCATAACATCTGTGACTTGTTGTTAAGCTTGTTACTAAATGTATTAAAAGTCGCCACGTTTGTATCATTATATCGTATGTATCGTACATGATTTTCATAATATTGGTTTTACAATTAGAAAAACATTAATCTATATACTACTGTAGTTATTATATAGACCTACTGACTTTCTAATATAGATATATGGTTATAGTTTATGGTAAGATGTGGAGCTGTGCAATTGAATCCAATGTACAATGCTTTATGCTGATGCCTTCCTCCGCCGTATTTTGGCTCGGACCCCTGACTAATTGTGGCGACCATGTTGGTAATCATGCAGTGCGGTTGTCTGAACATGCATATGACATCAGTGTAATTTTAGATATTACACGTATGATGACAAATGCAACCCAAAACTGTTTTATGAAACCATGGAGGTGAAATAGAAACCTCAGTGATGATACACATATCGTGTGAAATGATGTATGCAACCAAATTTACAATTTTGTTCTTCAGAAATGGTGTTCCCAGGCGGTCAGTACGTTACATAAATGTCACCATCCCGATGTGTATGCCAGTAATGGCGCCCTGGTATAGTGGGATCGTGTGTAGATGCGGCGGATGTTGATACCAGATATTCTCTTCCAGCTAGACAAGCCATACTTAATGATGCGCAGGTGCAGTGATTCGTGTGTAGTGATCAATGTCAAGCTGTTTACATGTTTATAGTGATGTCCACAGGCAATCCATGTGGTCACATAAATGTCAACACTAACTTTGCCTAAGGAGTGGGATGATTGTCGGCACAAGACGCCATAAGGATGCGGATGTCCTCACACCCCTCTTTACCCGCCCCTTGTTAAATCATCATGATCATGGACCTAGTAGGTCCATGTTTATATCATCATCATGGACCTATTACGGAATAGGTCCATGGTTATATCATCCTGAACCTTACCACTTACGTCTTCTTTTTCTTTCGTAATTTTTGTCTGTGGTCACGCTTGCGCAAGTTACTTTAAATAATCTCGTATCAATTTTCTTATTTAAAATGCCCCTCGATTCCTCCTCCTTATCATTTCGCCCGTTGCTGTCTCCATCTCTCTTACTATTTATGGTTCCTCCCCTCCCCCTCTCTCCATTTTTCTCTCTCCCCTTTCTCTCTATTTCAATTATAGACTCCCATATCACCCTTCTCGTCTATCACACACTTTAACCTGATGCATTATCAGCGAAATACATGAAAGCATATAAATACCTTTGTTTTTTACATAGTGATAAAAACATATTTTTTGTATTTGCCACTTTAGATTTCTGGTTTGTTTGACCTTGTTTGTAGCTGTATAGTGGGTTTCCCTGTAGTGTTTGTCGTCAGTCATGTATAGAACCCCATTGGAAATAAGCAATTTGGACTTTCATGGACTATCCTGTCAAGATATCAATTTGATCCTTACAATTTTACATTCGATATCTTGTGCTATACCTGACGATCAAAAACCAATCAGTATTAATTAATCATGATATGACTATTATCATTATTAAGACAACTTTGAGAACCAGAAGGGCTTGTTTGACGTCGTAGCCTATAAATTCTGATTCAAGATTCAAGATATATTTTATTCAATTTAGCTGCCGCGAAGGCTGAATTGCCGTTGAATTACAAATAAAAACATATAAATTGCACATAGACATAAATAAAATCTCAATAACAATAATAATCTTAATTTGATTTAACCACAATAATTCAAATATCCAGTGATAATTCAAGTTTACTAATGATTCTAATTTGCAATACTAAATGAAATTGAACAAAATGTCTTACAAGCACTGCCACATTTTCCAAAGAAAGTACTAGTTTGAGGATTAACGTCGGACATTCTTTATAGGCACTGAAAAAAATCCTTCTTTCCTTCCCACGACAAGGATGTCATTATTCTTCAGTTAAAAAGAATTATAGAATGAAAAATATAATGAATCGTATTACTTCAAGGTGACATTTACGCCTGCAAATCATCATGTTTAAAAAAAAATTGTGAAATTTCTCTTTGTGTTACATCTTCTGCAAACATGAAGAACATGGCACGCATGCACCCACAATAATGTTGGCTTTAATAAAGTCACACTGTTAGAATCGTATTTGGATGATGATGTCATCTCAAGGGAAATTTTCTGATGAAGTGACTGATATTTGGATACAGTATCGAGGAGGAGGTGATGTCTGAATATTTCAACAACAGTTTACTTATACAACCTTTCATTCTCTAGTATAAAGAGTCGTTTTGTTCTGTTGCCCGGCTTAATCGAAAAAAAAACGTACTAAAATACTAGATTTTGTTATTTCAAATATCTTACTGCACATTGCTACCGACATGAATAATTAAGAATGTTAAAAAAAATTACCCGTATATTTCAAAGTAATTCTTTTTTTCTAATTATAATTTCATTATAAGTTCACGGGCGTTTCCTTTTCTATGCATTCTAAGGTTTGTTTGTAGGAATTCACTAAGACCATACGTATTTCACTGACTGAACGATGCGAAGCGCGAGCTGAAATTTTTTTATATTCAGATTTAACTTAGAAAAATGCACCCTATTCTTCATTTTGAGCTGTTTCTTGTACCGTATTCCAAATATTTTCCGCATACCATGTTAATTTTCACTAGCTCAGAAATTACAATAGACTATCAATTGTTAATAAATTATTCTGTTATTTTGTTCGATACATTTTGGTTTTAGAAAGGCGTTATTTCGTTATAGGATAGGAGTGTGTCGCTGATTAGTAAACGTTGCCCATTTGTTTCATGTTCTCTTGCTCAAAATTATTTTTAGATACCTCCTCCGTTTTGGTTTGCCCCAAGGAATAAGCATTTTTTTTTGTTTGGTTGTTGCCTAATAATAAACAGATTCTGCGCTCTAGGAGGTCGGTCAGAAAGGTTCATCCAAAGCTCTGCCATCTCACCGCTCGGTCATGGCGCCCCATCGCAAAATACAGCCCCTCTAGAAATATCAGACACTCGTGATATTTGAGCGGGAGGTTGTGGGTTCGAGCTAAACCACGGTGGTACCGTCTAGTTTAGCACTGAGATTGTATAAGAATACTGGAACACTGGATGAGCAGATCAAACTTTAATATATTGCAGCCATTGGGATTTATTGTTTCATATATTAATCATTCAAAACATATACCCCAGTTGGTTCAAATACAAAAATATGTATCACCGTTGAATAAAAAATCACAAATTTTCTACTTTGCTGTGTGCGCAGTTGGATAATAATATGTATAATACATGATCATCAATTATGTATACATTAGCTTATGTATGTGGTTGACAACGGCAGAGTACATACTGTCGGCCAGGGAAATGTAATTTTTCTATCTTTAAACTATGACGTCATCTCCATGTTTTGACTGTGTCGGATGCAATCATGTACTTTGGCCTGGGTACTGTTCATTGGCATTATCTGTATTCACGATGTTAGACACTGTTAGGCTGTAGCCAAAGTAATTAATGAGAACGTTAAGAAGGAAGATAAACGAGAAAAATAGATAAATCGAAGGAGATAGGTAGGGCTGCGGGGGGGGGGGGGGAGTAAGCGAATCGAATTTACAATAATAATATCAAATATTGACAATTTCAACATACCTTTTTTAAAATACTCCATCCTCAGAAAATGTTGTTTGGTCTAAGCAGGTCCATGGTCTAAGTGTATAGGCCTATAGTGGTTTGAAACTATGCGTCTGTTTGTGTGCACATTTATATGGAATTATTTTGTTTACCAACAAAGTATCTCCATTTTTGCCACACAATTTGATATAAAATGGGGCGGGGGTTTATCCACCACCCCTTTCTCCATCAGTAGGGAACATATCGGAAAACAAGGAGAGTACAGTACTCATGAATTCTTCAAACGTTTGCATGAATGGCCGATGATTTACAAAATGTATCCATTGAAATTATAGTCATATTTACATTCAAGAATAAATGTTCAGGACAATATCTGCGATATATACACTACAAAACTGAAATAAGCAAAGGTTTTTTTTACGAAAGTTTTTATTTATATTTTGTAATGTACATAATTGTTGATAGTTTCGAAAATGAGACAAAAAACTAAGCGACAAGTATCGGTAGACCTCTCCTCAAGATTTGTTCTTCACCGCCCTAGATATTGATATTTAATGTTATTTCAAGTTCATTCTAACAACAGCATAATATGATATAACTAAATTATTTAATTGATAAATATATGAATAGATATATGAGTGAATGAATGAATTAGATATAGATGAATGTCAATGAAGTATAAAATAATTTGATACATGTAGATAAATATGTGAACAAGTATACCAATATGAACAAGTAAAATTGCAGCAATATGTCTTCCTCAAAACTTATTTGCTATTTACTACTTTGTTTATTCGATTTGAATTATTTACCCGTGCTTTGTTATTAGGGAGTTTATCATGGATTTCTGTAAAAAGAGTCTGATTACTGAAAGCTCACAGGAATCATGGGAGTTAGAATTAATGGATTAATCATTAATGTATTCAGATCACAATCACACATAAAGGGGTGCAAGAATGGTACGAATATAAAGTTGGCATTGGAAATGTAAGATCTTATTCTATAACATGAAATAAAAGACATACTAGAGCGTAAATGAAAATCATATCTTTACCATACGTTTCTTTTATTGACAAACAAATAAAGGGCTTTCTTTCATGGAAAAAAAATATTTGAAATTAGTAGTAAATATTACCACTTCCACAGACAGGTATACGCGAGGAGATTTTCAGATTAGCGATTTTCTTTTGAAAAAAAAAGAAGCTTTGTTTGTTTATTTTTCACAGGAATCTTATCGAGGATTTTGCACTTTGACCGAATAGATTAATCTAACCACCCGATACGTTACGTTATTTTTGTTTCTTTTATGAATGTGTAAATCTTTCAAAGATTATTGCTTATCGTTTACACTCACTGTAAAAACAAGTTATAGCTATCATAAAATTGTAATCATAATGATATGAATGAGAGATCAATCTAGGATATAAAAATATGTATTACCTCATTGTTACTTCTGACTCGGCACTCGAATGAAGTATACAATTATGTTCATCTTAATAAATTCACAATAAGAACATTTTGATCGTTTACTTTGCTTTTCCTTCTTGCATGGTCATATATCATGCAATATTCTATGTGTATTGGGCTTTAAAATAACCAAGTATACACACTTAAAATGTTGAGGAACATACTATCCATTGTGCTGGGTAATGTATGTTGCCTGGTAAAGAAAATATAATATACTCTGGGCAATTATTATCGAATCGGGCAAGTTTATTACCCAATGATTAAGTTTTATTACCCAGTTTTTGCAGATTTTAACCGATAGTTGTGTAGACGGTATGTTGCCCAGGGTTGGTTAAAAGTTGGGCATTTTTTTAAGAGTGTATATTATTAATATTATCTATAAGATACAAAAGTTTTATCTTTCGAATATTAAATAATTTACGCAAAAGATATTGTTTTAAACGTGATATACGTGTAATAGTGACAATGAAAAAGACATATCAAGAGAACCAAAATTTTGAGTGTTGTATAATAACGAGAGCTACCAAAACCGCAACCATTCATAATATGACTGTCATGTTAATAGTTTTATTGAATTATTCGTTTTTTACTATACGTGTTAACTTTATTTTTAAAATATCTATTTAGCAAATTAGAAATTCTTTGGTTGGTATAAATCCTGAGATAACCTAAATCATCGATACATGAGGTCATTGCAAGTATACTACAATGACGATGTCATGTATTGAACCTTCGCTGATTCACTTATGCCGGCTCAGCTCTACGTATTCTATAAACGCAAGCCAAGTGAGTCAGCGAAAAATAAGAACAGGAGCATGATGTCAGCATTCAAATATAAAGCAAAGGAGTGAAACCTATTTCACAAATCATTTCGGAATTTCATTTTTTTGGTTGTTTGACTTTTTTTTCAGACTTTGGAATCCTTATTCTAAATGAGCCTCACTTTGCATTTTCTTTGAAATATGAATGTTATATCGTATCAGTAATAAGATGTATGCTCACTTTGACAAAGAAGAAATATCAAATAATCAGTGGCTTTTACAATTATAGTGAGACCTTCGCATTGTCAGTTGTCATAATTATGCAGAAATGTATTTTATGATTGGAAAAGAAAAGTATGGGGATTTTTAAATATATATGTTTGTTTGTTAACTAGGTTGGGTTTTGGTTTCACTAATGTCTCTTTTCTTTTTTATTGACTTGTCGTTAATAAATACTTAGTATCGAGTAGAATCTATTTTGCTACATAATATAGCAAATAATTCATATCATTATGCAATGTTAAATTGTATAGTAAACAAAATATTCCAAGTACTAGAAAACACTGATTTCCATTGAAGTCTATGTCTTCTCGAAAATCCATTAAAGCGATATCATCCCCACTCACTTCGAAACTTCTAAGTAATGGTTGTGAAATTATGAAGTCTGGTTTACACACAATACCAGGAAATAGGTATATTACCACGATTACACTGTCGAACTGTATGACAAAGTTTGAGCATGTATTATGCAATCTGTGGCTCGCCACACCCTTCTCGTGTTAATAATTATAATATCAATCAATTATCTATACAACCGACCAACAATACTTTAAGCTTAATCATGACAAAGAATATAGCATAAAGGAAGCAATTAATTGGGAGGATCATTCATTGTAGCCCGCCTAATCGCCTAATTCACAACCAAAGCCAAAATTAGCAACGTATCCCCCTTGCCGTTAGCTCCTCCGGGCGCGCCGCGGCAGCCGATCTGCGCTCGTTCGTCAGCTTGACTTTTGAACCATGTGAAGAACGAGATAATGCCCATTGTTTCATCGAGATATGGAATCTATTTTTAGATATGATGTCATAGTGTTGGTTCTATTCATTCATATGCCGATTACCATACAATCGCGACCCTGGTATTGCAAAATATACGAGAACAAAGAAGAGGTGATATTGTTATTGTAAACCAGTGAAAGTGAGACCGAAAATGTCGCCTCGAGAGAAGGAGGAAGTGCGATATTCTGTTTAAATTTTATGCCTTGATCTGACTAGACATGATAGAGAGGAAATAGCATGTGGAAAATTTTGATAAAATCTATCTGGAACTTGGAATATTTCTACCCCGACCTCGAGGTTTTTGGAATGATAATTTGATATGATTCAAAAGTAACCATTTAAAGTATATATGTGTTTCGCCCTTCTTCCTTTTTTATATGATGTATTTTGTATTGTATTACAGGCGTATAATATCCCGTCAAAAGATTTTGCTTTCAGCTGTTCAGGGAACTGCGCCATTATATTGATACTTTCATGACAAATAATATTGTAAAATGAGAGAAAAATACATGTTAATTTGAATTGAATTGAATTGATATTAATTCAATCACATCATATATAATATATCGATTTTTATTGAATGAAAATATTTATGGAAAATGTAAATCCTTGAACAATAAAACGTTTGTGTGAAACTAAACAAACGCCGACCTCATATACATGCACGTACTTGTTTTATTATTGCAAAATAAAATATTGTGCGAAATCAAGGTCACGTAATTCTAACTACTGTCATTTATAGTTATCAAAAACATATCTGACTTACAGTGAAAGTATAATTATAAAACTATTTTAATATTAATACTGTCACGCGATGCTCCACCATAATAATATATACAGACAATGTTCCCCGCCGTTTGTTAGTTCGTCATTTCGTCACCTAAATATCAAAATATTATATTTCACTTCTGGAGGTATTATCTGGCAATTATTTCTGAACGGAATAACACGAGATCTTCATGAAATTCTAGAAATAGATAAAAAGGTCAGTCGCTCCATCCAGGGCACAGTATGATTGTGGTCGTCGAGATGCGGTTTTCCTTACGTTACCGAAATTAAACACATGACAATCGGTGAGGCAAAAGCATGACGTCATTTCCGATAATCATATTTTGTCCATGTTCTTTGTACTAAAGAATGATAGTCATTCATCATTTATAACCATTATGGAATGCTAATTTTGTTGATGCTCGTGTGTATTTTCACTATATTAGCCGGATATAAATTAGTACAGTTTTGCTTAACTTTTTTTTCTCCCAATCTATGTTGAGACTGCAAAGTGATTTAATCATTATCATTATTTCCATAATCAGGTGGGGGAGGGGGGGGGATAGATTGAAAACATAAATAACCGAACTAACAAATGTCTTGGTACAGCTAAAAAATGATACAGCAAGTTAAAATACTTCAGAAGAAGTCACTGATCGCACAACTCCGACAAAACTACATAAGATAATGAAATACTTAAAACACGTCACAAGTTGGCGCTAAAGCAAACACAAAATCGGTGCCATATACGGCACTTGATAAAATGTTTGACATTTTTTCATGTCGTTTATCTGCAGCTGTGAAATCAGAAATTTCCATTAATTCAAATAGAAATAAATTCCATTTATAATCATTATCATAGAATTTCATACACATCGTAAATAGAGATTTATTGTAGCAACAACATGAAGGGTTGCCCGACATGGTGTGTCGACTGAGTTAAAATAATTGTATAGAGTTTTCATTATAAATGTGATAAGGGGGGTGATGGAATTCACTCGTAGTTCCATCCATAAAAAAAAACATTCAATTTAGTTAGGATAGACGATGGGGGAGCGTGTCCCCCACCCCTCCCTTCACAAAGCTTCATCACTGCTTGAAAGTGTTTTTGTCATACACGAATGTATTATTATATAAACAAAAGACGCAAAAACACGTCTTTCCTAACTTTCTTTAATGCTTCATTTATCACGAATAGGAAACCATCGTTTAATTTGTACATCAGTGTTTTATTCAAGTTTTCATTGGTTTCCCTTTAAATGTTCATTCCCTTTGTACACAAGTAAACGCTTTAGAATGAACGAGCTATTCGTGATTTTGCCAGTGTCACTGGCAAATCCAAACTTTTCGCATATACTACGGGGAAACTCTCTACAACGCACCAATTCTTTTGAAAATTTAAGTCAAATCATGAGAGGCTTTTGTCGAAAGTTGGTGGACCGGGACAGCATCCAGGAATCTCTTCACTCAGGGAAACGACATATTTGCAATTGTTCGTCCGGTATCCAGATGTCCGGTGCAAATCTTCAGACGGATCTGCTGTCCCGGTACACCAACTTTCGATAAAAGCCTCCCAGTTATTCATTGTGATTGCATTTTTTTCAAAGGAATTAATGCGTTATGGAAAGTATCCCCGTAGTAAATGCGAAAACTACCTTCTATATGGGTTGGCAGCAGTGGTATTTTGGGTAGGGGGACGTCATTGTTTTTTACCAAATGAAAATATATTTAGAGTCTGTCGAGACCTTTTATTTTTATACTCATTTTTTTTCCTGCCCCACGCTCAACTTGAAAAATCACAGGGACGGTTGCCCCTGCACTGAGAAAAATATTGGGTGAAATTTTAACCAACAGAGGGTAAATATGTGTCCAACTAATTTTAAGCAGTATTTTACCCAATGTGGGAAGCATATTGTCCAGTAAGGTTAAGAAATAAGCAGCAATTACTTTAGAATGGGCAAAATTTTCATCACACTGGATTAATAAAAATGCCCCCAAGAAATGCCCAATGTTGGTTGGACAAATAATTACTCTCATGGAGCATTTTAGCCAATATTGGTTAGAGTGTGCCCCCTTTGTGGCACCGCACCAATTCATTTTATCCACTTGTCTCAGGGGAATTCGATATATTTATTTGGAAATGCGTTTCAATCGTAACATACCAAAGCTGGCGCTAGACCACTTTAGAGGATCTATACTCATTGAGACTGGAGTGACAAAAAAAAAACGAGTGTCGCTATCAGGGCATCTTTACATTCTAATGACCCATTTCCATAGACCTTAACAACAACACTTACAGGAAATTAATGACCGTGAAAACTGGTTTAATCTGTTCTAAATTTTGAGAAATAACGGTCACCAATGTCACGATCGATTCGCCTCCAAGATCGATAGTGTAATGTTTTTGTGCTCTTTTTTTTTTGGGGGGGGTAAGAAGAGTAAGAACAGCAAGTATAATGACATCTGCAATAAATAAAACAGTATTTTTTTTATTTTGGTTCAAAGCGCAAAAATAATTTAAAAGGTGATAAGGAAATGTTGTGAATAGTAAGTAAATGCTTGAATAAGCATAATATTCCGGCAGTTTTAATACAATTTTCCCCGAATTTTCCCTCTTCAAAACTTCACTATTTACTCAACCAGCATGATAAATGTTAATTGATAATATTCAAAACCTAAAATCATATTTAAAACATAAAACGTGTGGTTTTTAATGTCATAAACCGTCATACATGCATTATGTGTCAACAAAGCAAGAGGGGGGGGGGGGGGCAAATTTGTCTGCCACCTGCCTAAATACAAGTAAATGTATTAGCGTACTCATGTCAATCACGGCACAATCCATTTCCAACTCCAGGTTGAAGATCAGACTGTAGGTAGAAGTCATCTTATTTTTGAAAAATAATTTAGTATGAAAAAATTAACCCAATTAATCATAGATTACTTCAGCAATATACCTTACATAGTAATTGCATATCAAATAGTCAATCAATATTATTTTGCACTCACATTTTGTGCGCGTTTTCAAATACATGGAAAGGTGATGGCAACCATATTCCTTTATGTCCATAAGAATTAGACACGCTGGTAATGATAATTATGATTATGGTCTAATGAGTGGTTGGTTGGTTACAAAATAGCTTCATCATATGTTGGTATATTGAAAATAGTCATACATATAGCTCTTTCAGCGACGGGGTTTTATGAAAACAAAGTAAATTTCTGCAAAATGGATTTCAAACCGAGTCTTATATTATGAAAAACTGTAAATACAATGGTTCGTCTTTATTTGATCGTTGCTGAAAATGTGATTGGATACATAAAATGCCCAAGAGAAGCAGTGCATTGTTCACTCGTGGTGTATTCCATGGTGACCAGTTGATGTCCACTTTTCCAGATGGGATTAAAATAGCAATAAATGTCACTTTCTGAATGGCTAATCAAAATGCAGGAAAAAAAACTTTTCTTGATATGGTAAGTTAGTTTGCACATTAAAAAAAATTGTCAAAGCAAAAATGAAAAAAAAAACAAATCAATGAAGAATCAAGGTAATAACAGATAATTCGTTTTCTGATTTGGAAACGGAGATGGCAAAAACGAAATATTGAGTGAAAAAAAAATATTTATTTGAGATTTTAAACAGAATGATTTGTATCACAAATACAATATGTAAACTCAAGTATTTAAAGAGGGAAATTGGTATTTCTGTAATGAAAATGTAACGATCTCATAGGCTTCGTTTTTTGTGTTTGTTGTTAAATTTAAGAAAATTTGACATTTATTTGCTATTAGTTTTACTTATATTTTTATTTGTTGCTTCGTCAAAAACAAAAAAAATTGAACACGCCTACTGATTTCCTTTTCTTTTTTCTTTTTTTTCCTTTTTTTTTTTTGGGGGGGGTTCATTTTTGCTTTGACAAAGACCGCCCTCTGCGTTACATTATGCACAAGAGCCGATTGCTGCTGGCCAAAAATGAGAAATAATTGAGAAAAAAGAGAGAAAGAGGAGAAGAACTAAAACGGGAGAAGAAATTAAAGGTAAGATAAGAAAAAGTGGGAGGGAGAAAGAATTAACAAATTTTTCCTCGTATGTAAAACAAAAATAGTCTGGTCGTTGTCTCTTTCCTAATTATCAATTCACACTTTCAAGTGCGACTGCACAGTGATCCGGGATGGTGATAAATTCAATCAAAGATTAAGGTGGTCTAGCACCATCTTTTGGTTAAAACAATATAGTACAATGTACTTGAATGCCAATAAGTGCTGGAAATGAAATGATAAAGGAACTCACGACCCTGTTAACTGATCGGCAGCAGGCGCATATCGGCGACCTGATTTTTGGCCTTAAATGCTTGTTGAATTATCTTATTTTATAATCACGTGAAAAGGGGCAATAAAAAAAAACTTTTTTATGTGTTCATGAAAAAAAAATATCAATGAATAAGTAATACCACCTTTAACAAACAATAACAATATTGATGCGAGCGCGTAGCGGGAGCTGATAATTTGATATTCTGACCTAAAATTTGAACAAGTTCTTAGCACTTTTGGTAATCATTAACAGGATGGTCATTGATGCTAGCGCGAAGCGCGAGCTGATTTTTTTTATATTCTGCCTTTAAAGTTGGACATCCTAATCACTTTCTGTAATCATGAACATGATGGGCATCTAACTAATCGATGCGAGCACGAAGTTCGAACTGAAAGTTTTTCAAATTTTGTCACAAAACTGGACGTTAAAGCACTCTTGATAATCATGAATAAGATGAGTATGTAACAAACATTTTATGCGAGTGCGTAGCGCGAGCTGATTTTTTTTTTATATATTTCGACCCAAAATTGGACATTCTAAGCACTTATCTAACCATTAGCAGGATCGATCGTCACCTTACTAAACAATAATTGATGCGAGCGCGAAGAGGGAGATGAAAATTGTTAATATTCTCACCTAAAATTTTGATTTTTAAGCACTTTTGGTAATCATGAACAGGATGGGCATTTAACTATGCATTTAATGCGAGCGCCAAACCCACGTGAAAGATGAATTTGGCGCCCCCGATCAAACATCAAATTGTCGCCCCAAAGGTCGAATATTACTTTGACACCCTCTTCCCTAGGTTTAACACCGGTTTAACACTAGGTCAAACATATATATTCGGCGCCCCCCCCCCCACAGGCTATAGATCGATTCGGCACCCCTATGTCGAACTTCAATAGGGCGCCCCCCCCCCTTGTTCGAAAATCAATTCGGTGCCCCATCCCTCTTCTTTTTTCCCCCTTTTTGTTCTCTTTCTCTTCTTCTTTCCCTCCTTTATCTCCTCCTTTTTTCCCTCTCTTTCTTCTTTATTTTGGCGCCCCCTTTTCGCCTACCCTGGGGGCCAAGGCCCCGAATCCCCTACCCCGAATACGCGCATGGGCAAGGATATACCTCTTATACATTATGGAGATTTTGATGTGGTCTAGCGCCAGCAATTAATATTTTTTTTAATGTAATTATTGATACTATTAAAAAAAACGAGAAGAAAATAAATTGCAAAACAAGGCTGACGAATCTCCATTATCTTCGACTAGTCACCTACCCTTCCCTTTTTTCCTATTTGACATCGTCTTCCTTTCTCACATTCTTAGTCTTTGCAACTATTTCCTCTCCATCCATGCATCTTCATTTTTCCCCCCTCTCCTCTTTTCTCTACCATCTTTTCTTTTCTTCCTCCTTCTCCTGCAGCCCCTCATGTCTTCCTTACTCTTTTTTTTTTAATTCGAACATCTCTATCTCTTTATTTCTTATTTTCATTTCTTGCCATCCGTTCTGCCTCCAACTATTTTGTTTTTCTTTACCCTTCAATATATTCCATTTCCTCTCTCTTCTTCCCCATCAACTTTCCTTCATCTTACTATATTGCTTTTCCTCATTTCCATTCTAACTTCATCTACATCCCTTTTCTTTCGCCATCTTAAATCCCACCTCTCTTTTCATTTGATTTCCCATCTTACTTCCACAGTCTTTACTTTTTCTTTCCATCTACCTCTTTTTTGTCTTCCCTATCTCATTTTCCATCCCATTTCTTTTCTCTCCTCCTCCTCCTCCTCTCTCATTTCACCTCATCTTCTTGTCTCATTCCTCTTCATGAGACTTAAAAAATACTATGTAATCTTATAATCAGGACATATTGCAGGAGGAAAAGAAAAAAAACACATTAAAATATCAAGTCCAGCCAAACTCTAAGCCGATTTGAATAAACATAGGGATGGCAGTTGGTATTGATCAGAGGGCCTGAAATCACCTAGAATACAATATTTTGTACACAAAAATGCTAAAACTATGGCCTGAAAATAAATTGCCAGAATTCAGGCTTTTGCCTGAAAACTGGCATCCCTGATATTAAACAGAGTATATTAGACATTAGCGATAAATTCACGTCAAATCGGGAATAAACCGTTTTTAATGCCCTTTTTAATAATCTTTTTTTTTTAATGTTTACTTTTGTAAACATTTGGCATCAATAACGGGCATGTTACACAAGTGAGTGAGCCTATGATATCACACACTTTTTAATCAGTTTGTATTTTCATCAAATGAAATTTAAAGCATTTGCTTTTCTTCGGTCCAATATATTTTAAACGCTAATCATTTCCTCGAGGAAACTGATCCCACGCATCGTTATCATAATAATCTGCATGTAATCATAGAATGTAGTTAAGCACGTTGTTTAAGCCCGTCACTCTTACAACTACTGTTAAAACTTTTTGGAAAAAAAATGTTTTAAAAGTCGTTTAAAAGTTTAAACAATTGCAAAAACGTTCAAACGACTTGTTGTTAGAGTGACAGACTTAAACAATGTTTTTTTCAAGATTTAGATTTAGATTTCATAGCTAGCGTGACCATATCAAACGACGTTCTAGAAACTTTTTTTGTTTTTGAAAAATGTTTATTCTTTTTACTGTGTACTTATGTACAAACATGTTCTCATTTTTCATCCAATATTCGGTGTTGGGTGGACTTTCATAAGAAATATGGCATACAATTCTTCTTTCATAATTGTAGAATAACTATCACTGAATTTATTTGATCAGTTTAGGTGTGTTTTATCATTAATAATGACGAGCTGAAAAAAAATTGCTAAACTTTCACAGTCTAGATAGAAAATAATTTATTTACGACATTATCCATGATGAATATCATTAACAATAATAGTGGAAATTAATATGTAGAGCACGTATTTACTCTGCAATGTGCTCAAGGCGCTTTTGCCATTTATACCCTGGATTTAACGTCTTGATGTAATATTTAAATTTCATCGTAGAATTGTCAATTCTGATGACATATTTTGATGCCCTAAATATCATATTTGCATTTTTTATACCTGAAAAATCATATAAATTAACCAATCAATCATATTTGAACGGCATGTGGATTATTTCAAAATTGGTATGGATATAAAGAGACGTATAAGGCACTTGAAACAATAGCTGTGTTTTTTAGGTACGTCATCCACATTGCATGCAAAACAAAAAGTACATGTATTTGCTTCGAGATCCTCTCAGATCAGATTGTCAATATTCCCTGTGTCACTCTGTTTTAGCATAACATTAATGTATAGGAGAAATTTAAAGATTTGAAATCAAGTTAAATCAAATGCAATATTTTTTCAAAAACGTTTACAAAAAGGATTTCGAAACATTTACTCAGGATGACATCTTACCGCTGTTCTATTTTCATCATTATAGTAAGCCTCTTTACACAAATCGCGCAAGCAATACTGATTCCATCAGAAAAGTGATGATAAATACCAGGTGATATTATAACATAAATACTCTAATGCATAACACGGGTGCCAAGCCTCTTTAAAAGGATCCACAACCATGACCAAGCTCTACTCTCTTACACATATACATGGAAGAATTCAATGTGATGCGGATATTAATGTCTGTAAAATATCATAACATATAGACATGAACTTTTTGGTCAGTATATCTGTAAAAAATAACAGTAAGGAATGTGAAAGTAAAACAACTACATTTTTCTAAGTGATAATGGTCAATATGAATTTACCATTTCATATGCAGACATTTGCATTGTATATAATAAATTATCAATCAAACCATTTTCTCATATAAAAGCTGAAAACGGGTTCGGGACTTTGTCAACTATTTCAATATATATTTATAGATGTCGTGCTAAACTCTTTCCTTCCATCGTCAGTACTAAACGGTAGTCATCTCCCAAAAAACATTTTCAAAATTACAAAATGTAAAAAAAAAACACTACTCATGATAGGTTATAAAAGTGAATTTTGGTATAGATAGCATAAAATAATCTGAATGTTAATAAATATACAAACATTTGCCATTTTGCTGTGTAAGCATGGTACGAGCGGGAACGTTATTGAAGTGTAAGGTCAGTAAAGTACAAGAGAAAGATTTTACGTCCTTAATAAGAGCTGAATTTTGGAGAGCAGTTTCCTCAAACATATGGAAACGAAAAAAGTTTGCATAAGAATCATCAAGTTTTTAAATGTGTTGATTAGCAAGCACGACAGGCTCAAGAGACGATTAATGCTGTTTCGGCGATGGCAAAAGTATTCTGAAACCTCTCGGCGTCAAAGAAAGTGATTGCATAAAGTCCTGTGTGGGATTTGAACCGGTGGATTTGTAATTCCGATCCTAGACATCCGTCTCCCTGTCTGACCCCGAACCACTCCACGGAATCGACCCTGACTTGATTGAGCCTCTTTCGACAGTCTCTTCCTGAAAGTTCTTTCGCGGTGATGATGGTTGCTGTTGAGAAGTTTCATTGGTCACCTTACATGCAACACTTCCATTCGGCTGGTTTGCAACCACATGAAGAAACGGCTGCTTCTGCTCGCTTTCATGCTCACTGCCAAACTGATGCCACGGATTATCTCCCTCCAGGTGAACAGACGAGCCGCCATTTTGTGTGGTATTCCTCCCGACGTCTGGTTTGTAAAGAGCCAGATCGGTCTTGTTGTCGTTTTCGTCACCCAGGGCGATCTGTTTGGCTGCATCTTGACGGTATGAGTTCTGGCTTAGTCTGGCGTAGTCGCGCCTTTCAAGGAGTTGGTCGCGACCCATGTTGCCTTTCATCCTCCGGTACCAGACGGTAGCGAAGATGTTGAAGAGAAACATCTCGATGATATTGAGTAAACTATCGATGTCTGTATGAGAGATAATGAGAGAGTAATAAAATAATAATGGAAACTATGTCTTTGATGATGCCTTCTATGAACCCTTGATTTGATACAAAAATACAGGTTAGTTTATTGGGTCTCTGTTTACAACTTCATTAAAATTCGGTTTCCACTGGCAAACTATAAAACAGAACATAAACTAGAACATAATATGATCACAACTATTACTGAAAGTAGAACAAAAATATCAACATAATTAAAGAACGAGTGAAAGTTGGGATTTGCATTTTGTTTGCATTTTGGCATTTGTTTACTTCTGTTGTGGAAATAGCTACCAGCGTTATGCATCAGGACCAGAATGAATCGGATCTTATAAAATGGATCAAAGATTACAGAAGAACAAAACAAACTTACAAAGCGCCCTCAAGCCTGGATGGAAGGGTGGCTTACAGGCGATACCCCCTGTGATGGCGCAGATACCAATGGTGAAAGACTGGACGTTTGTGAGAATGAGGGTGAGCTGGACGGTGAAGAATTTCGGCGTAAGGTGGTATTCCTTGAGCGGTTCATTTGACAACCTGTAGAAGATGATGATGCCGTTGAGCGCGAAGAGTGTCGAGACAATATAGATGACGTTGAACCACAAGTAGGTTCCAGAACTTGAAAACTGCGTAGAGATAACACATACATAAATCACATCTATACATTGACTGTCAAGATTTCGATGGAGACAGAGACAACTATACTATTAATTTGTTTATGTAAAGAGATATGGGAAGGACACTTAATTATGCTCTTTCTATGGTTAATATCTTTGAGAAAAATTACTTGTCTTGAACTGAACTGCGAAAACTAATGTCACGAGTTTCGCATTTACGCCAGAAGGAAAATGCTCACCAATCATTAAAAGTAGCAAAATAGTGTTGTCTTTTTGAAAAATAATTTTACATGATCGTAAAAAAAACAATTAACATAGTTATATGTCTGTATGAAATGGGTCCAAAATAAATGGATATTTACGTCTGGGACCGAACTGGGGAAAGACTTGTCCGAGGACGCATCCGAACCACTCATTCCTAAATCAGTTGGTAAATTCTATGTAGCTGGGTTGGCATTTTATTGATATATGAAATAGATCATTCACTGGAATAGATCCAGCAAATAAATTTAACTTAGATGTATATAAGTGCATTCGGCTTGTACTTGAGTATGTTTCTTACATCGCCTGGAATGAATGATCCATTGAGCCATAAGACAGCACCAAGAAAGTAGAAAAGAGGTTTGATGATGGCAACCTGAAGCACCAAACCACGAATTAACTTCACGAATTTGGGAAGCGTAAACCTTAAAGAAAAATAAAGGGCTTCATTAATTATTATCATATAAATAATAGGTACCATACTCAAAATGAAATTCGTGCATCATCGGGAAAAACTCAGAAGATATGAATACTAGAATTGGAAGTTAAGCACTCGTCATTGTTAAGAATTAGTATAGCCACGAAATGACAAAGTTGAAGATGAATAGCCGGAGAGTATTTCTTATACCTTTACGGTGACGACGCTGGTTTAAAAATATAATAAATATATGTTGCGCTTAGTGTAAAAACAGGATATGCCTTCCTGTCGCGGACACGTGCAAGTTTGTTTCAAATATAAATTAAACTAAAAACTGAATTTTGGGTCTTGGTTATTCTTTTACAGACCTACTGTATTGAACTTGGAAAGTAAACTATAAAATTAGAAATTCAATAATAAAGTTTATTTTATAACGAACATTTTATGAGATTAATATACTAAAACAGCTTGTAAACGAAAGCCATTGCAATATAGTATTACATATTCTACACGTAATATTGACCATAACATTCCTACTTACTTATTAATTGGAACTTTTGGTAGACAGCACACACAGAACATAGAGAGTGGTGGCGTGGCCAGTGGAATAATTGTACCATCTAATATCCTTAACATCTTATCTTTATCACCATAGTAACCAGTCAATAACATAATGAACTGAACAAGCGCCAGAGAAAAGTATCTGTCGAAGAGAAAAGGAAAACATGACTACTTACTTATATTGGAAGTCGATATTATAAGGTTATTCACGTTTCAAGTGTTCAAGATTTGTTTTATTTCATTTTATATCCATTTACATTTTTAATCAAACAAGACAATCCACATGAACATAAATGGACATGATATAAAATATACAATAACAAACAGTAAAGGCTGAAAATGAAAATAAATTCAGAGTCCAACAAGGGGCATGACATGTAAAGAGCTAGCCCCCTGATTAACAGAACAGAATGTGAAAATAAGATGATTGATAGGGTATACTACTGATTGTAAAACAGAATCAGATAATGAAAGTGAAGGGACCAGCATTAATAAGCAATATGCTAGAGTAAATAACAACCGGGGAGAACCGGGGAGAGCTGGGGTAGTAAATATATGTGAAAGTGATTACTATCAAATGAATAAGTAAATGATTGGATAAGTGTATTAGTAAATGAATTGGAGAATTAGGATATAAAAAAGTAAGATGAGAGGGAAAAGGAATCGGATGCAAGATGAATTCATCGATAAATGAATGACTAAACGAATAGACAGGTAAATAGGTAAACAGATTATCAGTCAGTTAGTTTAGTTAGTTAGTGAGTTAGTTAGTTAAGAAAAAAAGAAAGAAAGAGATAAAGAAAAAAGAATGAAAGAAAGAAAAGGAGAGAGAAATAAAGAAATATCAAGGATATAATTGTCATTTTACTACTCACACATGAGCTGTGAACCCTGTAATAATCGAAGCTCTTGGGATGAACATAGCTAGAAGAGAAGTAACTGAGAATACCTGAAATGAAAAAAAAGTATCTGGAATATACAGAACTATAGATAAGCATGACCAGAGTGAAGAACAAACTTATTGAAAAAAGTACGATCACTAATCAAAGACATAAAGGTCATTCTTGATAGTATCCTGAGATTAAAAATAGCAAAATGGTTAGCATTCTTTAAAATTTTGAAATCTATAAATTCGCACTCATCACTGTACTTACATAAATATGAGCAATTGTCTCAAGAATGGCAACGGCTCTCTTAGCTTATGGAAATACAGAAAATTGGCGCCAGTGTGTTTTGATAGGGATGTGATGACGTCATTATTATTCTCATTTAAATGGGGGTATTCATGGTCCTCTCTTCCAGATATTTTTTTCTGCTCATTCTCCTCCCCTTCTTTCTTTTTTTTCTTCTTCTCTTTTTCTCTTTTGTTAACATTTATTGTTGTTCACTTGAAAAAAAAACCAGAGGTTTAAACACTCCATGTGTCATGAAAGATCACGTTCGCGATTAAAGCCAAGGGCCAGTTTTATATGAAACGGTTAACTTGTAATCTGTAGTTCGAAAGGATGCCAGATTTGAATATGAAATTCTTTGAATTAAAAAAATAAAATGTTTAAATCATGGGCGTACAAATAGGGAGGCTTGGGGGGCTCTTGCTCCCCACCCCCCCCCCCCAAGAAAAAGATCAAAACAATCACGACCAAGAAAAAAGAGAAGAGGAAAAAAGGAAAGGGATAAGGGTGATATATTATTTTCCGAATATTATGTCAAAATCCATCAAAAACTTGAATTTTGTAATAAAAATGTTGAATATTTTGCTCGCTCATTTCGTTTGCCCCCAACTTCTTATTAATTATACGCGATAAGCCATATGGAGCCCCCTCAAAATTTTGGGCTCATTATGCCACTGGCTTAATAGATTTTGAGAAACAGCACCCATGCACGTTACTACCTTGGTTGTGGGAGTAATGAATGTAACGTGAGTGTTGGATGGGGATGGAGTAAGAGGGGATGAGGTGTTTCAATATACTTACTGGATATATACCCATGATGAATGAGAGCTGTATTTTTCTTCTGCTTGGTATCTTTCTGCAAAGAAACCATAGAGTCTCGAGGTACATGCCGACATTGAAAACAGTCAGGGCAATGGCTGTCCCCATCACCCCAAGAAACTTGGGGTCCCCGCCTATCGCTGCAGAAGTGAAAGAAAAAAATAAACATCATTGGAAATTCATTATTGATATGATTGTAATCATCATCGACTTTATTATCATTGGAGAGTATGATTATTATTTTTTTTTTGGGCGTCACCTGTGCCTGGGAGGCGAAAAGCAAACTGAATCACTATGAACCGCAGGTCTCTCCTCCCGATATAACCGAATGGGGGGAATGCAGGTGGACCTCTACTCCGGGGTTTCCCCCTACTCTTATATGAATAGTGCATTGGGTTCTTAACGTGCAAAGGTGGTGACTCTCCTCTACAAGGGGCCTCCATTTAACGTCCTATCCGAGGGATGGAGTGCTTTCCATTGTAACATATCCTGCATCTATGAAACATGGGAGAGACGTCTACACACAACGCAATGGCTTCAGTCATCCGCCCGGGGTGGACTCGAACTCACGATCTTTGGTTCGACGGGCAGACGCGTTACCGACTGAGCCAACACCGCTCTCGTCATACGACCACCATATCAACCACCTTTACCTCCGCCATCAAAATCTGTATGACCGCACCATCGTCATCACAAATAACCGATCTACCATTTCCATCTCTCATATTATCATAATAGCAAACTGAAAAAATATTGTGCTACAGCAGTGCCACTTTAAGGGGGGGGGGACTTTTCTCTTATGAACGACTACCATCTTGTCACAATATAGTTTATCTTTAATCCGCATATAAAGTTATTCACCTACTAATTTTTCGACTGAATCCTCACGCCTTATGTGGAAGTAACTGACCTATTTTTATGAAATGCTATTGTATTTTGGCAATACTGATATACGAGCTTCATAAGCTATAAATGGTCCAACAGTAATGCTAGGCTTTCATTTTTTCATTCAAATTTCTTTACATAAACAGTTCCATATACTCTCGCCTCTTCTAGAAATGTATGTAAAAAATCGACAACGAATATACTGTATATACTGTGACTTCAATTTGGTCAGAAGTCACCGGTTGTAATGAGACAACAAGGAGATGCTATCTTTCCCTTTTTCTCTCTCATATCTTTATCAACATAATGATGATAAATGAATGAAGAGTAGGATTCCATTCGAACTTTACCACACTTCTCTGTTTCTGTGTTGTTGTTTTCTACGGGAAGTATGAAATAAATAGGCGTACTCTGCTTTGAATGATGCGAAATTTATACACAGCGACCAAAGCGCAACGGAAATGCATTTTTCCGAGAAAAGGGGAAAACTGACCTGTCTTTATTTTCCTTTTTTCCCGCCTTATCACTAGTAATAATTTCATTGCAACTAAAATCAATACTATTGTTTTTATTATGGTTGTCATTTTTTTCAAATTCATTATACATTATTGTCATTGTCACTATCATTATTACCATTATCATCATTATTATTATTTGCCTTCTTAGCACTGTCATCTACACATCATGGTCAGAAAGCTGTTTCATATTCGAAAATACAAAAACACTATTAAATCACTATTTTTAAAGCGTTTGTATATTGACAGCAACATCAGTCATATCCCATCCATCCCATACATTGACCAATGCATAAGAAAGAAACTTACTATTCAGAAGCTCTGATGTCGTAGGGTCAACAAGGACTGGCCAACAGGCCGGTAAGACTGGACCAGGAGTGGCATTGCTATAGTTGGTCACCATCATCATCATTTCGGTATAGTCATCCATCTCGAAGTCTGGACCGCTTCAGAAAGATCCTGAAAGAAAGCAATCCCGACTTTGATAGTCAATGCTGAACGATTTCATATTAGAAAAATCTTTTGATTTGTGCTATTAACTCTGAAGAGGGTCAGAATTTTTCATGAAAATCAAGTTACCTCTACTAAACCCGAAAGTGATACAATACAAATCAAGAAGAAGAAAAAAACCGTTATCAGACACTCAACACATTCACAATCCTTCCGTAAGACGAAAAACATTTCCTCGAGTTCACAAAGGCAGTTGTTGCTGTTAATGGTAAAGATAGTGGATCATGTTTTACAATAATGAATATTATTTTTTCATTATCCTTTCCGCAGAATTGGAACTCTAAACAAATGACAACTCTACAAAAAAATGTTATGAAAAACAAATTTTGCAAGAAAGAGAAATGAACGAAAAATAATGGGATAAATGTTGAAAGTAGTGTGATAGATGTCTCTAAAATATCTGAACATTCGAAATGGTCTAAACTACAACACTCTAAAAAATGGAATGTTAAATCAACATTTAAAAGGTTGGAGGAGTGACAACCTTTTCCAAATGTTACATCCAACTTTGTATAAAGCTAAATCCAACATTTTAAGTGTTGGTTAGAACCATTTAAAGTAGTAAATGCAACATTTAGAAAATGTTGTCACTCCTCCAACCTTTCAAAATGTTGATTTAACATTCCATTTTTTAGAGTGAATCTGATCAATTGCCTTAGCTACAGGAAGATATGGGAAACAGGGTGGACAATATTGCTTTATTGATCACAGTTTAGATACAGTAGCACATCCATTTATCTTCATATAATGACCTGGCAAGTAGATCTTGTTCAGTTTTGCTACTACACACTGAGCTAAAATTGACGGTGATTAATTTAGTTAGGTTTTGAAGTACAGGCTTCCAATCTATTTCCATTTAATTGCCCATGTGCAAGGCTTCCAATCTATTTCCATTTAATTACCATGTACAGATCAGCTATACACACGTGTTTAAAAGATTCATACAATTAACGGGAGTTTAAATCTTTGAAGATAAAGTTCTTTTGATTATGATTAAAGGGGCAACTACTTCTGAAGTTTTCAGCGACCAATAACTGTGCGTGAGTTTGGACTTATGCGAATGTGTGTACACTGTAAAAAAAATGAAGTGCTAATTTTTTGTATAGTGAATGCACTACGAGTGCTGATTTTCTAGTTCAAATTTAAACTAGAAAATCAGCACTCGTAGTGCAGTCACTATACAAGCACTGTAAGTGCTAAATTAGCACTTCATTTTTAGTGGGGTAGTAATAGAAAATGTCGGTGTGAATCCAGGGACAGGTCCTGTCAACTACTACTCCCGAATATCTAAGCAAATGAAAAGTTGAATAAGCAATCATAATCATAGACAAGGGCACGAGCTTGGGTCGCCGCTGGAAATAACAAATGAAAGATAAATCATATAGACAACAGAAAAATCCATACAAATCCTTAAGTGCTTTCAAAAGTTACCTCTGTTCTAATTTCATAAACTTTACATCCACCCTAAGTCTTGCACCTTCCCATGAATTAGGACATGTACTAGAATGCCTATAGCAACAATAAACAAGCATGACAATCAAGCACTATTCCCGTACCAATATATGAATTATTAATACCTACTAAATACTAATTATTGTATCATGGGCGGCACCAGGGTACTTTGAAAGGGGAGCAAGACGACAAATGGTGACGTCATTTTATCAATTGAATTACAGGGTAAATCATAAAATTATAAGATTCACGCCTCTCTTTTTGATTTTCCTATTATCTACTATCTTTCCTTTTCTTCCTCCCCCCCCCCCCCCGTTTTTCTCTTTTTAACTACTTAACAAAACAAGAAGGTGATGGTTGCCCCTGCCCCCTTAATACTCACTCCTGCATTCATCATTATCGAGAGTGCATACGACACGTGCTTTATCGTCTACAAAGCGGATTAGCACATCATGATATATGACTCATGATTATCAAAGTTACGATCTGTAGCATTTAATAACCAATTAAAACATCAGTTATCATCAAGAAATGTTTCTTTGCCGAAACTCTCATAAATGTTTCAAGGCATAGTTTATGACCAGTCTCCACCTCTATATAAGTTTTTGAAAAATGGTCAGGAAAAGATATCACATGCCTGTGTCTCGTCGTCTGTATTACAGTTGCGAAGATTCATACAAGCGTATTAATCTATCGTGTTTATGCGCGAGATATTACTTAGAATGGACTCCGAAATAAAATATATCGATGCTTTGTTATTATTCAAATACTTGAGTTCAGAAGAGGCAATTTATCATTACTTGTTTAATTTGATAAAGATGCCCATTTAATGGTAGTGATCACGACTATCGCAAATGAATGGAAATTTGATTTATGTGTGTGTGTTCATATGAGAAACAACAGAATGACATCAATACTACAATAAGCATGATAACAGAAATCTGACGCAGGAAGCACGTGATGACTGTATTATTTTCATTTTTTTTTCATCGTGATTGCTCAAATTCCTACGGGGCAATAATGAAATACATGAAAGAGGGAGAGTGAGTGAGCAATTCCTTTAATTCAACTGTAAGATAAAGTTTTCGTAAAGTTTCGATTGATGACGAATCATATACCACACACTCCTATGGGGTAATGGATCTAAGTACTGAATGCCCAGTGTATTCTATAGCTTGAACCATGGACCTACAGAGTAGTAGGTCATGCTTGAACTAATTCAGGAAGAATTCGATACGCTATTTTCCCTTCACATTGGCAACATTTATACATTTATTCCATCGTCATGTCTCCATACCTCTAAAAGATATTAAATAAACTTGGATAAAAGCTCAACCTAAATACCTTGTAAGCACTAGGAACATCAGATCGGAGGTAAAGGGCATTATGAAATGCTAACATTATCTGGAAAAACTTTCTTTTATTTAATCCTACTTCATGTCATAATATCCAGAAGAGCTATCAAAAGGTTTTGATAATACAAAAAAAATAGCCTTAATACTTGAACATCGCTGATGATGATGCTGATTTGAATGTATACCCTTCATCACCAATGTTTCTCCGTTTTATAAAGTTGACCTCAAAATAGAGTTGAACTCTGCAAAAATCATTTCCTCCAACGACATTATTACCCGATAATTACTTCATTCACGTTTAAATTATTATTTCTTTTACAACAATGCTTCGAATACTCCTATACTTTTATCATTTTGTGCTTTATTTGAAACTCAATCCAAATTTATTTCAACTCCGATTTCGAAGACCAATCATTAAGTCTACACTGTTATCAGGTTATACCAAATTGCAAATTACCAAATACCAAATTAGGTTTTATATTCTCTGTGATAGCTTTAAGAACTGATGATCATGATGAACATCACGTAAAATGCAGACAGGCGCTATCATGGATGATGATTCTCTGGTAGAAAGAGATAGGAATTACTAGACTGATTTATATCCTTGATGTAAGGAATGTCATTTCAACTATCACGCCTAGCTATAGGAGGTGTTGGGAGCACCTCATATCTTCAGATCTTCCTCCACACTGGGCTTGTATAAGCAGTACGACATTTTCACGTATTTCATTTTATAATATAGTCAGCCTCGAGCTAATTTGTTAAATAACATACAGCTTTCTCCCGAGGCTGCAAAACATAATCGAAGCGCATTTATGTGTCGGAAAATTTACAATAATACAGTGTCTGCAAATTGTGCATCATCGTTTGGCATAAAAACACATACCAGAAAGAAAAGCGTTCCTAAGTTCAAATGTTGGAGCACATCAGAATATAAACATTATTTTAAATGTTCTGCATATACCGCAAATGACACTTTGATAACACCTCAACAATTATCATTTTGTTGCACTTTATGTACCTTTACAAGACCAACAATTTTTAGATTTCTTATAAAGCATTAATAACAATAGTTAGGTACCCATGCTGTTAAAAGTTCAATAAAGATTTTTAATACGAATTCTTACCTTATTTAATACTAAGGAATTTAAAGAAGCTGCACGTTAAAATAATCCTCGTCTAAATCACGCAGAAACACTCTGTAAATCATACACCACCATCGTGGTGGTACCATAACCGTAGAACTCTAAGTCCACTGTAAGATCAACGCCTCTCACTAACACTGTACTTACAAACATTCATCTACCAGATTATCCGATAACATCGTCACCTTCTGTTTAATAAATAATAACGTCTGCCTTTGAAACCTTCATCGAGCGGGCATCGAGCAAGGAATGGTCCCATCTACCGTTATCTCATTCTAAATAATAAACACTTCATTCGCAATGCTTATACCGTAGCAACACTCCATGAGAACTGTCGTGCCGCCAATGTGATTGATAACGATTCTACATCCTGCACCATGGATGTAAAATAAAGACTGATCACCGCACGTCATCTACCAATGCCTGCATTCAATGGCGGAATTTTCGCAGGACGGTGGGAGCATACTTGCGTCCCCGGTAGGTGTAATATTTTGTTTTAATGGGAGAGGGGGCAGGACTGCTGCTGCCTTCTCTCCCGATATCAACGAACAAATTGAATATTTGAGCGATTGATTGAACCAGCCCCTGTGTGTCACCCCACCACTGGGCAGGGAAGGGTCAGAGGTGCCAAACCTATATACCCAGGATGAAAATTGTTCAAGTGCCCCTTTTTTAACATTTTATTACGAGATTCCCCCAAATCTTAGAGGAGAGGGACCAAACTTTATTCACGAGTCACTTTAAAAAAACTCTTTATTATCGTCTTAATCAGAGCCGATATTTCTGCACCTTCTTACAGAGCCTGAGACGATTGATGTGGCATACCATGTCACAGACAAAACGGTTAAAATGAAATTCAATTGCGAAGACATAGACATGGCGTCATGGAACTTTCTTACTCCCCAGTCTGGTGCCGAGGGAACTAATCTGAAATAGGAGTTAATATTGATCCTATTTTAGTCCCTTGAGATTGAATAAAGTGACATCTGAGCTGGTTTGTTCTGACCATATTTGGAAAGTCATTGTCCGATGATTATGTTGACAAAACAAACCAATATCGTATTAATCAATCATGGCGATCATTAATTTATGACAGTTATGATAGCGCGTTGATAAATGACTTACTCTTATGTATGTAGTGTATTATTAATCATCTCAAAAACGATTGACTTATTTTCCCAAATTACAATTTTCAAAACATTAACAAAGGAAATAATTTGTTGAGACATCATTCCCAGTTTCGCAGGGGCAGTACCCCTTCCCCATGAAACACCAAGAATGCAAAGATGACATAAAGTTGTTTCTGCTTTTTCTGATCTTATTCACTTATCTTAGTTAGGTGTCGAATTCTGGGATCTCCATCCCCTGATTTGCACTGTAATCTTTATTTTGGTTTGGAGGTGATATGTCCTATTAAAAAAAACCTTCCACCCGCAAACAAAAATATAAAGAGCCAGTACCTTTATCTCACCTCCAAATTCAAAATAGCATTGATTTTTGTAAGAGTATATTTTCATTCCGAGTCTAGTTGGGGTGATCAAATGATGAAAGAGGGGGGCAAATGAGGGAGCTTATGGCAACAAATTAACCCTCTGTTTACTGACCAATGTGGAAGAATATACAAATCATCTATCACTGCCAATCTCTCGTCGTAGATAGCTATAGTTTAATGTAATTTTCATAGATCGTTGACGAGCCCGTGTCGCCTGCGTGGAAGGATTCTCGCGGACGAACTACCAACAATATTGGCGGGAACTTGGGATCGCCGTCAATTTAAGATTTTACGATCATTGGTCACTTACTGCTAAGGGTTATAATCAAGGCAATGGATAGCTGGAGTAGAAGGGTTACACTGGCAAGAACAATTTACCAAGGCATTCGAATATTTATACATAACCAACATAGTTTTTCCTCATCCGTGTTATCTGGTGACTCTTTTAGGCGAGATAGAAATGTAATTGACATGAACAAAAGTCTCTACCTTGCCCTCTTAGTTCCTATTGGTTGATAGGATATGAAAGTTTTACGATGTTGATTTATTTGTCACATGGATGATATTAACTAAATCAGTATTAGGTTTGTCCCTAAAATTGATATTATCCCTTTATATAATATATACACCTATCCTTAGTTACTGTAGTGAATTCTCAATAACTATTGGAATTCCTAAATAAGATCGAATGCAATCCACCATATTAAAATTATAAAGGTCAGTAAGAATCTCATTGAAATTTTGAAAATGAAAAGCAGTTTAACTTTTTCTACTTTTTCGACAAAATAAGATGATCTTTGGGATAGTTTGACAGCAGTTATCAGTAGACGCTAAATATAGACTTGTAGAAAGTTTTGTTGCAAAGATGAGGATAGGGTGTAATCGTCACCTTCACAGTGACCTCACGAAATGTCATGTTTCAGTCGAGATTGATTCCATGGAGTGATAGTGACATATCAACAACATGATGGAAAGTTGACATCTTGCTAAATTATCAGCCCCCTTGAGAGAACAAAAATTGCACTTGTCACCATTTTTTGTCGGACGTGTACAAAATATGATATCTGAAATATTTCAACATTTTAGTTTGTTCTCAAAAGATCGAAGTAAAATTATCGACAATGAACTCGACGTCATGAGATGCTTCATAAAAGTTGTAAATGCGTGACGTAGGGACCTTTAAAATATATTTTGACCTATTTTATTTTTGTGTTTTGACATTGCTTCTTTTTTCCTTGCAAAAGTTGGCCTAAAATCTCAAATATGCTTGCCTTTCCACTTCAACTAGAGCATCTTACACTTCTGAAGTTTGAAGATGCCTAAAGCAACCATTATGTACAGATATGATAGCCACATTGACTGCAACAATGGATACGCCCTCAAAGCCCTTTTTACACGTTTTACCTCTCATCCCTCTCATTGTAATTGCACTGATACTAATGTCGGAAACAGGAAGATAAATGCATCGTTATCTATACCCTTAAAAAGAAAGTTTGAATATCATCAATAACCGTGACATCTCAAAGGAGGTCAAAGGTCAGACAAGGTTACCCTTATCTTCCATGCCTTGATGTCATAATAAATTCATTTCTGATTATTATGATAATCTGCAGTAAATCTTCGCTTTTAGTACGTCAGGGTGAAAATACCGTGTCATGATCTCGAGGTGATTTGAAGAGAGGTGGTGAACCCCCCCCCCAACTCCATCCCCTTCTTTTTTCACCTACATGTAAACTGAATCCTTTTAATAAGTTTCCTACCACGATCCCATTATTCGTTATCATTCTTATCACTATTTTCTTTCCTCCCCGGCCCCCCTCTCTCTCTCTCTGATTTGGAGTCACTCTGGCGCGTTGTTCTGACCAGTAACCATCCGTTTTTTCCCGTGTCATCTACCCCCCCCTCCCTCCTCTCTCTCTCTCTCTCTCTCTCTCCTCACATTCTGCTCCTTATAAAAAAATATATATATATAAAAAAACGAACAAGGAAACGTAGCTTCACGAGTCAAGTACAGTGCATATTTACTCTCGGAACAAAATTAGGACATTCCATTCCGGGCAGTCAATACACTCTGCATCTCCTATACTGCATCCGTAATCTTTGAGTAAATCTATACGACACTGCTGTTGCAAAGATAGAGTTTTCTTCATTTGAAGGCATTCAGTAATTGTATTTAATTCACAACAGTGTGTCATCTCCTCACTCAATTATTTTGCAGCCTTTTAGATCGTTGTTGACGAGGGAAAAGGTATGGTAAGAAAAAGGTGCATTATTCCCATTATAAGGATCCCGCAACATTCGCTACGACGACAATAATTGCTCCTAAATCTATACATTCAGACAAACATAAAACCTAACCAAAAACTTAACTCTAATCATTCTCTTTACAGTATTTGGATCCCCAAACCTTACACAAACCCTACATCTTCGGAGAAATTGAGGTCGGTATCATCTCGCCACCATTTGTCATGTCTTTCGAAATCTGTTTACACATTATTCTTATTTCTAGTATTTTACAAAATAAAACATTTCATCTGTGTTTACAAGTTTCGTATAGAACTTTGCCCTGGCTTGTTGCCACTTTAGAGATTACACATTTCCTTTATAATCGATTGTTTTCTCCACGAATTCAATTACTTATTATTGAGTCCTTAGAAATGTGTCATTTCTATTATGGCTGCGGGGGTTGGTAAGTACCCCACCCCATGAAAAAAAATTGAGAGAACCCCACGAACACATCTGGGGGGGGGGGGCGTTTCATGATAGGACTTGTCAGACGTTTTATCCGACAAGTCCCATTTTATCCGACATTTGCCATAGGAAGAGTGCCTCTCAGCCAATCAAAATCATGGAAAGATGTCAGATCTGACAACTTGTCGGATGAAAATATTGATGAAAAGCTCCCCGGGGGAACGTTTCATCAACATTTTCGTCCGACAGCTTTCATTGATGATTGGCTGAGGGGCACAGTTACCATAGTAACTGTCAGATAAAATATTACTTGTCGGATATAACGTCTGACAAGTCCTTCATGAAATGCTCGCCAGTAATCATATTTGTTCGTAATTTTTGTTCATACTCTGTTTCTCATATTGATTCTCATTCAAACAATACAATAGATGTAATCTTAATAATTGTATATCATGTATGAATATTTCAATATCGTCGTTTGCGTGAAATTTCATTTAATTTCTGAACAGACCTATAATATTTTGGCTAATTACTCGCTAGTAATACTCGACATCAATTCATGACCTTGCCAAAATCCATCCCTTTATAATGACCAACACGCACACACTGTGTATATTTGAGTATCATCGAACGGCCACACATCGGAGGTGTCTGATATTCGTTTACATCACCATGACTAATTGACTATGTCAACAAATGTTTTGATGGCGAAACATTTTTATTGACTATGTTATGTGAGATGAAATGGATGGTGGATGATGGTAGCTAATAGTTACGTAAATGAGCAGGAGCTACGTGTGTTTGCTTTTCCGTCTGTCTGTCTGTCTGTCCATGTTGTGGTAACCAGGGAAAAATTAGGACCCCAAAAAATCAACATCGCTACGTAATACTGTATTCCTTACAGTGGAAATTAGAATTATGTATTGTGAATTCTTTTTAAAAAATATACTGCAGGTGAAAGGCACAACATAATATAAACTGATGCAAAATTTATATTAATTTACTCGGAATTCAACTTACAAAAAATGTGTTTATGTAATGTAAAAGTGTGTTTTTATATGTTGTTCATGTTTCTAATCTTTAATTATGAATTTGCATGTTTATGAATGTATTCGCATTGAAATAAGAAATGATATATCAGATCAAATAAAACTGATTAAAAATATCAAAACTAGAAAGCAGACTGCAAAATATACATTGATTAATTGAAATCCTCTACTGATTCAGATTTACTCAATCAAAAACTAAATCGAACACATTTCTGTTTAATCAAAATGTTTCTACAATTATATATTTTTTTTCTTTAGGTCTATGGGCTCAATTAGAATTTTGTTCAAAAATGATGCATACAACAAGGTGTTTGAAACGTGTGTCAGCGGGGTGACGAAAATATTCGAGGCAATAAATTAAGGAAACGGAGAGGTTGTTGTTGTTGATAAAATTGACCAGTACAGCGAAACTTCCCCCTAATCATGCTGTAATTGACCGAAGTAAAGAAGAATTGACGAGGTAGATATTAGGTAGGTCTATACGTCTTCCTCCGATTCGGTGAGGACTACGGAAACTTGAATAGAGGATAGTCAAATCTTATTCACACAGGAAGGCATACACATTATGTTTATGCTTACGAGAAATGATAGAAATATAAGTTTCGGTATCACACTTACCACCTGTTAATTTAATTGGAAAGATGAATCTCTTAATAGGAACAATGTATGTGATTGTTTCCTTTCTGGTTTTCCTTTGACACGTTTTCAGCAGTGCAGGGTCTCTAAGGTTTGATCGGTCAACAACTTTCCCCGGGGTTCTTCGGGTTAGTTCATCATCTCGTTCCGATGATAAGCGAAAGGTGTTGTCGCTTTGATTCCTAAATCAAATATGAAGAAAATTCAGTTGGTGTAGACACCTTTTAACATGTGGTCCCCGGCCATTCACTTCTCCTGGATGTGTATTTACACGGGGTAAATAAACCAATATATGTATAAAGAATTTTATCCCTGCACGTAGTATTGTATGGGCATTTTAATCAAACAGCCCCCATGTAGAATGTTGCCGCTCGGAGAAGTGGGTAAGTGAGAAAAGTTAGGCATCGGCAAATGACATACCAAGAGCTGATAAAGTTTCCGTTAAAGCTGATCTGACTGGCTGATTGTCAGTCTACCTCCCACCAACCACAGGCACAGAAAGGCCATTTAGCAGCAGACGACCAGATCGATGGATTGTGACAAACCGCTCATGAATATGCAAATGAGTCCACGGTGTGGGTGAAAGGTTACTGGGCGAAAGTTTAGCGGACTCAATCCGAAACCTAACACGCAAAGAGATTGGTAGACTCCGGAGGGGCGAAAGCCAATCGTCTGAGCTATTGTTACCAACAATGTACCTTGGGCAATGTTTCGGGAACGTCAAAATACGCGGTGTTGAGTGACAGGTTTGTTATAATTCTCTCTGATATGTTTCAATATCCTTGTTCATTGCCGAATCAAGCTGAAAACGCTCTTCCCGTTCTCCGATTGTACTAAAGAGCTTTTGCACAGCCCATACCTGTTGCATTTTATGTATTTTCGCAGCACGCCACCCGGCTTCTCAGTAGAAATGAGATTATTAGTCATTCAATTTTTCACGAATGAGCAACCTCCAAAGTCCTAACTCATTTTATTATATTGCATCGCAAAGTACAATAGTGGGTTTTTTTTACGGGTATACAGAATAACCCCCGTTGCTGTCATAAAGTTCCTTCTTGCACGCCTCACAACATTTTACAATTTTCTATTGATAGCTGATCCGCATAAATTATGACGTGGTCGCCCAGAAATGTTTACCCTATACGGAACAAAATGTAAACAGCGAACTCACCAAAAGTGGTGATCAAGCGAGGGGAAAAAATGCACCCCAAGGCAAACATAAGTTGAGTCGGTGGTGTTCTTAGTGCACTTTTGGGTCGTCTTGGTTTAAAGGTAAAAGTTGAAAAAATATCACAATGAATAATATTTCTTTTTGATTATTGTTGTTTTTGTTTCTATTTTCATTGCTGTGATTATTATTATTAGTAGTAGTTATAGGAAGTAGTAGTAGTATTTATTATTATTGTCATCATTAGAATATTTTAATTGTTGTCATATGCCATCATGATTATTATTACTGTGATATTGGTTTGTCACTAACATTTTGGGGGATGGTTGAGGATAAGACAGAGAGAGAGAGGGAGAGACAGTTTAAAAGAAACGATCGAAGGTGTGAAAAACCCAAATAATCCACCATTCCAACGGATTAAAAATGAGAATGTATTGGATGTTTAAACCTTAAATGGTAATAATGAAAACTACAACGGGAAGGTTTTATTCAATGACAAAGCGCACTTGGGTATCACAGCGGTGGGTCAACTAAAAAAAAACACACACACACACAAGCCAAATACAATCCTGAAATCCAAAGACACCCCACTATTTTGCGATTACATTCACTTAGAATTCGAGTTTTGCAATTTTCAACACTCGGATATTTCACACATTTTTTTTTTAATTGTATCAATAGATATACTTGCAAATTGAATTAGCTACATTTACATGAACATTTCTAGTTTACATCTTTCTATAACACTGATCATCGTCTTACAAAGCTGCGATAGATTCAGATCAATCTCATACTGCGATCGATCTTACATTAAGATATATCAATCTTATCGCAATACTTATGAAGACGGGGCCCCGGTAGAAAACTTAAATTTTCTATATGCCATGTGAAGAAAACTAGGGATAAATGTTGCGTTTGGACCAGTGGCGTACCTAGGATTTTCCACAGGGGGGCAAAAACGTCCGCCAAAAAATTCGACAAGCAAAATAAAAAAAAAGAAAGAGAGAGAAAAAAGGTCTTCAATCACAAATAAAGGATTTCGTACCAGAAAAAATTGACAAGCAAAAAAAAAGTCTTCAAGCTCGTCAGGGGAGGGGGGGCAGGGATACGTCCTTTGCATGGGTTGTGGCTCGTCGGGGGGCAGACTGCCCCCCCCCTAGGTACGCTAGTGGTTTGGACAAGAAATACAATTAGTTAAAAAAATCTTTCTTGAACGAAAACAATTTTGGATCAATATACATGAAACTTTCAAAGAATAAAATTGTACCATCATTTAGATGTCGATATACATGTGAATGCCTGTGTAATACAAAAGAAACGAGATCGTTGCTCGGCAACTTCTCTACTCGTCGCATAGGTAAGAATTCGGTTGTAAAATGAACTCGAATGAATTTTGGAATATATAGGCATGCATCACTTCTATTTTATAGATTTTTACAATCCAATTGGGGACCAGTTCCACCTAAAAAGAATTAAATCAAAATAATGAATGGAGTAAAAAGGCAAACAAGTCATTATAAATTCAATCAAGATTTTGAATGTTAAAAACGTGCCAAATAAGACGATGTCAACTTCAAAGCTTTACATTGATACGTGGAAAAAGTTTTTCGATTTACTGTATTTAAAAATTATATATTATTATGGGGCATATAAATTATGTATAAGTATGGCTACAATTTTTATGAAATCGAACCCTTATATATTCCATTGTTTTTTATGACAACATCCTTTCAAACAAAGTAAAGAGCGAAGCAGTAAAGTACTACAATTAATTCAAAATTTAATTTTGCGAAAATATTGCGTTTAATATATCAAATTAAATGAAATCGAAAAATTAAATATTATGATATAAAGGGGATCTCACAATTTCGGCTTGGAATCTGATTTCCATGGCGACACTGGATCTTCCTTATCTTTCCCATCCTTGTTTTGTATGTTTGCTTACACCATATTATTACCCAATAAAACGTGCTTGCTCATCACCTCAACGCAGTATACAGATAACGTTAATATTTACTCACAGACAATGGATATATTGGATGGTGACGCGTATCAATTGCAATTTGTATTGACACTTCCTACGACTAATTGCGTTAGAACGACCATCTTTTCTTCAATTGCTATTTGTAATTTTGATAAGATTAGAAGTGTATCAGAAGTGTATCAATCTAAAGACGGTAGTTTATTAAGGATACCCACCTGCGTCTCAAGGGGGCTTGGAGCCAAATTGGATGGGGGGGGGGGCAAGGTCTGTGTCAAATGTATCAACATGACGGTTATGCACAGAACGGATGAATACCGGCCGTTGTGAGGTTGCTTTTAAGAAGTATTCACTGTAGTGCCTTCAATAAATAAATTCTTTCTCATTAAATCTTAATCGACCTGCTCTAAATTGAATTATTATTCAATTCAATTGAAAATGATTGAGAATAATTTAACACTTCTTACTATAAAGCCTTTACTATAATCATAGTTTTGGAACCCCCCTCCCTCTTCGAAAAGCAGAATAATGGTACAGGCGTTGGGAACGGTATGCGCCTTTAGTTATTTACAGAATTAACGATTTATATTGTGTAGCATAACAAGTTGGCAGTATTCAGTATTGCCATTTCCCTGACCTGGCATTATTTAGTTTTTGGTCATTAGAACATCATTAGGGATCATTAGAACAAATTATTGTAATAACGCGAATGTAAATGTGAACAATTCGAATATGGAAAATTGAAAGTGGAAAATAAAAGAAATGATTTAAATTCATTTGTCCATTTCCTCCTCTGCACACTTGTGCCCACTTCCCTCTTTACAATGTTTACCCCGCCCCTCAATCAATCCACCCTCCCATCTGCCGTTCACGCTTTCCTTTACTTCTTTCACGAATGACATGACCCCCCCCCCCCGTGCCACCCACTCTCTCCATCCTCCTCTCTTGCTCTTTCCGCTTTATCTATATCTACTTACACCTCCCTAAAGAGCTTTACCAGTCCGCCCAACCAACCGCCCCCCCCCCCCACTTCTCTTTCTGGCATAATGGTTCCCCTTTTAAAGGTCAAGTTCACCCCAGAAAAATGTTGATTTGAATAAATAGAGAAAAATCAAAACTAGCAAAACGCTAAAAATTTCATCATAATCAGATGTAAAATAAGAAAGTTATGATATTTTAAAGTGTCGCTTATTTTTCATTTTTTTTGGTATTTATATGTCATTTTTCATTTTTTACAGATTTAACAATAAGGACCAACTTGACTTAATTATATGCATGTAGTATTACACAATGCTAATTCCACATGTTCAGGGAGGAATTAATCTTTTTTTAACTTGACAATGAGGGGAAAATTATAATATTTCATTGTTCATATAATGAAATACAAAATAAATAGTTAGTGGATGACATCATCAGTCTCCTCATTTGCATAACGACCGGGATGTGCAATTAAACTTTTTTTTGTGAAATTAAGCCAAACTTTGAAATGTCATAGTTTTTTTATTTTACATCCGATTTTGATGAAAGTTTCATTGTTATGCTTTTTTTTTCTCTTTTTATTCAAATCAACTTTTTGTTGGGGTGGACTTGTCCTTTAACTAAGATCTAATTGCTATTCTAAAATACGACCGGATTATATTCTCTGAACGTGATAGAAGCACATCTCCAGAGGGGACATGTGTGTAATTGTTATTAAGTCATAAATCTATAATCAAAATGTATTTAGGAAACGTAATGAGACAGTGATATGGACTTTGAAATCAATTTCTGATTTCTGTTATTTAAATTACCATTATTATTCAAATCTGCATCCGAGATTATGAGTGACAAAATGACCCACAATAGAACTTATCTCAAGCAGTATCAGAAAAGAATTACCGTCTTAGCCTAAAAGTGCGATGCCATCATGGGATCTTGCATTATTAAATTAAATTGAATTCAATTCACATAGATTCAACGATTAAGGTCAGTAACAATAATATTTCCAAAGGATAAGCATTATTCACATTAAGACATTTATAAGAGTTACAATGTGATGGAGGTGACAACTCTGAAAGCACAGCTTGTAACGAGTACACTAGACAAACAAAGATTTAAAAAAAAAAATCTTATTCTCCTCCTCCTCCTCCTACTTATTCGTCTCCCCTATTTCTCCTTAATCATCATCCTCTCCTCAATTTCTCCCATCTGTTTTGTATTCCCCCAGTCTTTAACTTTATTTTTGTACATATTGGTCTGTTGATCTGCAAATGGGTGAGAAATCATTACTACCTATGTGAGTAAAGTGACCAATAGAGGGAGCTAAACAGAAGCCATATCCACGAGAGATCAACAAAGAATGACTATCGCCTTCCTCTGTCTCTTCTTCTCCAACCCCCTTCTCGATTCCATTCTCTTTCCTTTCATTCACATATAATATGTTTCACTTTCTACAGTAAGTTGATTTGTAAAACTGGTTGGTTTATTGATATGAATATAATATATTAGCTTATATGAAAAGCATTTGAATAGATTTCCAATCAATGATTTATATACGTCCCCCCAAAGTGAAATAACTATTGATTTAAATATCTATTTCAATTGGTGAATATGGTGAGAATACTAGTGTATCGCTTAGATGGGATTCGGACCCCTGACCCTCTAAAGACAGAGAAGGGCGAGATGGGAGCAGATGGTAGGTCGACAGAAAAATGGTGTGTGCCGAGAAAAAGATCGGATGGGATTGCAACTTCATACAATCAATGCCAATCAGGGTTATGACGATGATACATAAAAACCCTTCACCACCAACACCACCAACACATCATCATCACAACCATCCACGACCAACATAATTTCATCACCAAATTATCATCATCATTATCATCACCAATCATCATCATCGTCACCATCACAATCATCACCACCACTGTCATCATCATCATCATCACCACCACCACCACCATCAACATCATCACCATTACCATTACCACCACCACCATCATCAACACCATCATCATCATCATCATCATCAACAACAACATCATCATCATCTTCATCACCACCAATGCATCACCACCTCCACCATTATCCCACTATCACCACCACCACATCATCATCATCACGAACACATCATGGCAATTATTATCATCATTATCAACATCACCACCAATGCAACATCATCACCTTCACCACCACTATCACAGCATCCACTACCATCACAACAATAGTAATGTGTTAAGAATCATTGTTCGTAATGCTCTCTAATTCGTACAAAATTTTATTCAAATAAAGTGAGCTATCATCTGTTTTAAAAAAATGTAAATATACAAAAATGCATTTCTATTTACAGAATCATCATAATATTTTCCATGTAATACAATGGACATAATGATAATACAACATAACAACTATTAGTAATACGACATGGACATGATGGTAATACAACATAATACGTATTAGTAATTCAACATAGACATAATGTTAATACAACATAACACATGACAATTGATAGTTATAGCCATACACGTGACTGTTTGTTATATAAAGATCTACCTTTGTATTTTTATTTTTACCTCTATGTTTTTCTATTGTTCTTGTTTTGTTTCTTTTATTTCCCACCCTTCATCATCTCCTCTTCCCCCTCTTTGGTCTTCCATTTTATCCTACTTCTTCCTCATTCTATGTCATCACCATCTTCTTCTTCTTCTTATTGTTATTGTTGTTTTATTATTATTATCATCATTATTATCATTATTATCATCATCAACATCATTATTATTATGTTTATTATTTCCGTTTTAGCTGTAACTCATTAATCTTTATTCTATTCTCTTTCGACTTAATTGTCTCGCTCTGCTGATAATTAGTGAATGTCGCATCGTGGTAATGTCACAAACAATTCTCTAGTCCCATCAAGCATGTCAAGTGCAGAAGATGTCCTGTTATTATTTACCATATTTACAATATATTGGTATAGATGATGAGTAAAATATAACAGTATAAAAAATTCATAACAGATACTTACAGAATACATCAACATAAAAACTCATCTTGAAAATAAACCATGGAGAAATAACAAACTTTATTTTTCGTCACAAGATATTATATGAAAACACTGATTGTGAGGAAAAAGAAAGAAAAACCAAATCTTAAATCTTCTTTATCACATGAAGCCTCATTAAAGAACTTTTTTGTTTCTATGAGATTCTTTTAATCATCGAATTGAAATCACATGAATCATGAAGCGCCATGGTGTAGCGATTCTGACTCTCGCCTAGTAATCAGAGGGTCGTGTGTTCGAATCCCACCATGGCCTAGCGCCCTTTGGCATGGCGTCAATCCACACATTGCCACTCTCACCCAGGTGCTAATTGGGTACCGATAGGAAACAACTAATGTGGTTGGTTTAGCAAGTGTGCGCCTGTTAAACAGGCTGCTTTGAAATGCTATGAATCCAGTGACCGGATAATAATAATTGTGAAGTCGTAGATTGATAAAGCGCTATATAAATGTCAATTATTATTATTATTAATATGTTCCGCATACCATTAGTTATCTTGATATGCAAGGCGATGTTGAAAATCGTATTCGGGGGGGGGGGATAAAAATAAATGTAACAAGGTCGGTACGAGGTTTGCCGTAAAAACAACAAAAAGTAGGCTAGTACAGGCCAAAGATTAAAAATAAAAAGCCTCTTGCAGTCAACGAGATGCCGTAGTCTGACATAAAATTTGAAATTTGGAATGATGGTTTATATGCACGAACTGTGCCAAAAATGCATTTCCAAAAAAAGTATTCCCTCTTTTAAACATTATAATGATGCCTTTTCATGTCTTGGCTGATGATAATCTTAAAACAGGTATAAGGTTGGCATAAGACAGAAATAGGTAACAATTAAATACAAAGAGGGCTGTATGGGATGTCTTCAATAATCTTGAAAATCACTGTAAAAACAGCTTATACACATTGCATCATGTATGTGGGCCTGTATAAATAAAATATTATAAAATATTATTGGTTGGATTATTTACATCATATCACAATTTCCCTTTTAATGAGTCCTCTTAAAATGCTAAACTCTTGGTACATTTCTCTTTTAGCAAGTTAGTGAGACAGAGCTACACATTTTCTTGGATACTGACTTCGATGTCCGTCGGCACATCGCTATCTCCATGCCCGACATCATTCTCATCCCTATCCTGATATTCATATTCCTCTTCGAGCTTTTTGAAGGACTTCAACGTAGGCCCGTTCTCAACGTCGACCTCGACAGCGTCCGCTCCTTCGTTGACGAAAGATCCACTGTTATTATTGTTATAGCTGACGCCGTTGCCGTTCATCTTTGAGGTCGTTACGGAGGAGGTGTAGCTCTGTTTGATGTCGAGGACAGGCTCGGAGTTGCGCTTGCTGATGTTGTAGGTGTGGTCGGGGTGGTCCTTGCCAGATGGTGTTCTGTCGATGCGCTTTCGGAAGAAGAACCGTGCGAAGGTGATAAACACCAGCATCTCTGCAACTGTCAGGAGATCGCAGTAATCTGAATGACAGATAATACATTTGGAAAATTAAACAATGCCAACATTCAAAAGTATCATCGATCATATCAATATTCAAGAACTGTTGGAAAATTAAATGGAAGATAATAGATTTGGAGAACTAAAATAATGTAAACATTCAAAATCATCAATCATGATATTCGAGAGCTTCTGTTGGGAAATATGTTAAATTGAATTGAGCTACCTAATAATGGGGGCAATTATTTCTTAAAAGCGAAACTGAGAGTGAACACTTCATCATTTTAATTATAAGCAACTCATATGAATTAAGATTGGGATTTATTTGTATCAATTCAGTCGAACAAACATATAAAATAAAGAAAGGAAATGATAGAATGATTGATAAATTGCCACGTTATGAAAAGAAAAATGAAATCACAAGCCACGTACAGTATCCCCTGGCTAGCGACCCCAACGGGTAGTCACATGGAACCATTCCCGTGAGCACGAAGATGCCGACGATGACGAGCTGAGAGGTGATGAGTACGAGGACGAGCTGGATGAGCAAGAACTTGGGCTGGACGTTATACCCCTCCAAGGGTCCTTTAGTGATTCGCATGAGGATAATGACGCCATAGAGGGCAGCAAAGGTGGAACAAAGAGCGATCACCGAAAGCCACACGTATGCACTGTCGGCTGTAAACTGGATTGTCAAAAAAGAAATAATGTTTATGTTATTTGAGACGGAAATATGTTCAATCTCAATGCCCTTTATTATAGATATATTCATTTATAAATGCCGCTCATTCATTACTTTTTCTATTCTCTAAAAAAAGATAAACTGCCATATCAAAACAATTACCTTAGGGGTTGCGGACCCCCCCCAAAAAAAAAAAAATCCCTAAGGGGGAAAGTTTCATTTCTTTTTTAAAATGAAATGTGCCTTTTTTGTGAAATTTCCTCTTTGAACATGATATATTTTAGTTAAGAAAATCACACACAAAAAAAATTGCTCGCGCTTGGCACTTGCATCAGTTATTGTTTAGTAGGGTACTCATTCTCTTCCTGCCAACAAAATATGCTTAGAGTGTAAACTTTTCAAGTTAGAATATAAAAAAAATATTCAGCTCGCGCTGTAATTAATTACTACAAAACACACAACTACTTCACGTAGATGATTATCTCATGGAAAATATCCGTTTGCACCAAAATGCCCATTTTGACATATAAGTGCCCGTTTTGGCTTTGCCCCCCCCCCCCAAAAAAAAAAAGAAAAACAAAACGAAAATACGTTCCACTGCCACTGAATTACCAACGACCTTCTAAGAAAACCTAAGCAAGTATGGTGGACCCGTTCTAAATCGTTTCCCTTTATCAATAGGCCGCCTATATATTCGAAATCAGATATAATGCGTAATATTAATTAATTAATTCTTATTTTATGTAATATTTGTAATCTTTAAACGAAATGGTGAGTTTCAGATTAATCTTAATTCTGCTTTTCTTACTATAATTTACCACCATTATATTCAGATTTGATTGTACACCAGGAAACCCTTCTGACTATAATCTTCTTCTTTTTTTCACAGATATAAGGATTTCTTCATTATGTTATTATGTTTGTGTTTAATAGATAACTTGTTTCTTTAAAAAAAAATCTTTATTAATATAGGTTAATTATTCAAATTTATAAACGTAAAATTAAAACTGTCCGTATATAGACGAATTAAGACATACGCTGCCCACGTTTTCATAAAATTTGATTTGATTTGAAATCGTATCATAGTCCATGTATGAATCAGATAGTATTTATATATTTCATGATTCATCTCTTAATGTTTTCGTCATTTAAAATACCTTTTGCCAATATGTATAAAGGACAAGTCCACCCCAACAAAAAGTTGATTTGAATAAAAGAGAAAAATCCAACAAACATAACACTAAAAATTTTATCAAAATCAGATGTAAAATAAGAAAGTTATGACATTTTAAAATTTTGCTTAATTTCACAAAATAGTTATATGCACATCCTGGTGGGTATGCAAATGAGGAGACTGATGACGTCATCCACTCACTATTTCTTTTGTATTTTATTAAATGAAATAGGGAATATTCTATTTTTCTCCTCCTTGTCAAGTGAAACAACGATTAATTTTCCCTGAACATGTGGAATGAGCATTGTTTAATACTATATGATCCAGTCAAGTTGGTCCTCATTGTCAAATTTATAAAAAATGAAATATTGTATAATTCAAACAATAAAAACAAAAGAAATAGTGAGTGAGGGACAATATCACTTTCTCATTTCAGTTGTGCATATCACTGTTTTGTGAAAATAAGCAATACTTTAAAGTGACATAACTTTTTTTTATTTTACATCCCATTTGATGAAAGTTTCAGTGTTTTGCTAGTTTGATTTTTATCTATTTATTAAAATCAACATTTTTCTGGGGTAGACTTGACCTTTAATGTTTCCGTTATTTTGTTGATCATTTCCGATTTTATTGAGTACTACAATTGCACATACACAAGTTGTTTCCCAGACATACAATTTACTTTCAGTTAGTATTCCTTTCCAGAATTCTACAACACAAGTGGTTTTAATATAATACTTTATCCGTATTATTTATTTTGTAACTATCTGTGTTATTGTTCGAACATTTTTTGTGTCATTATTACCTTGCAAATACATCGCATTTCGGCCTTAAAGCAGAGGTGAGGTCTTGAGTTTTTATTAATAAACCATCTATCTATCATCATATCAAGCGCTAACATTCTCATGATCTTAAAGACGCCAGTCATCTTCAAACATTTGGTCACCTGAGCACGTTTTGTAGACTATTCGTCTACTGCCAACTCCTCCACTCACCACATGGTCTACTTTCATTTAGTCTAATACCATTCCGTCTATCAACATTTCGTCTAACAACCATTTGGTCTAATATCCATTTTAATTTAATTCTTTTTGCACAATTAACACTTAGTCCAATTATAGCAAATGGACCAACTGGTTATTAGACGAAATGGTGAGTGGACAAAATGGCAATTAGACCATGTGGATTGTTGACGAAATGATGGTAGACCTAATGATAGAAGATGAGCTGGCAATTGGACGAATTGGCAATAGACGAATTGGAAATAAACCGAAACAGAAACCTGAGAAAGTGAAGGAACTAACTCGGACCAACTAACAGCAACCTCATCTAATTTATAGCACTGTAGAAGTGATAACTTACCAATCCTGGAACATAGGTTCCGTCGGCCCAAAGAATAAGAGCGATGAAGTTACAGATCGGTCGAATGAAGACGAACTGGAGAACGAGACGACGAAGACGGAGCAGGTTCTTGCTGTAAAGGGATTAACAAAATTTGTGTAATCGAATTACAAAAAGACCGTGCTGATTTGTCAGAAAGGTGAAGTTACAGTCACTGTCGGTGGCAGGCCTAATCATGATCAGTCAGTTGATAGTTTGATAATTATAAATTTGATTATTTTGTTGTATGATTATTGGTTGTCTGGTTGTTTATTTGGTCGGTTGATTAGTGGGCGTCGAGTCTGTAAGTTAGCTTATTTTTAATGGCTGGTCGTTGGATATTTAAATTTAGTTGATTGCCATGTGTCGTATGATGATTTGTTTCTGTTGGATTTGAAGAATTGGTTGGTTATGGTTGGTTGGTTGGTTGGTTGGCTGGTTGACCCGCTGGTGGTCAAACTTTTAGTGTCTCAGTTGTTCAGCTTTTTGGTTTATCGGTTGGTTGGCGGTTTGATAATTTGCTCTTAATTCAGTAAGTGTCTTCACCTGTAAACTGTATAGTTGTGGCAATTAGTTTGTATATATTGTAAAAATAAGATATAATGAGAACTTACACATTCATATCTGGTTTTGGAAGACAAGGAAAGAAGCAGAGTAGAGGAGGGCTGGCGATGGGAATCTTCGAGCCTTGTAGCTTGACAATCATTTGGTCCCTTTCACCAAAATAGCTCACAATCAGCATCAAAAACTGATACAGGGCTACCGAAAAATATCTACACAAGAAGGTAATAAATGAGATTGTAACTAGACCTTTACGTCTATGCCTTGTACATAGTTGAATCTCAATTAAATTTCGTTCTACATGAGATGGCTGATGCTTTGTTCAATACACTGCAAAAACCCCGATGTTGATTGAACACAATCTATATATGTCCACAGCACAGAAGTATTGAAACAACACCGGTTTGGAATTAAACCAATGTTGTTTTAATACTAATTGGTGTCGTATAAGCACCTATCTGATGTTAGACCAAAACGAATCTGGTGTTGTTTAACACTTCTCTGGTATGGACATATATAGATTCCGGGCTGGTGTTAAATCAACACCAGAGTTTTTGCAATGTAAGAATAGTGTAGTTTCAAAAATTTACTGTTCTAATTTAGCATACGAAATATTATGATCATGATGACAACAATAAATTGTTTGCTCTGTGTCCCTATTATGACATGCATTAACAAGATGCATGCTCGATAACGTTTTCTGCACGTTCAAATAATTTAGTTCAGTTAGCGATCAATGCATTAAGAAATGTATAGTATTGTATCGGTTAGCCTAGCGAATATTATAACATATATAATGTGCTAAATAGATTCATATTATGTAAAATCTCAAAGACCTACCCCTTTTATTGGTTTACTAAAATGCAAAAGAAACCCCCACCCCCACCCCACCTCCGAAGAAGCTGAGAGACTATGTACTTACAATGTTGCAGTCAGGTAGGTTATAAGATGTGCTCTTGGAATATAAAGAGCGAGCAATGATGTCGTCGAGTAAACCTTTAAAAAGGGAAGAGAAATGTTATCCGAATCAAATAACGTGAATGCTTGATTTCTGACCAATTGCTGTGGGTTGAAATATATATAAAACATCATTTAATATGACTATAAGTAGACTTTGCTTAATGTTCCAAGTAATTAAAGGTCTTGTTGTCACCAACCACGATAACTTCATTCACCTACATACCAATCGACAGACTATAGAGGGAAAGCAACAAATTCTGACGCCAACTAGTCAAAAGGGGTGCTCATAAATTCAGTTTCCTACCTCGGACCATTAATGATTGGAATAAATTGAACGTAGACACAACTCTAACAAAGTCACTGAACCGAAACGAAAGTCCCCCATTAGCCTAGTATAAAGTAAGAAAGTACCCTGCTTGCTCGGTGGCCCCATATTTTCAACAAATTTGGTGGAGTTCAAAAAGCCTTCACAAGCCGAGTTAACCCAAGACAAGTAAAAAACCAAAAACAAAAAAACATGAAAAACAGAAATCAATCTAGTTTATATACATTTTTGTGCCAGTTGATCCTGTTTTATTAGAGTATTTTCTAAAATAATTATGATTGTGTTTGAAATATATAACATTGAAAAAAAAGAATTATGGACTGACTGGATAGATGCCGAGGATGACCATCAGTCTAACCCGAGTTCGGCTATCATTGACTTTCTTGTTGATGTAATGACATGCCTCTAGGTACATGATGACAGTCACCACGCTGAAGAGAGACATGAAGACAAGCAAAACAATTGCTGCAGTGTTCGATCCGTAATCTAGATTGTAAAAAAAAAACACAATAAATATGTTATTTCAATCTTCAATTCAGTATTAATTTCTAAAACCAATAAAAAAAATGTAAGAACCCTACACTGTAAAAAAAAATGGGTCAATTTTGACCAGCACGAGGGTGATTATGTGCCCAACCTTTTTTGGGCAGTATTTTACCAAATGCGGGAAGTATATTGTCCAGTAAGGTTAAAAAAAATAAGCAGCAATTGTTTTTGAATTGCCTCTCATCACACTTGATATTATAAAAATGCCCCAAAGAAATGCCCAATGTTGGTTGGATACATAATTACCCTCATGGAGCATATTTACCCAGTAGTTTTAAGAGTGTAAAGAACGTTAATGCTATCTAATCATTTGCGACGTATTGGCTTTCAATTCACATTGCCATGGTGATTGTTCTCATGCAAGTCGGAATGGTCATTGAAAATGGTATTTTATCTGTAATGCTTTATCAGATTTGGGAAAAAAAAAATAAATTACTTATAGAGGGAACCAAAGTTGCTCTACACTCTACAAAAGGTTTACCCAATATTGGGTAAAAGGGGAACATGCATGTTGGTTGGGTAAAAAGGTTACCAAATATTTTGTAAAATTTACGCAATGTTGCGTTGAAATAGCCCAACATGGGGTAAAAAAATATATATACCCAGCAAACATGCATGTTCCCTTTCTACCCACTATTAAGTAAAATTTTACTCAGCCGTGTTTTTTAGAGAGTATGGAGGTCACACATCGGACCATCCTTTGATTTTTAGAATAAGTATTAGAAAATAGAAAAAAAAGAAGAAAAAGATGAAAAAAGGAGGAACAAAGAAAGTTATGAAAAGGAGTTAGACTGGCAGTGTAATAACAATAAGTATATTAAATGAAATAATCATCATCTTAGCGCAAAATAGCGAAATTACATGTACATTGATCATAAACTATGTACGATCATGGATTGGTATAAAGGCCCCATATAAATATCCCTCTTTTCTTATCTGAAAAGAAATCAATTTCACTTTTAAGTCATTACGCCCGGAACGCCCCACTCCCACCACCGTTGTATCATTCTGGCGTCGCCCTGGGGAGAATTATTCAAATGTACATCCTTAAAGGGATAGTCCGGGCTGAAAATATTTATATCTAAATAAATAGAGTAAAATTCATAGAGAAAAATGCTAAAGGTCAAAGTCGGATAACCGACAAATAACGAAGTTATTGAATTTCAAAGATTTGCATTATTCCAGTGAAACAGTTCTACACATGTCTTCATAAATATTCATTAGGTGGGCTGATGATGCCATATCCCCACTTGTTCTTTTGTATTTTAATATATAAAATTAGGTTTATTAAAAATTTGTCTACTAAGAAATAAAATAATTGGATTTATAACTTATTAAGTGGATGTGTTATTTATTGACACAACTTATTTCATCATAATGGAGACACATCATTTACACATGTATGAAAAATTGAAAGAATTATGATTTCATGTAATAACATAAGAAAAGGGAAATTGGGGATGTGAAATCATCAGCCCACCTAAATTCATGACGATGTGCATATGACTGTTTTCACAAAAAATTGATAAACTTTGAAATTCAGTAACTTTGTTATTTATCTGCTTTTGATGAAATTTTCAGCATTGTCTTTTGTGAATTTTACTCTATTTATTTAGACATAAATTTTTTCAGCCCGGACCATCCCTTCAATATTGCAGAAGTGGAAGGTAAAATGCAAATTTGACGTAGGAAATGAGGACATTTTATACAAAAGCCCTTTAAACATTTAATAATTTAACGAAGTCGGTGAATCATTAGTTCCCTTTCATTTTAACTATTTGCATTTTAAATAAAATACCTGACATTGCAGAAGCAAAATGGAGTAAAAATGCATATTTCTTATTTTTCTTTTCAAAGTCTTAATATTCTGTAACACATGTTTGGTTTCAAAAAGAGACATGAATCATGCAATACTTACGGTCGAAAAGTTCCTTAGAAGTTGGTTCAACTACAACACACGAATTGGAAGACATGGTTTAAAGTTGTTCACACTGTAAGAAAAAAATTGTTTTCTTGAATGATAGTTCTCGATCGTTGGTTCTGATATAAGAATAATGCAGATTAAACATGGTTCAAATTTGCATGAATGTCAAATTGGGCTATATCTTGAACAATAATTTTACAGGCATGAATTCAAGTGCATATAGCTTATTCCGATCAAGATATATATAATTAATCACACTTTTATTTGATATTGGGAAATACAGAAAGAAATAAGTTAAACTCCTGCTTTTTATTTACATACACGGAAGTTTTAATCCCGTAAGATCAATACAATAGCCATTAATACTACACCATCAACTTTGCAAATACTACTGTGGTTTTGCATATGCCCGATTCGAGAGCAATTAACAGATTTAAATTCCGATTCTAATGAAGCACAGTTAATTGAGTGGTATAATTCAGATTGCACTTGTAGTTAGCGACTTGAAAGGCAATATTTTATAGCGGATGTTTAATTGTATATATTCAGAGTCCTCTGTTTCTTTATGCAAAACTACCCCCAAAATGCGTCATTCAGAAACAATTCATTTAAGGAATTTAGTAGAGACAATATAACTTAAAATGACTCAAATGTTTTATTGGTGTTGAGTTTCCACCAGATGATAAAGAACGCATTTATAACACAATACCTCCGCTTATAATTCTTGTTATTAATAGGCTCATTTGTAAAGAATTTGTGCAACTTATATTATCCAGTAGCCTCCAATGGATATAGATTTTATACAATAGCTTCAACCATTCCGAAATTCACAATTTAAATAGGAGAAAATTACTTTAATTTACTCTTAAAAGAATAAGATGAGAGTCAGAATAATTTAAATGACTTAACTAACATAACCACCAGTTGCCGATATGATTAAAGAAAATAAGACCTCTTTCTAAACGAAGACATCGCCAAATCATTAGACCCCCTTAAACATGTTAAGTAAATGTTTAGACTTTACTTTGCCTACTGCATGCCTGTAGCAAACCATTGTGTTTTTACATCGGTTTTGAGGTAAATTTATGTCAATAATTAAAGCAAATGAAAATCCTGAAACGTTTTTTTTTAATCTTAATCTAAAAAAAACGCGGGAATAGATGTATCGAAAATCATGAGTAATCATGATGAAGGAGGTGCCGTGGCCGAGTGGTCTAAAGGCGCCTGGCTATACATGGAAAGTCCGGGGTTCGATCTCTGGCCGCGGCACCTATGCGCGTTTGCAAGGCATTTAAATCTACAATGCTCTTTTATCTTGCTTTCAAATAAATGGAAATTCTACATAGTAACTAAAAAACAAATAATTTATAAGCAACTTATAGGGAATGAATTACTTACGAATTATTAAATTCATACAGAAATAGATATGCCTACTACATTATGTGGAACTTTCATCTCACTTTGAATTATATGTAGATCAAGTATGATATTTACATTTTGGCTGACATTTGATTCCCCCGATCTGTTAGATTTCTTTAGATATTTCTAGTCTGAAAAAGTTAGCCATACAAAATAATAAGAGGTAGGCATACATCGATTGTTATTGTACTTTTGCTTGCTTAAAATCAATCAATGTCCAAAGGGAAAAATACTTTTGTAGTTTGAACAGTATAGCGGGGATATATATTTTTCTTGAAGCACTATTTGATATTTAAACTGTTCAAACTGGATGTATTTGCTGTTCATGCCATACGATTGCAACCACCTTGTAATTTCATGAATTTTGCTAACGTATAATGTGAAAAAAAAAAATGAAAATGAAAAGAACCATTCAAAGTTTAAAAAGAATGTGTGTGTGTGTTTGATGGCCACAACGGACAACATTAATTGGTAATACATCATTATATTTTAGATGATATATTTAGTGCAATGATTAAGGCAGAATTTAACAACAGGTAATGGTTCAAATATTCGAGCAATAAGAATTAAAATTTTACATAATCGAAGTGTATTAAAACTTATTGCAGCAATTATATTAATCCGTATGTATAAGTATATATACTACTTGGTATAAAAGTAATATAAAAATCGCACACGAACAAATGAAACAAAACAAACAACCCCCCAAGGGTCTATGAGATGTCAAATTTCGTTTAGATAATTATATTCCATTCAATTTTCACTGCATTTATCTTTATTTTCTGCGGAATTTATGGAATTGGCTATATGAAATGAATCCGTATCAATAAATCACTAGCGAAATCAAAATGATGTTATTAAGAAAGGAATTTCGTTTTAGATGTAGCGGCTTCTGAGATGACAACATGTAGCCTTAATTCACCAAGCCTTAATTCTTTATAAGTTCAAAAAATTTCTCCAAGATAACCATTGAATTTAACTCTTCATCACTTTTTTTTAATCAAACAAGATTATCATGTCACGTACACTTTTCCATCTCTTTCGTTAATCGGGAGGTCCGTCTTTGAGTGCTGGGGCTGGATTCTGGAGACCTTTAATCTCTCTTTTTCTTATTTCCTTTTCTATTTTAGTTTTCCCTATTTCCTTTTGATTTAACTGGTTCATGCTCAAGTTGATATTTTGATTTTTATATGCTATGCAACTACAAGAATAGGAGGCTGCACTTTACAAGCTCCGCTTTTTAGCAGCAGCCTCCATTTCCAACCTGATATGCAATAATCTTGAATATAATTTTTTGTACAGGGATACTTGAAATATGTTTTGTTTTTATATGTCAAAATGTACAAAACAAACTGTAATTGTTGAAAATGGAAATAAACGAAATGAAATGTACAATAATGAATGCTTGGATTTTATTCACTGACAACACGCTCAACTTATGTAGACAGGAGAAAGTGAAGGCATTACTCTTCTTTACTCGAGCCAGTACCAGTTCAAGTCTTTTTTTTCCAAAAATCAGATTATCTTCCTATAAAACCTCGCATGTTTAAACAAATTTCAAATTCCAATTTGATCAAATCTGATTAATAGTTTACAACACATTTGAGTGAACTACAGTCATGCATCTCGGGTATATTCATTTAAACCTTTTCATGTTTACATTACAAATATAAATGAAAATGGAAGAAATAAATACCTTTTGACGAGGAAGAAATACTCTAGCAGCAATAAGCAGGCAGTGGAAAGAAAGCAACCTCTCTAAATAACAAAAAACCGTGACCTGATTAATTGCAAGACTCCGGATAAACGTTTGTCGGTGTTACACAATTCATTCGACTATAAAAGGATGCAACATCTAAACATGTCTTAGTTTTTCTGTCTGATTTATTCGGTCAACGCAGAATTCAAACTCATCAAGAGATGAAAGAATGACAAATTAGATCAGACTCACCAAGACAAAATGAAACAAATCTTGATCTGCATTTGCTGAAATACCTCGGTATTTATTCGAATTCGATGGCAAATATCGGGGGGGGGGGGGGCTCTATATACTTGAACTGTGTCGTGCGAGGCTATGTCATAAATCATTGTCACGAAGGTATCGTTTACTTTTCTACTATCACAGTTTGCCTGCGAGGTGTGGGGGTGAATGGTTTATGGCATACAATGAAATACTTATCCGTGGACATTTATAGATTTTTATTCTCATTTAGTCTGTATTTAGGAATGCGAGATTCTCTGTTATTTCCTTTGATCTAATTTCTTCCTAAATTATATAGATTTTCCTTTCCTAGTAATAGAAGGTATTTCGAGATTGAGAAGTAATTGTCTATTTTAATTAACAATTACTGGGTCTTGCATTTCAAGTTAGAAAAGGAAACATTTTTCCTAATGATTAGAAGACGAATTTCGTTATTTCATTTAAATATTGTCAAAGAGTAGACTTATAGTTCTTTATTTAGTTAATATTTTTGCGGAAAACTGAAAAATTATATTCATGTATTCCATGGTGGGTGACACCATGATTTCCTTGGGCACAGTTTTTCGTCAAAATTTCTGACATCCCTACCCCCCCAAAAAAAGGGAAATAAACAAAAATTCATCACTCTTAATCACATCCCTTGACGCTGGATGACTGGGGTATACAGTTTTGTCACACAAATTTCCAGTATCATTAAAAACAAACACACATATTTTTCCTGCCCCCACCAGCCGTGAGTTGACTTACCTTCCTTGTCTAAAATTTAAATACAACAATGGCGTGATAAGCTCAGATGCCTAATAAACGAATATCATATAAGGGAGCATACTGAATGAAAACCAAATAATGAAAGCATTTTTGGATATTGCGATGGTGAGTTTTTCAAAACTTTTTTTTTCATTTTAATAAAATGTCATAAAAATATTAATCGAAAAACATTATCATAAAATGCATATGTATAACGCCACATTTTCACCTGGATAATCCAATTCCAACCCGCAAAAATGATAACATAAAAGACGGTCGAACACTCAAGATTTTTCAAATCAACATGATTAAAGCTATTAATTCTGCATTTTATTTAGGTCTAAACTTCAATGCTAAATAAAAATGAGGAAAGAATCAAAATCTTATAAAATTTTTAAACTTGTATAATCTCTAGTTTTTCAGTAACATTTTAAATTCTGTGAATTCATTTTTGTTGGTACTTAACCTAATATATATAAAATGTAAAAAGTATTGAATAGTTGATAATTGAACAAAATCTGTGTTACTTTTCTATATCTAACCCCCCCCCCCCAAAAAAAAGAAAACATATATGCAGATAGAGGCCGTGGAACGATTTTGAAATGTGGGAGGGGCTGAGCTAAAAGTGGGAGTGGTGTCGGGAAGAAAGTGGAAGGCTGAAGCCCCACCCCCTCCCTCCCTTTTCCCGCTCCGCGGCGACCCCTGGAGAGACGTACATTTGAGTACTATACACGAATGAAAAAAAAAATATTAAACAGAGTATTTATTTCAAAGGACGCGGTCATGGCTGTGGGAAGCGGTTTATTATTCTCCACAGGCAGCATCCCAGGTAATTTGGAAGATTTTTTTTAGCTTTTTAAATTTCTCGGGACCAATTTCATCTCCATTTTGTAGTGAAGCCCTTTTTTTTTTTGCTTTTCAAATTTACATCAACACCTCCAGTAAAAACAGCGATTCCTAGTGCCTTGAGGATGATATAGGCCCTCGAACACATCTAATTCAAGTGAAATGGTGTTGGAAAATTCTAGGGTCAAACAATGCATGGCACGAAACAAAATAGAATGTTGAACTAGCCAGGTTTCAATCATGTCAGACCTTCGTCATATAATGTACGTTTGATTCGATTTAAAACTGATATTTGAAAAAGAAAAAGCCATGTACTTCTAAGTTCCAACTCTCCTACCCCCTCCCCCCAACAAACAAGCAAACAAATAACAAAACAGTGAGACCCCTGACACGTCATATTCCAGAATAATAGTACCTTAATTTTCTACAAAGTCAAGATTGCTTTCAATTACACTTTCTTTTGATAATTAACCATGTTCTCGATGAAAAGGCTATTCCAAAACAATATATTCTAAAACTCTAAAGAGTTCGAAAGACCTGATAATGAAGAAAAAAGAGAAAGAAAAAGGAGAAAGGACTATTTGTAGGAATTCATGTACAAGATACATATCTCATCGGCGTAATACAAGCGCGAAGCGCCAACCATTTTTTTAATGTATCCTCTCCTAGAAAGGGACATTTTAATGATTGTTTGTAAAAATCAATAAAGAGGATTTGTATCTCCCTTACAAGTGATGAAAGCTTTCATTTGACAATTAAACAGAAAAATATGTATTTCAGAACTGCTTGTATGACGTATCAAAATGCAAACCTGCGGCGAGAGATGAAAAATTATACTTTGCGTTTGAAAATTAATATTTTAAGGACTGTTTGTTGGCATTCTTGAAGACAACATCACTGATCACAAATTTGGCAGGAATATTCATCCCTTGGTAAAGACATCATTCATTTTCTCAATAAGTTGGAAACAGCATCACCATAGGACAGGGGTATAAATCACATTCAGTGGTATCCCTTTTCTGTGCCTTTATTCATTTGCCCTTTTCTTCTCGCTTTTGTTTTTGGTTTTTTTTCTTTATTTGCGCCCCAAAGTTCAATTTTTTGCCCCCCCCCTCAAGTTGCCCCATCCATCTATAGATAATTTCACTGGGGTGCTATCGGGAAATTAATTCAATGTTCAAAGTAGGACGTCTTTCATAGCAGTATGTATACATTTTGATTGATTTTGTCATAAAGGATTTATTTTTTATTATATTTTTTGTAGATAGAACCTACGGATCCGGTGCAGGTGTTTTATGAAAGTTGTCAGCTTCTCAGTCCTGACAATTAATAAAAAGGTTGAAATCCACGGAGCTGGTTGGCTAAGATGCACTGGCCTCTGGCTGTTACTATGGTAACTGTCGGAGAAAAATGCAGCTTGTCAGTGCTGACAACTTTGATAAACTTTAATAACTTGTACTTGGGATTGACCTTGGAATTCTTGCATGAGGTTAACAGCTGATTTATAAACCCCGCCCACTTTAGTTTTTGTGTTTCTGTCAGTATTTAATATCTGTTCTAAACATGGCATCGCCTTTGAGGAAAATCGGACAGAAAATACTGTCAACCTATTGCAAAAGAGATCAGAGCATATTACAAAGATTACTCTCAAATGTGAGTATTCGAATAAACCATTAGGAATGTGCATTTATGTGATTCTTTGTGTGCTGTTGCATGTATCGTTGATACCGAGTCGTTTATTTCAGTCCCATATACTCATATTTCTGTTTGTTGTTGATCACAGATGAATAATGAAAACGCTTCGTCATGCACAGTGCCTCGATCAAAGGTCAGGTCAGATTAGTTTTGTTGTTATCGTCTGTGGCTATGCATTTTCATTATGCTTGCCTGATGATGTGATCAATAGCTGACATGGCTGAATAATTATATCAATCTTCTTTTTTTTCAATTCAAACCTGAGCTGAGCTAACAATTTTTTTGCAATATCAAAATCATATTGGCTTGGGGGGGGGGATTTAAGAAACATTTTCATATTGTTCATTGAACTTATTTGGAGGACCTGAAGATTTATGGGAACAATAACTGTAGATTAAGTGTAAGTTATTTATTTTATCTTCTGGTGTTACTGTCACTGTCAGGAGGTGTTTCTTTTATGAACACCTAGATCTAGACGTCTATATCATAGCTCACCTTTCCGATGGCGATGATGAAAATATGTAAAGTCCTTTTTAAAATTTCAAAGACCCTTTGATCATGTTTGCCCAACATTGTGAAATATACTTCCTGAGTGAAGTGAAGACATCAAAATTTGTATCTCTTTTGAATCTTTTAAAAATATTTTCAAAAACTTCTTTTTTGGATTCATTGCTCTCGACTTTATGCACCTTGATACAAAGTGGGTACATGTTATATTTTTATTGTAATCTTGATATTCCAACCACATGATGGTCAGAGAAGGGTGGAATGAAATGGAATTTATAGTTTGACGTAACGTTCAGGCATGGGGAAGGACCTCGAGTTAATTTCCATTTTTGTAGTTATATGCTGAGTTTATTGATTTTTATATTTTACTGTAATTTCCAGATGTTTGTTTCTTCTTTATTCGCAGGATATCCGCATGGGATTTGTTGGAATGGTTGGCAAGTAAGTTTTTACTTCTGATTTATCACAAACAGTTCAAACTAAAAATAAATTAGGTCTACATATTGTATTCTATAGTTCTTTAAAGATGGTTTTGAATGAAGGAGATTATTAAACAAAATATGAACTATATCATGAACACATTTGATGGTTTTGTTTTGTTTTTCTTTTTGCTTAAAAAGGTTTCATTTTCAAGATATGATTGCTGATTACCCATTTGCCATTGAAGATGAAAAAAGAAAATTAATTCCCTATTCAATCTCCTTATCAAGTAGATATGAATCTTTAAACAAATATTTTTTTCTCATTATTTTAAGGACACCACTGATTCGATTGAATAAAGTCAGTCAGGAGACTGGATGTGATATTGTGGTGAAAGCAGAGTTTGCTAATGGCGGGGGCTCAGTAAAAGACAGGGCTGCCCTTTTTCTCATTCAACAGGGCATTGACGAAGGTAAGTGATGCATTATTCAAAACGATGTACAGTATCTAAAGTGGTATTCAGTAGATTAAGAAAGAAAGGTTTTTAAAACATTACAAATAATCACTTGGATCAGAACTTTTGTGGGATTGTTTTGTGTGTTTTATTGTGGTAAGCATTATACCTTATTTTTACTATATGGCCTATTTCTGAAAGGTCAGTATTTAAACATGTTTAAATAAAGGTGAAGAGTAAAGCAGTGGGTATATAACTTATGTTTCTTTGTCAAGTCATTTGTTTTGGGTTTTTTGCTTCATTTCTTCAGGTCGACTGAAATCTGGCGGTACAGTTGTTGAAGGAACTGCAGGAAATACAGGTAAATTTAGAATTCTATGCTACTTTTTTCCTTTCATTTTTTTAATTCAGTTATTTGAATAAATGATTAATTGATTAATGAACACTTTCTTCATTTACTGTTCTTTACTGTTACTTATTCAAAGAATTTATGTATTTATTCATTCATTATTTTATTGATATTTACATTTATCTGTTTATTAATTTAATTTTTTGTTCATATTCAATTTTCTTTAAATTTTAAGTGAAGACATTCAGATGTTTTCTATTTAATTTCTGTATAGTTTTCAGTATATGTAAATTTACCCACCTACCTTTCTACTTACTGACTTATTGATTCACTTTCTCTCTCACTCACTAACTTACTTACTGACTGACTTATTTACTTACTTACGCACTCACTAACTCACTCATTTGCTTACTTATTTACTTACTGATAGCCTAAGTTCATAATAGATTAAGATATAATGAACATATACTTTGAGCAACATACAAGTTATTCATCTATTGTATAATGATATCCTTTTAACTTTCTGTCAGGCATTGGTTTAGCCCATATATGTAATGCCATGGGTTTCAAGTGTGTGATCTATATGCCTAATAATCAGAGTCAAGAAAAGATTGACATGCTACGACTCCTTGGTGCTGAAGTCTTTCCTGTTCCTGTTGTGCCTTTTGACGATCCTGATAATTATAACCACCAGGTCAGTTGCTCTTACTAGACAATACATTCCTATGCTCTATTGTCATGAAAGCTGCTTAAAATTAAGTTAGGTTTTCAGATCATTGTTTTGGATTCTTTCCTTTTTTTTCAAATTTCAGTCCATATTATATTTGTTAATACAAGTTGTATTGGTAAATTGCAAATTCTTCTATTGCCAACTCATCTACTCATCACATGGTCTACCTTCATTTAGTCTAATGCCATTCCATCCATCACAATTTTGTCCAACAACCATTTGGTCCAACAATCATTCAGTCTAATCATCACTAATCACCAGTTCGTCTGTGATCATCTCTTCTCATAACCAGTTGGTCTAATATGTCTGTCATTTTCGTTTATTTTGCCCAAGTAACACAAATGGTATATAGGCAAAAATTGGACCAACTGGGTATAAGGTGAATTGGTGAGTGGAAGAATCGGCAACTAGACCATGTGGATGGTAGACCAAATGATAGTAGATGAGTTGGTAATTGGACAAATTGGCATTAAACCAATTGAAAGTAAACCATCGTATTGAAGTCCAAAGTTTGAGACAATTTACCTATTGTAGCAAACTCCATTTTAGTCTGCATTTTTAGTTTACCCATTTTTACAGCACAAACACTTATAGCACTCATTGTTATTAATGACCACTCAATGTCAGTTTTATCTGTTAGGTGTTAAAAGTAATGGAATTTTAAACAGAAATACCTTATTTAGTTTGTGCTTTCTGTTTTCAAATTGGAAATGTGGTCTAGGGCCTACTTTACATGCTACTGCAAATATTTGCCTCATGAGTAAAATTTGAACAAAGAGCGTCATTTCATTTTGTATTGTTTGTTTCTATCTATCTCTATGTCAATGCATCAGTTTTTTTCTCTCTCTATCTGTCTGTCTTTCTCCCAATCTCTCTCATATACATTTCCAAATGAATCTAGTTTGAATGAATGGATGTTTAAATGAATTAAAAAAAATCAAACTAATCAATCATTATGAAAACTCTTTTCCACCATTAGTCAGTCTTTCACTTTTAAACCATGAATCAAGAGGTTATCAGTGATTTTATTGGAAAAAATTTACTTTCTTCCATTCTAGGCAAGGAGACATGCTGAATCATTAGACAATGCAATTTGGACAAATCAGTTTGACAACACTGCCAATAGACAAGCACATGTAGAAACGACTGGACCAGAAATATGGGAACAGACTAGTAAGATGGTTTTTAAGCTATTATTGTTTATTTTTATGAATATAGAGAGAAAATTAGTGTGCTTTCAACTAGGTTGGTGTTTTTTTGCTACATTTAAATGAAATGACATATAAATATTATTATCATATTATATTCAGCTAGGTTGCTCTTTTTAGCTGAAGTTAAAGAAATGTCATACAAATTAAACAGTATATCATATTATTTCATTAAGTAATTAAAGATACAGCTGTACATCTTCATACAGGCAAGTCCAAAATGCATTATATGAATTAGATAACAAGTGTCTGTTTTCAATTTTTTTTGTGAGATATTGGAATCCATCTGGGTCTATATTCCAACCTTTTAAGTTTCTTCTTTTTTTTTGTATATCTAATAGTACAACCTAATTTACCTAGCCTATCATTAATTTAATAGGCATGCATTTATTGGGAATGTGAAGGCTTTAAGATGAGAAAATGCCTCCCTATCACTTAGAATGTGTAAATATTTTATACCTAGAATTGATTATGCCATGCAAAATGTTTCTGTTAATCAAGATGATAATGATAGCTGGATTGACATAGCGTGCTTTGCCAGATGATACAAAGCACAATTTTTATCACTGTACCCCTGCTTTACTTGAGCTAGCACTCATGATAACCAGAATTACCACCAATCAGTTGGAAGCTTAGAGGACTATATAAAATATTAATCATGCATTGATATTCTTATGTTAATAATGTTGCTTTGATGTTTTTTTCATTCATAGATGGAAAGGTTAATGCTATTACCTTTGGCACTGGAACAGGTGGCACTTTAGCAGGTGAGAAACTCTTATACCACTTTCATACTGACAAGCTGAAGTGGTGTAACTCCACTTTGGAGGGCAGTATGAAAATTCTAGGATTATTTTGATCTGGATTCAAACCGGAGTACTCAACCCACTTCGAGAAGAGGGTTACATAGGGAGTTAGTCCGAACCGGAAGTGCGGTAGCGCATATCTCACACACAATTTCATTCATTTCCGCATGGGAAAGATTCCTCGCGCCGCACATATGGCGCGAATTCGCTTGGAAACCACAGAAACGACTGCGGATACACCACTGAGGAGCTTGCCAATTAGAAAGGGGTGTAATGTCGGTCCGCAGCACAAGCGCATCAATTCAATCTGGAGTTACTCTGGAGTAACTCCACTTCACCTTCGGTATGAAAACCGCATTAGATAATAATATTGATAATGAGGTTTTTACTACTACTGCTGCTACTACTATTACTTATACTAATACTACAACTACTAATTCTGCTACCACTGTAGTAGTAGAACTTCTACTTCTATGTCTACTACGTCTTATAATGATGATATTGATAATAATAATCATAATTTAACTGGAAGGTGATAAATTGCCCTTTTCATGGGTTTTGATAAATGAATATTTTCTTTTCAAGGCAATCAAGTGTATCAAATTATGTGTCTGATCATATATTAAGTGTACAGGTAAAATAATTTTCAGTTTTCTGACTATATCCCCGGGGGGGCCACTTCCATTCACGAGTGGATACCATGCGCGACCATGGGGTCTCGAAAAGCACCCTTAACACGTAATTTCCATATTCTGAAAATGCACCCCTTAACAAGTATTGGGTTGTCAAACCCTACCCTTAACAAGTATTGGAAACAAAACGATAATCTTGGAAAATATTCCCTGAAATGAACCCCTAAACAAGTACGGGAATGTTTTATTGTTACGGGTCCTTCGGTCGTCGGCTTTACCTTGTTTGGTTTAGTACGACCCCACCTTCTACACCTCTCGCAAATCGGACTCTAAACACGAAGTGTTGGGGAAAAATGGACATCCTTCATAAAACATTTTAATTTTGTTTTATCATCCCCGCAAATTCGACCCTAAACACGTAATTGTCCTAGCGAAATAGATACCCTTTTTTCATTATTTTTGTGTTTTTGACACCCTTATCACGTTACGTACGTAACGTGCCCTATCGTGAAAAAGACATCCTTTTTACGCGTTTTTTGGTCGCGCATGGTATCCACTCGTCAATGTAAGTGGCCCCCCCGGGATATAGTCAGAAAACTGACTATATCACATGCCATATGAGATGGTCTGCTCGCATGTGACTTTACTAACTTAAAAACTATTATTTTACAGATTTTGCCAAAACATCAGTGATGAATTTCCCTCAGTGTTCTGCTTTTACTAAAAGCTCTCATTTAACCTCTTTGTTGTTGGTAACCAAATGATCCCTTTATTCAAACATATAATTCAGTCCTCAGTAACCATACTAACCAACTTGTTTTGTTTCTACCTTACAGGGGTAGGTATGTACATGAAGGAAAAGAGTAAGGATGTAAAGGTCGTCTTGGCAGACCCTCAAGGTAGTGTCCTCTATAATTATTTCACCCATGGTAAGATAGAAAGGTCACCAGGATCATCCATCACAGAGGGCATAGGTCAAGGTCGGGTCACAGATAACCTAAAGGGCGCTCCCATTGATCAGGCTTTGTGCATTATGGATACCGATGTTGTCAGTATGGTAAGTTGAAAACTTGATTAACTTAATAACCTTTGTCCAATAGGCCTAAAACTTCAATTTTTCATAATTCATGAGTCACAACTTTAGTCGAACATTTTCACTAGTTCAAACTGATTTGACTCAAGCTCGTCTGTCATTTCTACAAAAAAAGTTTTTATAATAAAACTTTGAGAAAACATGCGACCTTATGAGAAGTCTATTATTCCTTCAATAGTTCTTTCAGAAAAGGGTATACAAGTTTGCAAGTTTCCTTTTCCTTTTCAAAGTTGTTTTTCACTATTAAATGTATTTCATCGGACCTCTTTTAATTAATTTACAGACTTTATTTTACTTTGTGATTTGAACTTCCACACACATACATAAAGGAGAGCAAAGCCCCCAAATTTCATAGAATTTTTACAATCTTTGTTGATTTCTGCAAGTTTTTTTCTTTCAAAGCAAAGTTGCACATTTTTTTCGTAGTTCACCCACTGAACTCCTCATCAAATAGTTTAATTGGGCTATACATGCGGGAATGGTGATAAAACAACTGATTTGTAGAATCACATGCACACCAATTTAATAAAATCAAAGTGCCAATTAATTAGCGACTGTAAATATACAATCTTGTTCAAATCGATTAAAAATTGGGTGAAAGGTTAGCTGTTGTCAATCTATTCTTCAAATCAATAGCTTTTAAATTGCTTGTTTGGAATGTTTATTTATCAACACTTGAACGAAGCAAATACTACAATTGAAACAAATTGCTAATTACTACTCTTTCTATGGATGGCCTTAAATTTTAATTGTTTTATGAAATAGAGGAAAGGTTATGCTTAATCTTTACAATTTCTCCATTTTAAGTTTTAGATTACAGTTCCAGCTTATTCCGAATCCTATTAATTGCTTTGTAGCTTTGAGGACTATTTAATTGTTTTATGAAATAGAGGAAAGGTTGTGCTTAATCTTTATAGTTTCTTCATTGTAAGTTTTAGACAGTTAAAACTCATACTGAACGGTATTTCTATTAATTGCTTTGTAAAATCAAGAACTATTTAAATGTTTTATGAAATAGAGGAAAGGTTATGTTCAATTGATTTCAAAGTGGCAGGTGGCTTTATTGCAGAGTGGCAACTCTGCCTTTATAGTCGTTTGATCAAATTATAGACTAGAGGAAAGGTTATCTAGAGTTCAATGATGAAAAGTTTTCAAAGAGGTACATAAATTAATCATTTAAATGTTTTTTTCTTCTTCTAAAAAAAGAAGATTTTGTTAAATCTAATGTCTTGAATAATTCTTGTTGTAAGGAAATAGAAAGATATTTTGTCTATTTATACTGACAGCCACATTAGAAAGAATAACAAGAAGTGATTTTGCAGAAATATTTTTAATGAAAATTGATCTAGGATTTACAACTGTACTTTCAAAGTTCTTGTAAGATGTGTGTGTACCCTTGGTGGACTACCATTGTTTTCTTTATCACACTTATTTTTCAGGATTCAATAGGGAGAAGATGTCAAAGACAATCCAGTTTAAATTTCTGGCATATTATAACTATTGAACAATAAGTTCAAAGGAGCAATAGCTAGATTTGTTCTACTCTAGAAAAAGAATATTTTAGTTCTTAGTTAGATTAGCATTTCGACAATTTCTCTATGAGTATTATTGATTTTCCTCAAAATTGAACTCTACACTCTGTGGCTATTGTAGCAGGCTCCAAATGACTTAATAACGCCCAGATTGCAAAATAATTAGCCTTAGCTAAACAGATTATATATAGATTTCAAATATTTGTTCCTCATTTTGGGAGAAATATTATTTTATTGTAGGTGGTGTCTCCAAGATAAGGATAATCGAGGGTCGCTTTATTTACTAATTACAAAATAATGATGGATTTATAACTATCAATATGTAAAATGCAAATACAGAATCTATTTGTTCAGATATTTTATAATGTCTTGTTGATCCATCTCAAGGATTGTTGGTGGGATATATTGATATAGATGGAGCCGTATTGATAATCATTGTTTTCTGTTGTTTATCTGTCTTTTTAATGTAGACATTTCGTCTCTTGAAAGAAGAAGGGTTCTTTGTCGGTGCTTCATCTGGTCTTAATGTAGTAGCAGCAGTAGAGGTTAGTTCACCCCAGTTAAAAAAAAAAACAGTAGAGGGGAGCTGATTTTCTTATTACTGATCATTCAAAAGTTTTTTTTTGTATTTTGCCAAGTAGAAATATACAATGTACCTTTTTTGCAATAATTGAGGGCAATTTGGGACATATACAGGAGAATGTTGTCAATTACCCACAGGAACCCGTTTTGGGGCCTGGTTACCTAATCTCCTTGTCTTTTCCATTTTCCCCACGATTTATTTTCTTAAATCATAACAGTACCCTCTCTTAGCTTCATCACAGCTGTGCGAATTACATTAATTTTTGTTCGTCACTTGATTTAAAATGTCAATTTTCATTCCCGTTTTTGAACTTCAATCCTTTCTACAAAATTTGCTGGGCTTCTCTCTCAATTTTAGTACTTTTCATGTGTCACTCATCAGTACATAAACTGAAAATTACTTTGTGTGCTCTAGATTTTTAAAATTGTTTGTTTTCCATTTGATCTTTTGTGAAATGGAAGCAGATTATTTAGAAATAAAAGATATACCAACCTCACACTTTTTCAAGTACATGTATATTAGTGATTCCTGTGAATGTTGGGTGTCATGAGTTTTTAAGAAAAGATTTGTTGTTTCTGTTGACTATTTGTAAATAGTAAATATCTTTCATGAAATGGGAATCAAATTCAATTTTTAAAAAATAGATACATGAAACATCAAGGAAAATTTTAAAAACAATAAAAAAATCATCAAAATTTGCAGTTGTTGTGAAGACTGTAAGATATACTGAACCAGTAGCAAGGCCAAGCTTTAAGGACCTGCAAATACTGGTAACGATGTTGCTCATTTGTTGCCATGGAAATATTAGGATGTTACAGTTTACCCATGCAGTAAAACGTGACTAACAATTACTGCTAAAGTGCTAATTGATGTTTGCCAACTTTAGATGTAGCTGTTGTGTTATTGGAGAACCAGAGAATTACAATGCTTTAGAAGGATAAAGGGATTTTTCTTAAAATTTTGAATACCCAAAATTATACTGATTGAAAAAGGAGAAGTCAATTGAATTACAAATTTAATTTTGTAAATTTTGGATGTCATATGCTGTGAGTCATATTCCTTAATAAACGTGTACATGTATGTTTGATTCATTTGTATAACTGTATAAAGATACACTTTTCCCCATAATACTTGGCTTTACTATAAAGTTTCCAAAATATCATATTTTATAGATCAGTATTTATGTTTTTTCTCACCTCGTCATCTTCAATTCGTAAAGTTTAGACGATTGTTTGATTTCAACAATATATTGTTAGAGGATTTTTATGGTCTATTGTAAATCAGAAACTGAATATTATTTTAATTAGCCTTGGACTGTAATTAGTTTTCTTTTCCTCAATGAATTCATTTAATCAGTAGTTTCTATATACACATATAGATTTGGCAATTTGATTTTCATTTAGTAATTCTACTTGATTTATCTCCCTGACTATTAGAGCATCGTTTAACCTTCAAACTCTTTCTTTTCTATTCTAAACAAAATGAAGGATTTTGAGATACCAAGAGAGAAGTATTTCAAATATTTCAGGAGAATGTTACAAAAATTCTTTGCAAATCAGGTCTTTTTTTTCCAACTAGCGACCCTTGACCAAGATTAAATAGTGTGATTTGGTGATCATAAATTGTCAAAAATCAACAACAACTGGGCTTGATAAACCTTCAAATGACACATAATTACTCCATGATGAGGTTGTTGTATTTTGATTGCCTCGTAAAGGAGCATTTTATATTCCAACAATTTGTTTAAGGGGATGTGTTGTTGATAAAGCTGTAAAGCAAACATCACGTTGTGGTTGATCGGTGTGTGTGGTAGCAAGATGTTTATGGTATATAGTCACCGTGAAGAAGCAATCACTTGTGGCTTGATTAAACTTTTGATTTCAATCTATGCAGGTGTTATTTGTTTCTATTATTAGAAAACAAATAAATTCATCTCCTGCTATCTATCTTGTATTGTTTTCCCAGAAGGAAGGAGGGGTTGTATTGTTGTCTCTGAGCAACATGATTTACTTTGAAATGACTTTATAGTCATCAAAGAAATATTAGTGCAAAATTCATCTGTAAATCTTACATTTTGAAAGAAAAAGAATGCATACAAAACTCCTTGTTACATGGTAAAAACTGAGGCAGTTTCATTTGACCTACATTTACATAATTAAACTTGATAAAATGTGCTGTATTTTCTTATTGAATTGTCTAAATTCCATTCAGTGTAAATTCCTGAGAATATACCTGATTTTAAATGATTTAATGAGCTTTCTTTCCCCTGGAAATTGGTAACAATGTATTTCTTTATAAAATATTGATAATAATCAAATAGCAATACGCATTTATGACGTCCTGCTATGTCTCATATAAACCTCTGGCAAGCTTTGAGGAAGCTAAAGAAAAAACACTTGTCCATAAAATTTGAATATATTAGTAAACTCAACCATTGGCGGCGGAAGCCAAAAAATTTAGGGGGGGTTCACCTGAAATTTGGGGATGGACACAGGTACAAAATTTGACAAGCGAAAAAAAAAAGGGTAACTACTAAAAATTTAGGGAGGGACAGGGGTGGTATTCTGAGATCCATTTTATCTTAGATAAAATAAAATATTTTATCTCCGTTAAAATCACTGAGATAAAATACTCTTAAAATCTCTCCGAATTGGTATTCTGAGAACAATTTTATCTTCATTTTATCTCTGTAAGACACACCTACTTTTTAATCAATATCCAATTAGAAACGCGCTTTTATAGCTCTCTCTTGTCACTCAACCAATTGAAATCAATTCCGCCAGGAGGTGTGGCAAAGGGGACAGATTGCGTCAATTTATTGACTTCAAATACGCTTGCACTATACGCTTGCGCGTTTTTACAGAGATTTCTTTTTAACAAACAGGACAATACTCTCATCTTTTTTCGAAGTCTCTATCGCATCTTTTCGAGCATCATTTCAAAGACAATATTAGTCAAGACATATCCTATGAAATACTTTCTGATTGTACAGGAATAACGTTAAGGTGTTATTCTCAATAAATATATAATTTTTCTTCATTTTCATATCAACATTTGGGGTTAATTCACCTAGAAATATTGGTGAAATCAACGTCGCGGAGATAAAATAGCCCCTACCCTCTTTTAAGTTTATTTTATTTTTTTCATCAAAATAACTTGGGCGCAAGCACATCATCCGCGTTGCAATACCCAGATACGCGATGGATATGTCTACGCAGGCATTGTTCTGTTGCGTATCAACTAGTTATGCAAGATAAAATTTTTACGCAAGATAAAATTTAAAATTTTATCTCGGAGATAAAATGTCATCTCAGAATACCAATTTCATTTTAAGAGATAAAATAAAATATTTTAAAGATAAAATGACCTCAGAATACCGCCCCAGGTCTCCCCATCCCACCCCCCGCCCCCCCCCCCCCCCCCCGGCTTCCGCCACCTATGAACTCAACACTTCCATTTTATACCTATCTTTTTTATACTCTTCTTTCCATTTTCTTCCAGTTTCTTCATTCCCTTCTTTTCATCTTCTCCCCCCCCCCCACCATGATATTTCACTATCACAAACAAGAAAAAGCCATGTGGGTTTTTTAATTAGACTTCAACATCATCATACACATTGACTATGAGCTTCGTTGCAACTAAATTGTGTTCAGTACTCTCAGTTGTAATAATTAAGGTGGCTATTTTACATGGCCTACATTGGACTGAAGAGGGCAGCATATGTGTAACTGTATCAGGGTCTTTGCTTAGGAGGGAAGGCCTATGGTCAACTGCTTCGTGTTGAGCACAATTGCTGCACCCCTTACAGGCCATAAAATGTGTTTTGCCTTCAAATTAATCTTGGAAGTAGTTGAAGAAGTAGTAAGAGGAGTAATCAAGAGAAGTACAGAAGTAGTTGGATTAGGAGACGTAATTTTATTAGAAAAAACAACAGCCACTACAGTAACTACTGTTTTGTTTATGAATTTATTTGATGTAATTCATGTGCAGATCTATGTTAATTCATTAAAAGATTTGTAGGCATACATAATTTTTTTCAGTTTCAAAATGTAATTAAAAATCATTTATTGACATGATTTTACAAACTAATTTTACACTATGATCTATTATAATTAAAAAAAAATTATTAATCTGTATTTAGGTTGCTAAGCAACTCGGACCTGGGCATGTGGTAGCTTCCTGCCTGTGTGACACAGGTCAACGATACTATGCAAGGCTCTTCAACAGAACTTGGCTCAAAGAAAAAGGTAATTCAGGCACAAGTCCAATCCACACACACTCCAACGTTAATCCTTATTAGGTGGAAAGAAGTGAAATTGGATAAAACAATGCATTTTTTTCAAAGTATTTTTTTCCAAGTTAGGACAATTTATACAGTTAAGGTACTTCTGTCCCTAAAGATGAAATAATTTTGTGCTCAATTTTTTGTTCTCTTTTAAATAGTTATTTTTTGTATTTTTAGTGCAAAAGAGAGATAATTGATCATAGCCTCAGTTTTTTTTTTTTCAGCATTATTCAGAATTTGGAAAGACTTATTAACTAGGGAAAAAGTAATAAAAGTGATAATATTTTTTCCAATCGAAATGACAAGAAATCAGTAATCTCACAATATTTGTTATAATCATCTCTTCATCTTAAAATTCCCTTGTAGTTTTTATTAAACTTTCTTTTCATTTGTTTTCAAGTGTAAATTGATTTATTGTTTTCTATTGATGATAGAAGATTGTTGTTCTCTTTTTTAATGTTTTAGGATTATTTGACTGTGTACCAGAAGAATGTCACGGCTTCCTCCATTCATGATGACCTCTAGGAATGACCTCACATTATCATTCTCTCAAGACACTAGGTGTGCTTCACAGCAAGTCATATTCTCAAGTGAAATTAATTGTCTCTTTGGCCCATATTCTGATGTCGGGTTTGATTTAAACTCTGGTTTTAAGTTGTGGTTTGATTATGGAAAGCCAGTTGTTCATAAATTTCTAACAGTGGAGGTTTAATGTATCAGCTCATTTGACTCCCAAAACATAAATTTCTAATAGTGGAGGTTTAATGTATCAGCTCATTTGACTCCCAAAACATTATTAAGTGCCTGGGAAGGATAAGTATGACAGTTGTCTTCACCATTAAAGAATTAGTAAAGAGCACTGTAAACATAAGAAGCATTCACTCACACGGTAACAAAACTTTGAAACGTTTGGCTTCCCATAATTTAAGCACAGAGTTAGACCGTGGTCTAAGTTAAACTGACTTCAGAATATGGGCGCCAATGTATATAATGCATATAATACTATAATAAGAATAACATCAGGCAGTCATCCCATAATCTATTCTTCAAATTAAACACAACATTATCCATTAATTGAATATATAGAAGACAAAACATCTTCATGATCTTAATCACATTAAAGGGATGGTCCAGGCTAGAAATATTTATCTCAATTAATGGAGTAAAATTCACAGAGCAAAATGCTGAAAATTTCATCAAAATCGGATAACAAAGTTATTGAATTTCAAAGTTTATTTATATTTTGTGAAAACAGTTCAGTGCACATCGTCATGAATATTCATAAGGTTGACTGATGATGTCACATCCCCACTTTCCTGTTTCTTATGTTATTACATGAAATCATACATGTTTCATTTTTTTATATAGGTGTAAATGATGTGTCTCCATTATGATGAAATAAGTTGCAGCAATAAATAACTAATGCACTTAATCAGTTGTCAATCCAATTGTTGTAGTACTTGGTAGAAAAATTTTGAATAAAGCTTATTTCATATAATGAAATACAAAAGAACAAGTGGGATATGACATAATCAGCCCACCTAATGAATATTCATAAAGACATTATGTCTAGAACTGTTTCCCCGGAATAATGCAAATCTTTAAAATTCAATAACTTTGTTATTTGTTATCTGATTTTGATCAAATTTTCAGCATTTTGCTCTGTGAATTTTACTCTATTTATTGTGATATAAATATCTCAAGCCTGGACCATCCCTTTAATAGCTAAATATGAAATATCAGAGGTTGTAGGTTTGGTAGAATCCTTGGGAATACTTTGGGAATACTTGGGAAAACCTTTTTATTCCCTGCCATTTTTCCCCCAAATTCAATATTAGAGTTTACAGTCAAACTACCATCTCAAATTTTGCCAATATGTTTGGTGAGAGTAATGATCTGATGTGGAAAGGATATTCAGAATGGATAGAATTATGCCATGGAAATTAGGCCATGGTTAAGTTTTCAGAAATTAGATGTACTAAAAACTGTTCTAAATGATACAACTCAGATAATCTTTCTGGTCGATGAAATCTCTTGATTTATGTATTCCATTGTTTCTCATCAGAGTATTCTGTTCTTATGGTTTTTTTTATTATATTTCAACTCATTATGTTTTCCAAGTCCTAGTTAACTCTATGTTGGCATCACTGCATTCAATCAATCGGATATTATTAGTAATGTAGAACAATTAATCTTTTATTGAGGGTTGATATTTGATTATATTGTTTCCTTTGAAAAAATAGATAATTCTTTGGTGTCCAGTATGTTTTCAGAAGAAGGTATGCTAACCTTGGAAAGGGTTGTTTCCACAGGAAGAATAAATTTATAGTTTTATACTTTAGTTTAATGGAACATGACAAGTCACCAGTATCCATTAAAAATAATGGTTATGGGTTATATGATGATTATTATAGTTTTGACAATTGTATTTCATTTCAATTTAATGTTTGGAAAGGATATATTCAGGAAACATGTTGAATTGTTATTAATATTAGCAGTGGTAGTAATAGTAGTTGTAGAAGCAGTAGATTAAAAGTATCATTATTACTGTAATATTATCATCATTCTTATTATTGTGATGATTCTCACGGATACATATTTTGAATTATGGAAGAACATGTTTTTACATTATTCCTGGTTTTTTTTTCCTTTTCTTTTAAAGAGCATGGCATTGCCAAACCACATGAGTTCTTTTTGATATGTCATCTTTATATAAATTCATAAACCCTACTTTAGGAATATAATGAATTGATTTACATTGATTTGGATTCTTTGGATTCAGCAAGAGAATTTTGTCTGCTTCCAGAGAGGTTCATTAAGAAAATGATATGATAGCATTGGTGATAGTATAAAGCATGAGCTATTATCATACCCCCCCAAAAATGTTTTCATTATTTTAAACTGATTCCATAGTTTTCCATTCGTTTATCATTATTTTTTACAGTGAGTCTTCTTCATGAAATATTGATAATGATTGGAATTTATCGATTTGGCGTGACTAATCTGAAATGAATATATTTTTAATATAATAATGATTGTTTTGATATATCTAATAAAATTAGATCACATATTTTTAAATTAGATTAATGTGATAATAGTGTTTTTATTGCTTTGTTAAAAATAAAATGTAAATTAATTTAGTGCTTAGTATAATCAGTATGACGATGATCAACATAATTGAACATGTGAAATTGTGCAGAGCGAAATCAATAACAAAGTCCAATTTTTTTTGAATTATTTTTGGAACATTGTTGTGAGATGACGTAATGAAATGGCTCTCGGGGAATTCCCCCGTCGCAGAGCTGTTTTCGTCCTGGGGATTTCCCTGAATCGTATGCATGATGCATCAGGCTAGTTTTTTACCGTGGGTAGGAAATTTTCATTCCCTCTTCGCTCTCTTTCTCTCCCTCCCTCCCCCTTTCATCCCATCTCCATTATTTCCTCTCCTGCCTTTTTCCTTCCATTCTCGATCCTGTAGCTATGGTCCCTCGATTTATTTACCCCCCCCCCTCCATCGACAAGCGTGTCTTATTTGAACAAAGTTTCATGATACTATAGCCCCATTTGATAGTGTGATTTTTTAAAGTCGGCATATTAGGTATATTTTTGTCCTACACCATGTCATTTTTTTTTACTCCATGTAGGTTACATGCACATTTGGTATCTGAGAAAATGTGAGTTGTACCTATTAAAGGGGAAGTTCATCCTGAAGAAAACTTTGTTGTAAAAATAGCAGAAAAAATAGTAAAAAATATTGGTGAAGGATTGAGGAAAATCCGTTAAAGAGTGAGAAAGTTATTAGAGTTCAAAATTTTGGATTTGTGACGTCATAAACGAGCAGCTGCCCCATGTGTTATGTAATATAAAATGTATGAATTTCAAATTTTGTATGGTTCCTTATGACTTAATTTTGTTTTCTTTTCATGAACGGGTGTGAAATGATTTGTCTATTGATATACAAAAGTTACAGAGAAAAACATTTTCAATTTTCTGAGAAAATGACATTTCATAGATTTTTTACCATTCGCTATGTAGGAATGCTGCTCGCATGTGACGTCACAAATCAAATAATTGAAATTCTAATAACTTTTTAATTATTTGATGAATTTTTCTCAAACCTTCGGTAATATTTTTTATTATTTTTTCTGCTATTTTTACAATAAACTTTTTGTCAGGGTGAACTTCCCCTTTAAAACTCGTAACTTAATAATTCAACCTTTTTTCAAGTTAGATAAATCAATCTTAGCAATTATTTTTACATTAACGTCATCAATGTTTACCCATCATAACCATGGTAACAGTCGCGACAGTGGCCCTGCAATGATTAAATGCTCTTTTGATGCGACACACGGTGTTGCGCAATGACCGTAAACATGGTAAATGAACTCGTGTGTCTATCGACATAGATGATGGGGATTCCCCAGACATGATGTTTATAAACATTTTTTTTTCTGTATCGTGATAAGTCGAGGAGCCGTGCTGGTTTAGTGTGGAACCAATATCATTCGGTGCATACATGACCATTATTACGGTGAAAACTATTTATGGTTTAGAAGACCAGGATTGTTCAAAGTGATATTTTCAACTTATTATTCTTGGACAATGTTATCGTGACATTAAATTTCAGATCCTTGATCAATTAGTGATTGCTTCTTTCTTTAGCTAAAACCCCCTGAACCTGAAGCTATAAATTGCATTGTCGATAATATCGAACAGGACTACTTCTTCAACATTTCTGAGAGAAAATCCAGAAAAAATGGAATTTTGTCGAGAATTCAGAATGCATTCGGTCGAGGAATATTTCAAGCGTCTGTATTTAACTTTCAGAGATGAATTCAGCATGCGATCCCGTGGTCGCAAGCAATTTGCTGCTTTCTCTTTGGACATGGCTGGACTTGACAGTGAAAAGCCTATCTACCGAGGTCATCCATTCGGAGGTGGTGGATTCCTCAGTTGGGATTTTGCCGTCACTACAAGCTGCAGAGAGGCAAATGGCACCATTGAGCACGCTGAACAACGAGTCCTCTGTCATCTCATATCGAATCTCCAAGATCTGGTACACCTGAATGACCACGCCCAACATTCGCTGTACCTCTTCACCTACTTCTCCCCATGTAATGATTGCATCATCTTCATTGATCAGCTCCTGAATGGATTGAAGACGACTCTGCCGAAGCTGCAGATATATCTTGGATACATCGAGATGTACGTGGATGCACAAGACCGAAGATTAACGAGTTCAGCCGAACGGTCAATGGAAAATCTCAAAACCGTGTATGCCCTGGAGCGACAGTTTCCGAAGTTTCATGTAATGGAGATCCCGAAAGTGATGAATCAGTCAAGTTCTTACCCGAAGCTTTACATCGAGTCATGAGACTGGATATAAAAAGAAAATGCACGAATTCGTTGAATTAGATTGCTGCTACATTATCATGATTGCTGACTCCTTTTTTTTCAGTCTATAGTCGCAATATCCCCGCGACTCTACTATTCCACTGATGTAAAAACTGACGCTCTACTCGGGATGGAGGTGTTCCTACCACAGTGTCACACCTTTGTTGAAGTTCAAAGCTCAAGTAGCCAAAATTTAGATTAATGGAACTTTTATATACTTTGACTCATTACAAAGGAGGAAACATTGTAATATCATCAGGTTCCGGGGATGGAAAATTGAGCCTGAAATATGATGACCCGCAAACTTACCTCTTCGGATGATTGTCGTAACTTAGTATGCTGAGAGTAGCATATTCTATCTTCGCTTATTTTCTTAAATTTATTAGTAAAACAAGAATTTCATAATCAATATGCTGATGAGATGTATCTGTTTCATTGACCGAGACACGCCCGACTATCGGACTTTTCGGGGTTTTTTTGTGAAAATCTACTTATATCTACCAGTATATCATTACTCTGACCTATGCACTTTTGCATGAAAAATAAAGGCCTTCATATTAATTTATCTGTTGAAATTTGATTTTCTGCAAATATGCTTATGCATCTCATTTCACCGAATTCATTATTGCATATACACATATCATGTATTGAAGTCAATTAGATGCATAACTAGTATATTTTATATTTGGTAGCATTGAAAATCACTAATGATAATTTCAATTCCCTATAGCTCTCTGACTTTTGAATTTATGTTAATATAATGTAATGGAGAGTGTGCAAGTTTGGGGTATAATTTGAGAATGGAATTTATAGATTCCCATAAAAGGATTTAGATTGAATTGAAAAGTATTACACAAGTCTTATGCTCTACATATATGTAATTTTATGCTATGTTCACCTCACTTTTCTATTGCTATGATTTTTCAGGTATTTTTTTAAATTAATGTATTTGATATACTTTTGTACCTGTATGCTGCGAAATTATATACTGTTTGTCCACTTGAATTATAAGTTTTTTTCGTTTAAGAAGCATACCTAAAATATATATTCTACTCTTTTTATTGTATTCAGTGGATATAGCATTATTAATTGATGTGTAACTAAAACTTGATCCCTATTTGCAAAGATACCATGGAAATCGATATTTACTTTGAATTATTATGAACAAATTATTGAAAGTAGGCCTAACAGTCTGTAATAATGGGTGCCTTCGATAAATATTGAAAGTAATGATTCTTTATTATCACCAAGAAGCGCTGTCATAATGTAACTTTTGAGTAGACTATCTCATCTAGTGCACTAAAACTGGAAAGTGCAGTGCATCTGCAGGGATTCATGGAAGTCATGTGCTGATTTCTGAAATAGAATGGTCCGTATTCTGAATTTGAGTTTCATTCAAACTCTGGTCTATATGGTCTGGTTTATCTATGGAAAGCCAACTGTGAAAAAAATCAAGAAAAGTACAAATTAGATTTATCAGCTGTTAATGTCTTACTCTGTTTGTTTTCAACTGTCAGCATGGGAATAATAACTAAATCAGTTTTCTTCGCCACTATATATAGCATGATGATAGTGGAGGTAGTGGAAGAACAGAGTAATTATATTAATGACTCTGAAATTGGCAATCATTTCGATTATTTTATCTATTCAACATATTTGCAATTCATTTTGTTTAGTTCAACTGATGCCATCTTGTTATTTATCTATTGTGTTTTTTAATAATCGGAAAATAAACAAACAGTGAAAATCAATCGTACGATGTAAGCATTTTTTTAATATATATTTTCAGCATACCATGTAATTATTTTAGCAGAATAAGACCAAACCCGATTTCATAACATGGGCCAGTTGAATTTAGCATCCTCAAGGGTTCGGCAGTTCGGAAAACACAGGATCATCACGGGTATGACGAGGGGCACAATGGTTTCTTTCAAAGGGGTTGGTTTAAAGTGTGGAACGCCTCGTCTCTGATACCATCCTCTTACTGTTATCATCGTCGTCGTCTCCATCCAGTGAACAGGCTTGCAGGAAGAGAAAACCCATTGCATCGGGTTTTTAAAATTTCAAGTTCAAAATTCAAAGAAGATGAACAGAAGATTCGTCCAATAATTGATTTAATCAAATGAAAAGATAGATCACCATAAACCTGGTAAACATTACTACTCCTAGATATTCATTATCATTGCAACTGCAGTATATTATTTCATATAAATAAAAAATTATCTAACAGTAAGAACAGGAAAATGATTCTGAACTATTTTTTTTCACAGCAATGTGAAACTACAAAACTATAAAGTACGACTGAAAAATGGCAAGAGAAAAATCAGTCATTAATTGTAACCTTAAGGCTTATCTATCCCATTGTAATCCTTTAGGTTTTTCGGTTCCAAAAGATTTGAGCTCTTAAATTATGATACACAACAATCTTAAAAAAATGTCTGCAAATTGTGTCACAATGGCCTATTAACCGCTAAAGGTATAGAATAATAAGTCTAGGGAGCGGATGAAAAATATTACTTTTATACATTATACAGCAGAGCATGTAATATTTATGGCTGTCCTCTTGAAATATAAATGCGTGCACTGACGACATTTAGGGTCCCACAACACTGATTTTAGCAAAAGTCCAAAAAGTTACTCAATTGCTTTGAAGATACATGCCTATATCATTTTTCAAAGAATTAACTCTCAAGGTGCTTTTGTTTATGAAAGGTGCGACATAACGTGAGTAAAGTTGCACATTGCCCTGCATCATACATAATAGTAATAAAAATAGCAATCTTGAAAATGTACATCATTTGACTTATGTTTCTTCGAGGGTAGCTATCGGCATGATTGGCAAGCCTGAGCCGAGTATCAGTTATTTCCGATTAGTAATCATTCTTTGAGACGAACGGTTTCATCACTTTTTGTATCCCTTCGGTGAAGGGTGTGGTCTGTCCAATACCCAAAGAGACCAGCTTTGATCCATCCATGGAGCAATCCTTGGGGCGTGGCGTTTCACCCGCTGGTTGGACTGGGTTAGCTCTAAGGTGACTATGAGGAAGGTTGAAGGCATTGGCTATTGTGATTATCATTGTGTATTTTGTCATGAAGTCAGCTCCGCACCAATGGAACACACCACGGACCGACTCAGGATCCTAAACGCGCAGAGATGAATAATCTTTATTTTACCACTCTCTACTCAGGTGTATCCGGGTAGATGTCTACATGAAGGAAGAAAACCTTGAATACCCTCAGCGTCCATGTGTCTAGTTACGCTTATAATAGGCAAATTTTAAGCGTCGTTATATAACCAAGTTTGGTAGGTTATGTTATTTGCGTTATGGAAATGTCCACTATACTATAAGTATATGTTTTGTTTACAAGATGAATACTTAACTCGAACACATACGATAAAGAATATAGGCACATAGAATGCTCTATCAGGTAAAACAATATTGGAATTGGCCCATATCCATGGTAACTGTAGGGGGTGCCGGTCTGTTATTTTTTCATTTTATTTACTTTTTTGTCTTGCCTGAAATAAGTTCGGCAGAGACCTAGTAATCACTTTTCCTGTTGGTCCGTTAGGCTGTTCGAAATGTTAATGTTTTTGTTCCACTAATTGCTCTCATGTCTTTATTTCTTCATCAATTTTGATCAAACTTACTTTAAATGATCTTTGGGTATTATCACGTGTGTGTTGTTGAGAAAGGTAGGGTCAAAGGTCACATATAGGGGTCACGAGGTCAAGTTTGTTCAAATTGCTCTCATTTCTTTATTTCTGCCTCAGTTATGTTCCCACTTGGTACAAATGACCATTGGGTAATACCACACGTGTGTTCATGAGAATGATGAGGTCAAAGGTCATCTAGAGGTCAAATGTCATCTAGGGGTCAATAGGTCAAGTTTTTATTCAAAGTGCTGTCATTTTTTAAAATTTCTGCCTCACTTGTGTACAAATCTTTGGGTAATACCACGTGTGTTCATGAGGATGATGGGGTCATAGGTCATCTAGGTGTTTAAAGGTCGAATGATATGAGGTCATGTCTATGGTTTTTTCAAGACTTTGTTAAACTTGCTCTTATTCATATCTGCATCAATTGTTTTTCACTGTTTATACTCGGTACAGATGATAAACACCACACGTGTGTTCATGAGTATGATAAGGTCAAAAGCCATCTAGGGGTCAAAAGATCACATTGCATTAAATGAATGACCAATAAAATAAAGTTATCATCATCATCATTGTCGGGCATCGTCGTCGTCGTTAAAGTCACTTTTATAATCATTAACAATGATGATGATCATCAACATAACTGATCTTTTCGTTATCATCATCATCATCAACAACACATCGCGCCACTTAAACTACCATCATGATTTTAATTTCTGTTGATACAGGGCCCCTTGGTCGAGCAGTTCTTGTAACTGAAAGGGCTACCCTGTTAAAATAAAACGAAAAATAAAATAAACAAATAAATCATGTGGCATGACCATCTTCGTCATCACACATTCTTACCGTCGTTCTCCTCTCACACATTTGTCTGCAGACCACAGCGATATCATCAACATTGGTTGGACATCGGATGCAACAATCATCCACCAAGTCAACGTTGTCTTGGTTCATCAAGGTATTGAGAAGGGTAGTGACAGCACTCTCTTCTATCGTCTCGATCTGGCCGTACAATATGGGTACTCGTAAGACAGCACAATCTATGGTAGTAAAGAATGGACACAAAAAACAAAATACTTGGCTTTTCAAACTATACTTTCAACGATAAACCATTATCTCACTATTTCAGGTTTCATTTGGATTACTATATTGTCCAAGTTCAGTGTTGACGAGCTGATGTTCATTACTGCAAGGACTGAAATTATGCCACAGCTATATAGAGCAACAATTGCAAAAATGTTTGTGCTGAATATGACGTTAGTGTTGGACCATCCAGCAAGGCGAAAGTTCTGACTACACTGGGGATTCATTCTGGCGCAACATGCATGTTATCATGTTAAAACCCACAGTAAGGCAATTTTATATACACGGCTATTATTTCTCTAACATACATGTTACAGCTAAACTAGAAAGGAGGAAAGAAAACAGAATCGAAAATATTTTTTTAGAAGGTGCGATTTTATGTTACCCTCATTATTCAATTGAGAAAAAAGCTTGTAGCCATGGTAACTTTAAGGTTTGCTTTCGTATTGAATATTATTTAATAAACGGCTCACTTGGGTTATGTGTTTGCGAGATTTTCTCTCCTTCTAGTTTTTGTCGTCCATATATATTGACTGGATTGGTACGGTCTGAAGGTTTATATGGGGGTTTGGTGCCGTCAAATACATAGTACTGATGAAGATCAAGAAAGCACCAATCTCGGCTGAAAACAAATTAATTGATAAGAAAACAACTTAAAATCACGGTAGAGTTACAACAATATCAACCAATAGGAGGGGGTGGTAGAAGAGTAGGATGAACAAGAGGAGGAACAGGAGTGAATGAACTGATGAAGAAAAAGAAGAAGAGGGGGGTATGGAGAAGAAAGAGGAAGAGACAGATGAATGTCAGAAGAAGGGAAAAACAAGACCAGGGGGAAAAGATATATGAAGGTAGACAAGTAAGACTAGAAGAGAGAAAATGGAGAGAAGAGGTGGAGACATTGTGAAAGATTGTGAAGAATGGTTAGAAAAAATATTATGCTTGTCCTTATCATCCATGATTTGCAAAAGTTTCCGGGGGATACAATTCAACCTTACCGCTAATTGTGGCTATTATTTCTGTTGCACTGCAGTTGATTGTCCTGGCAGCCTATTCATCCCTCTCGACTATATCAGATCTTCTTTGTGCAGCAGCATGGATCACAGCATCAGGCTGCAATAACATGATAATTTTGAATTAATTCACAATACATATTTGTTTCTCAATTCATCAAGTAAAAGTTCAGTAGACCTACAATATAAGTACATCAGCTCTTTGTTTTTATTTTGTTGTAAATAGTTTGAATGATTGGCTGAGCCATGAAGCCTGAATTGTAAACATCTGGTTTCATTTAAATGCAAATAGATTGTTGACTATTACATATATACCAGCATATAAAGTAAACGTGCAGAATTGAAGTGATGAATTTGTTGAAAAAATATAGTAAATTATGTAAAAAGCCTAGTTTAATTGTGAAAGACTATATAAAAGAAGACCTTCGTAACTTATGAATTACATGATTTTTTAAAGTTTTGTTCATCCAACAGATGATAATGATGATAACTGTTTTGAATTTTGTTGAGGGAAAAAGGAACCAAAAGTAGTGAAATTCCATATTTGTTTTTTCTTAAAAGACAAAATAACATTTTGGTTGATAACTTTGATGAAATTGACAAGTAATCGATAAGTTAAGGTGTCCTACTCACCTGGAATTCTTGCATGATCTTTCTCACCCCATCTTCGTCTCTGATGTCAACCTTTCGGAGTGTCCCCTTTGGACGAGAGAAAGCCAAGCCCAGGACATCAAACGAGGTATCCCCCTCAAACTCACTCATAAGAGCACGACCCAACAAACCAGATGCACCGGTAATTAAGATCTTCATGGCTAAAATTTTATCAATAATCGATATGTATTACCAAGACCTCTTGCGTGATGTATTTCGGACTTCAAACAAAAAAGTTGGTTGGCGTGGCAATTGCTGGCTAGAGTAATCATTTAAACTCCGTTGGCTTTGGTAACTACTGTTACGAAATTTATATAAGGGGATTGGCAATTAATAAATCACCATAGTGTAGGCTCGCACAGATCTCACTGAGTTCACAAGTGTTAGTTTTCCTTCCCTCTCACAGTCTCTGTATAAAAGTTCTCACTTCAATTCTTTCAATTCTCTCAGAACGTAAATCAACTATCCGTACATCTATTCTCTCACAAGTGGGGAACAGCAAAGTGAAACAATCGGAGCTGACTTTTAGGTTAGACTGTCCGTTTATTATAATAACGCGTTCGAGGAATAAAACACAATCCAACTATACAATCGATTGAAATGGACTACAAGACATGCCCCGAGAATCTCTCCCCAAATAATGCGAATTACCACCCCTTTTATAGAGAGCTAAATCGAGCAAAGCGTCCTTGAACTAGTTTCTATCCCTCTCCCAAGAACAACATTCGTCCTTGGCCTAGATGGGCTGAACGCGACTGAGAGTCCGTCCTTGATGTTGCATAACACAAGGACAGACTCTGTTTACGAGCTCGAGACCCTGGACTTGTGGAAAACAGAATTGTCCTTGGCGTGAGGTCAGGCGAGGTCGCACGCGACAGAGATCTGTCATCGCTGGGCGAGGCCGCACGCGACTGAGAGACTATCCTCGCCGTTACGTAAGCGAAGGACAGTCGCTCTTGACCAGCGAGGCCCAGGTAATAAATAATGTCTGACCTCAGCTGGGAATGTTAGAAGGACGCTCAGTCATGGGCAGAACGAGATGTAGACTATGGAAGCAGGAGACCGTCAAAAAACACGGATATACGTCGTGTCGTAATTCAATTTACTACACGACGTAAATAATTACGTAGTGTAGCAATTCGAATTACCACACGACGTAAATAATTACGTAGTGTAGTAATTCGAATTACTACACGACGTAATTCCGAATTACTGCCCAACGATTTAATGTTATGACGTTAAATGAATTAGTGTCGCTACATCAAATAATTAAGGTCGTGTAGTAATTCGAATTACTACACTACGTAAATAATTACGTAGTGTACTAATTCCAATTACTACACTACCTAAATAATTACGTCGTGTAGTAAATAATTACTACACGACGTAATTCCGAATTACTGCTCAACGATTTAACGTCATGACGTTAAATGAATTAGTGTAGTGACGTTAAATCAACCAATGAGACCGTTCGTTATATGAGCGCAATGCGAAGAGCTGAGACTACAGAGTATTGTACAGGAACGTACCGGCAGGAAGTTAGTTGGATGTTCGACATTTGATATTCAAACTGTGAAGTTGGTTTGATATTCAGGTTCGATATTCAAACTCCTGTGAAGCTTGACCAATATTCGAGTCCGTCATTGCCACGGACCCGATCCGCATAGTACTGCCCCCCCCAAAAAAAAAATGTTCTACAACTGAGAACAATAGGAAATGATAAAAGGAAAGAAAGGAACGAAGGATGAAAGATACGTTATTTTATGCATACCATGTCAAAATCAATCTCAAAGTTAAAGGTGTGTTTTTTTCTCGCTGGCTCGAGACTTATTACGAAGCAAATTTTTGCTGCATGCGCCATTGTGTGCCCCCTCTTTTTGTTCTTATCACGCATTGAGCTTCGCCCTATAATGCTCGGGGCACAATCATAAAACATCCTGTTCATACAATGATATGACCCCTCCGTTCTCCCTTCTCTTTCTCTCCCGTTCCCCTTCCTTTTCTTTCCAATCTCCCCCTTTCGCTTCTTTCTCTCCTATTATGTATTCTCTCTTTCCTTGTTTTTTTTTTACTCTATCCACTGGCGGCACCAAGAGATTAGTCAGGAACGTGGTTCCCGATGCTTGAAATATTCCGTTTTGTTAATTTTAGCCCCCCGTTAATGTGCATGCGCCGGGTAACCGAGTCAAGTTCTACAAGTTAGGGTAGGTGGTTACCCCGGATAGGCCGTCGGGATATTCCTGGGGGCCCCTTGGAAAAAAAAATAAACAACATGCGATAAATAGACCTTTATTCCTTTAATTTTGTTAATTTCGGCCCCCTAAATGTGCATGCACCGGGTCAAACTAGTGTTTATATGGTTGCCCGAGTCAAGTTCTACAAGTTAGGATACTCGTTACCCCGGCTAGGCCGTCGGGGTATCCCTGGGGGCCCCTCGAAAAAAAAATTCTTCCCCTTTTATTCACTGACGTTTGTCCCCTAAATGTCCTCGTACTTGGGCACGCCAGTGTTGTTATGGTTGCCCGAGACGTGTTGCACCTGTAAAACCCCTTAGCTTTCAAAACCCCTGAATATATCTGAATATCAAATGTTGGTCCAGCTTCACAGGCGTTTGAATATCGAACCTGAATATCAAACCAACTTCACAGTTTGAATATCAAATGTCGAACATCCAACTAACTTCCTGTCGGTACGTTCCTGTACAATACTCTGTAGTCTCAGCTCTTCGCATTGCGCTCATATAACGAACGGTCTCATTGGTTGATTTAACGTCACTACACTAATTCATTTAACGTCATGACGTTAAATCGTTGAGCAGTAATTCGGAATTACGTCGTGTAGTAATTATTTACTACACGACGTAATTATTTAGGTAGTGTAGTAATTGGAATTACTACACTACGTAATTATTTACGTCGTGTAGTAATTCGAATTACTACACGACCTTAATTATTTGATGTAGCGACACTAATTCATTTAACGTCATGACATTAAATCGTTGGGCAGTAATTCGGAATTACGTCGTGTAGTAATTCGAATTACTACACTACGTAATTATTTACGTCGTGTAGTAATTCGAATTGCTACACTACGTAATTATTTACGTCGTGTAGTAAATTGAATTACGACACGACGTATATCCGTGTTTTTGACGGTCTCCTGCTTCCATAGTGGATAGAGCATTTAGCAGGTGTGCAAAAAGTACACAACGGATGCATGGCGTTTTCCAACGGATGATAAGATTTGGGTTTTTTCCGTTTTACATCCTCTTTGCATCCGTTAGTGATTTGGGACCAAGCCTTTTATATTTCATTAAAGGACAAGTCCACCCCAACAAAAAAGTTGCTTTGAATAGAAAGAGAAAAATCCAAGAAGCAAAACACTGAAAACTTCATCAAAATCGGATGTGAAATAAGAAAGTTATGATATTTTTGAAGTTTTGCTTAATTTAACAGAATAGTTATACGCACATCCTGGTCCGTATGCAAATGAGGAGACTGATGACGTCATCCACTCACTATTTCTTTTGTATTCTATCACATGATACATGAAATATTATAATTTTCTCCTCATTGTCAAGTGAAAAAAAGATTGATTCTTCCATGAACATGTGGAACTAGCACTGCTGAAAACTATATGATTCAGTCAAGTTGGTCCCTATTGTCAAATCTGCAATATTGTATAATTCAAACAATAAAAAAACAAGAGAAATAGTCAGTGACGGACATTGTCTCATTTGCATGTCACAGAGATGTGCATCACTGTTTTGTGAACAATAAGTGAAACTTTAAATGTCAACTTTCAGCGTTATTCTAGTTTGATGTTTCTCTATTTATTCCAATCAACATTTTTCTGGGGTGGACTTGACCTGTAAGGGGGTAAGGAATGGAGCTGGGAAAGCAGGGTAGGTGGTTGTTCCATCAAAGTCACATTCAATCCAAATTAATGGTCATTAGAAATAACGCAATTTAATTTGCTGATTGATCTGAGCTCGATTACTTTGGTTTACGAGCACCTAACTCCCGGGGGGGGGCACTCAGTATATAATGCATAGTGGGTATGTGCCGCGGAGGGGACCCCCATTTTTACACTCAAATTTCCGTTCCAAGGCATAGCATTTTTGTCTTATTGAGAAAAAGAACGAAGAAAGCCGCTCCAAAGCAGAATTTTCTACTTATCGAGCAACAAGAAGAAAGAAATCTGCTCCAGAGCTTCGCATATTTTTCGTTACGCCGTTCCAGTCGCATTGCTCCGCTACAATGAACTGCAATTCGTGAAAAGCGGCCGCAGAGCACTGTCCGACCATCGCCTCTGCGCGAGCGCACCCGGCGGCCGTGCAGCCGGGCCAGCTGCATCATACACGCACACCCGTTCCATAGGGATGCATACGCACTCACACGCTGGCGACCCGTTCCAAGGACCCCCGTTTTCACAAACCTTTGTAGTTCCGAAGCCGGGGGGGGGCACTTCCATTCACGAGTGGATAGGGGCCTATATACCATGCGCGACCATGGGGTCTCGAAAAGCACCCTAAACACGTAATTTCCATATTCTGAAAATGCACCCCTTAAGTATTGGCGTGTGAAACCCTACCCTTAACAAGTATTGGAAACAAAACGATACTCTTGGCAAATATTCCCCGAAATGAACCCCTAAACAAGTACAGGAATGTTTTATTGTTACGGGCCCTTCGGTCGTCGGCTTTACCTTATTTGGTTTAGTACGACCCCACCTTCTAAACCTCGCGCAAATCGGACTCTAAACACGAAGTGTTGGGGCAAAAAGGACATCCTTTATAAAACATTTTAATTTTGTTTTATCATCCCCGCAAATTCGACCCTAAACACGTAATTATTCTAGCGAAATAGATACCCTTTTTTCATTATTTTTTGTGTTTTTGACACCCTTATCACGTTACGTACGTAACGTGCCCTATCGTGAAAAGGACATCCTTTTTACGTGTTTTTTGGTCGCGCATGGTATCCACTCGTCAATGTAAGTGCCCCCCCCCCCGGGTTCCGAAGCCCGTTCCGAGGACCCTCCTTTTGACAATAAGCCCGCTCCAAGGCCCCCATTTTTTTGTCTCGTCAGCGGCACATCCCCACCACTTTTTGGTCGAGTGCCCCCCCCCCCCGGGACCTAACTGCGGCTATATATATATTTAGAGCAGGGCCTTTTAGAGGAACCATAACTTAAAACAAAATGGCGACAGAGGGGGACATCTAAGTTTTAAAATAATTCAGCCTGACGTGAACCAGTAGATTAGCTTTTCGTTGAATCTATTTGGAAGTGATTCAATGAGAAGAGCCGACATACATGTAGTTCTATGCACAGATCGATTCCCTAATAGAATATATATATAATAATAATCTTAGCCGTGTTCTCTCAGCTGTTTCAGGCACAGTTGTGTGGACCTCGTTACATAAAAAGTTATTATTATGGTAACTTCGCCTTTCAGTGGTAACTACAATGGCAACATGGCCCAAAATCCAATCAAAATCAAGGATTTTATAGAAGATATCATTGGATGACAAAGTTCCTATAATATCAACATTTATGCAAAGTGGCCCTGAAGCAATTTATTCTGGTGTAAACCTTTAGGACCTACTGCATGCTGTTCACAATTCTTTTCTTTAGCCATTTTACTAGTTAACTAAGATTGCACATCGTTGGTTTTATACCAAACATGGCTTCCATGTATATTCGAAGCTACGGGGAGGGGGGGGGCTGCTGGGGCCACAGATTTTCGGTGCCCCCCCCCCTCTTCACAAAAAATGAAGGAAGCAAAAACAAGTCCAGGCACTATGACGAGGCAAACATAAAGAGAAAGGTTAAGGATTATACAAAGATGCAAAAAGGAGGAAGAGACTATGTAGGAAGATGAGAGAAAAAAGAAAAGGGAATGAAATATGGGATTGGGAATAATTTGAAAAGATGAGAGAAAGAAGAAAAAGAAAAGGGAATGAAGTATGGGACCGGGAATAATTTGAAAGATGAGAGGAAGAAGAAAAAGAAAAGAGAATGATGTAGGGTTTCACATGCCAATACTTGTTAAGGGGTGCAATTTTTTTTAGGGCATGGTCACGCATGGTATCCACTCAGCGATAGAAGTGCCCCCCCCCCCCCCCGAATGCATATTATAGCTTGCTGTACAATGTACTGTGAAATACCAGTCGTGCGTGGACGCATTGTTGTTTATTGTGGATGTAAATGAAAAGCTCAATTCAAAAGAATAATAATATGGATAATCAAGGCATCAAAGTTGGTACTTATTTCATTGAATCGAAAACCTTTTTTCATGCCAGGTTATTATTCTACAAAATAATAACCTCGGATTAAAAAATACACAAAAAACGAACCAGTATAGAAATGGCAAAATCGGGGGCATAATGCACATGGAGTGTCGCAGCGCGTTGATTTGTCGTATAATATATTATATAAATAGTGTACAATCTATTGTACAATATACTGGATTATATGTACGACAAATATAAAATTATCCCGAGTGCAGGTTTATTTCACCGAGGCCGAAGGCCGAGGTGAAATAGGCTTGCACGAGGGATAATTTTATATTAGGAGTTCATATAGTCCAGTAATATTGTATGATAGAACGTTCACTATTTATTATAGTAAATAGATCTCTCAATCTAAGCCCCCATCATGGATTTTACCATAGTCTAGATCTAGATGGCATACGTTCTTCTTACCTTATATTTGTGAAATTCCAATTGAACACGATGAACTCCTAATTACATGTAGCAACAAATGAACTCCAAACAGTCGATGAACTCCTAGGCCAGTTGAATGAACTCCAAACAATTAGGCTAACTCCAAACAATGAACTCCAAAATAATGAACTCCAAATAGACAGTCTAGATCCATAGATTCCAATCCAAAAGTTTAGAATGACACTTTGACAGAAATATTTACACAAGTCTTGGTCTAACTTAGACAGTTTAGGCCTAGACCTAGTCTAGTAAGTATGTTGAAAGTTAGTTATTTTTGATTACATACAATTTTGACCTTACAATTGTTGAAGTGGAGGTGCATTCTAGAAGAAACTGAAGAGTTGATATTGATAGGGGAGGAAGTCGGCTGACTGTTTACCACAAGTTGTGATGACTGTGCATGTTCCTGTGGTGGTGAAGGCGATCGAGGAACGTTGCTAGTAGTGGCAGTGCTAGAGAACCTGACAAACTTAGAAGATCTAAGTACCTCTCTGGCAGAGTCAGAGGTTGAAGAACATGTTGCTATCTCTTCATTGTTACTGGCGATGGTTAAACTCATTCTCCTCTTTTGACTCTCTCCAACTCTTGAGTAATGTTTGATGCTGTTCTCGGAGCGATGGCCAGAAATTGCCATTATGTGGCGAGCTTCAAAGCCAGCATTATCAAGTTTGTTGATGGCCGTGGCACGGAGGCAGTGATTGGTGTACAAATTCGAGCATTGTGCTTGTTTCGATATCACTGACATCTTGTTTCCAAGTGTATGTAAACCCACAGGTACATTGTCATACCAAGGGCTAGCTGACTGAGCAGGCCTTTTTGCCTTTGGTCGCTGCCATAGTGCATCACAGTTTTCATTCAGGTGAGAGAGATATTCAAGAAACGAGTTTACAGGGCAGTCAGACTTACCAGTTGCATGCATCCGTCCACCCTGGCTTTCTTCATCGTGATTAAGTTCGCCGCGATGGTTCTTGGTAATCATATCTCGAACAACATGGACATATCGTTGATTAGCTGAATCTGTCTGTACAGCGAAATCATCTTTCTTCATTTGTCGAAGATTCTCCCTGCCCCGGTTGCAGAGATGCAACATGAGGTCTAAGAACACCTTATTCTGCAAATCCTTTGGTACGGTCAGGTCAAAAGACTCCCTGATTTTATTCATGTCCTCAGGTGTAACCGGGTCCTTATGTCGAATTGCACCTTTTCCCTCAGCCTTCAATTTGTGGAGTATGGCTTTGAACATTTCGTTACATCCATCGAATGCAGCATCTTTACAGATATCGAATTGACGGTGCTTCAAAAAGTGACGCTGCAAACCGTACCGAAGAGTGATCATCGACCTCTTCGCATAAGACTCCCCGTTACCTTGGCGGAGCTCGGCGTAGAAAGACCGTAGAAAATCGTTCAGTTCTGGGGCACTGCATCGCTCAGTTAGTACTGCAAAATCCACTTCTTTCTGCCTACAATACGACCTCACGATGTTCAAAGAGTAGCTTATTACTCCTTTTGTCCGCGTGGAATCCTTGTCATCCACAATGGAAGCAAGATCCTCTTCCGTAAGGGAAGGAAATCGGAAATTATTATCCATTTTGCAGTTCTTCGCGAAATTGTTCGCCGGTGAAGAAATGACAGAAAAAGTGTCCGATAATTTTCACCTACGATAGGCATGATAGCTATCGATACTCAAAATTTGTCGTCTGCTGTAAGGGGTTAAACCACGTAAATTTGTATTTCTATCTGCGATCGGAAATTATAAAAATGCTACTTTGGGAAATCGATATACAAATATATCGATTGAAAACAAATTAATCGATATTCTCCCCATTCATTTAACACGGGTTTAGCCATCCAAAAATCGAAAGTTATATTGTACATATGTACAATATAACTTTTTGAAGGGAGGTCACGTGGTACCAATCCAGCCAATCACAGCTCGTATTTTACTACCACTATTTATATATAGGCCACGCCAGTGCTATAACCTAAAAAAATGCAAGGACGTGGGTACACACTTAATCATGTTGATCTGTCAGTTTGAGATTGATCTCGTTGCGTAGTTATATTGATGAAAGTACGGATTGAAGATGTCTGGCTCCACAAAGTATAACCTACCTGTCTCATCAACAGCTCATCCCTCTGTACGAGAATGTATACTGAACAAATGGGGATGTGTGGTGGTTGTTGCAACTATGCTTTATAATTTCTTGCTGAATGGACTCTTGTTTAACTACAACCTACTGTTTGTCGCATTTCAGGAAGAATTCGAAAGCAGCGCCACATTAACAGGTAACATTAACTGAAGTAATCATGATAAAGCTATTAATGTTGAACTATGGGTGTCAATCCAGGGGCCAGTGGCGCAGTTTTGAGGGGTAAAAGGGGTGTATAAGTCAAAATTGCTGAAAAGTTGCGAGCGAGTGATTATATTTCACCATATTTTACCTTTTACTTTTTTCTCAGAATTTCTGCATGTGGTGGTGGGCATTTGGATGAGTCTTGGGGGGGGGGGGTACGAGCACTCATCCCCCCCCATGCCTTTTTAATCCATATTCTCTAACAGTGTAAAAATAGCGGAGCTGAAAATGGCGAAGGTAAAGATGGCATAGGCAAAATTGAAAGAGATATGGGGGGCTGGTTTGTTAAAAGCCGAAAAAAAAGTTTTCACTTCAAAATCAAAGGGGATTTGGTTAACATGGTTAAGGGGGAAAATGACACATAAAATATTTCAACTAAATGAAGTTATTTTGGGTCAGAAAAAGAATTACAACAAAAATAATAACAATTAGATAATAAACAATGTTTTTTCTTCTGTCTGAAAAATAACAGATTTTATCAAATCTCTATATTTTAGCATACCAAGCTAATTAGAGGGTCTGCTTATGGTGTACAAAATACCCAACAGCACTTCCGCTTCCAAGGGTTATGACAGGCAAGGCGTAAAGGTTCAGGGTCTTTCTTTTATGCAAAGAATCTGAACCAGATGGTCCCCCTCGATCGACCCCAAATTGACGGTTTTGTACCAGTCAAAACAAGATTATTATTGATTTTCATAATCAGTTACATATTCAGTGCCAAGCCTGTGAACGCATGCTTATTGTCATTCAAATATTTAAAAAGAATAGTACAGACGACATTACAAATAAGGACATAATACACGATCATTCGTGACAATTTCAACGTCTAAGCTTTCCCCGTTATGTTCTCTATGTTTTCCTCCGCCCCCTAACCCTCTCTGTCTCTCTACCTCGCTTAAGTATACTCTTCCTCCTTTTTGCATCGGTAACCTCCCAAAACTTTAGATGTAAAAAAAACAGCCAGACAAAAAGGAATGTTATAAAATTATGAATGAGAATAGTGCAGTTTCATTTTGCTCCTGATAAATTGAATGAAAAAAAATATCTGTCGTTTGATTTCTTTTTAAAAAGCCTTCACGGTACACCTCCAACTAATTCATAAGTACCATTGTTAGGCCGATGAAGACATAATCCTTACTATAATTTGGCTAATCTTGTGTGTCCTTCCGTTTGTTTGACGCAGCTTTTCTCCGTGGTTTTCCACTCAATCGAGCTGGAATTTTTTTTCTAAACATGGTTAAATTGTTCACAGATTGTCATGAGGGGGGTTGTTTGTGGTAATTTGGTCGCATTATTTAAAGTTTTTTTTACAATTCGTAACTTTTTGGCATTCCTTTTCGCGGTTACACTTCGTAATTCCGAAGCTTCGTAATTCCGAAAGTTCTTTATTCCGAAGGTTCGTATTTCCGAAACACGTAAATTGCCTATACCTCGATGTTCGTTAATCCGAAAACGAAAAAGGGTTCGTTAATCCGAACATTTGTGGCGTTATTCCGACAGTTCGTTATTCCGAAGGTTCGATAATCCGAAAACGAAATAAGGTTCGTTGTTCCGAAGGTTCGATATTCCGAAAACGAAATAAGGTTCGTTGTTCCGAAGGTTCGTTAATCCGAAAACGAAATAAGGTTCGTTGTTCCGAAGGTTCGTTAATCCGAAAACGAAATAAGGTTCGGTGTTCCGAAGGTTCGTTAATCCGAAAACAAAATAAGGTTCGTTTTTCCGAAGGTTCGTTAATCCGAAAACGAAATAAGGTTCGTTAATCCGAAAACGAAATAAGGTTCGTTAATCCGAAAATGAAATAAGGTTCGTTAATCCGAAAACGAAATAAGGTTCGTTAATCCGAAAACAAAATAAGGTTCGTTATCCGAAAAATGAAAACCGGGAAAGCAGAGGCAAGGGGGAGGGGGCGGGGGACACTGTTGCCGTTCAATATTGTTATGAGGATGGGAAGGCAAGGGCGGCCGAACGAATTTTCGTTTGGGGGGTAAAGCCAAAAAATGAAACTCATACGTCAAAATGGACACTTTGGTGATATTTTCCCCTTAAGATTATCATCTACTTGAAGTCATTGTGTTTGATAGTGATTAAGTAGAGAAAAACCTCTTTTGAAGTGATTTCTTATTATGGCAAAACGTATATTTAGGCTTTATTTTTCGGGAGAAGGTGTAATGAGCGAGCGGCTTGGTAAAATAAATTCAAAGGTGAAGTTGTAAAACGTTTTGGGGGTCAATTATTCTTAAAATGGCATAATTGCGAGGTGTTGCGAGCGTGAACCACAAGCTAAAACTTTAGGGTATTTCAATAAAAAAATGAAAATAAGTTTTTAAAAATCCGAGCAGATTTCTGCTGTCATTAAAAAGATGTGCATCTAACTAAAAAAATTAACACGAGTGCAAAACGCAGCTTAAACATACTGACCAGAAAAGGAACCAGTTAAAGAAAGCATTTAGTGACCTCTTTAGGATGCATATTTCACCAATCGAATGAGAGTGCGAAGCGCAAGCTGAAAATTTGCTATATTCCAGCCTGAAAACTTAACTTGTATACTTTAAAAAGAGTATTTTATTTCGAAAAAACACAAAAAACCGCATATTTATTTTTGAAAAAGGAACTTTCTCATTTTGGAAAATATTCATTTCCCTGTTTTTTATTTCATTTTGGGGTGCAAGTGCCCCCTGCCTCCCTCCCGGCGGATCCAACTTTCGTCAAATGGGGGGGGGGCAATATTTTTTCAGCCACATTTTCCTCGATCGGCAGCTTAAAGTTGATTTTTGTTTGTTTCTTTGAAAGGGTAGTTCCTAACAGTCAATAATTAGCTTTATACTTATATAATAAAGTAAATATGTAATAACATGATAAACCCTTTTTAGATAATGCGAGCGCGAGCTATATATTTTTTTAATATGATAGGCAATATGTTTGTGATCTTCAAAAAGAAATGCCTATGTAACTAACTTTAGATAATAACTGCGAGCAAGGTCGCAAACAGAAATTTTAAATATATAAGCTCTGACCTGATCTAAAGGGGACATTTAAAGAATTTTTTGCAGTTAGCCATGAAGACGATGCGTGTTTCAACCAGTGGCGGCGGAATATAATTCCTTGGGGGGGGGGCAAAGCCAAAAAAAGGGACCAATAGGGGCAGTTTGGTGCAAACGTATATTTTCACCATGAGATTATATCATCTGTGTAAAGAGGTTGTGTGTTTTGTAGTAATTGAATTGAGCAAAAAAATTTAAGTGATCACTGATTGATAAATTATATATTTACGTTTCATTACTGCGAGCGTAGCGAGCAAGCGCTTGGGGGGGGGGGAAAGAAATCAAATCTGCAGATGTAAAATTCGCATTTTTGGTCAATTACTGTTAAAAGGGCATCCTTGTGAGATGTTGCGAGCGAATCACGTGCTCAAACTTTTGGAAATTTCATGTAGGCCTAGAATGATAATAATGATATAGATATTATTTACCCAGCGAAGCCACTTAATTCAGTTCGGAAAACTCTTCTCCCAGCTATTATTTTTTTTAACAAGAATGCTTAGAATGTCCAGTTTTCAGGTTGAAAATCGGAAAATTTTGGCTCACGTTTCTCGCTCGCATCAAGTATTGTTTATTGAGGAACTCATTATAAAATGTCCAGTTTTCAGGTGGAATATCACAAATTTTAAGCTTGCGGTTCGCGCTCTCATGATTTAGTTCGTGAGATATATATTCTATTCATGAGTCACTAAATGCAGTCCGTAAAAGATTACTTAGGTCACTATATAAACAAATTACAGCTCGCCCTCGAGTTAATTCTTCAGAAAGATACCGTCTTTCTCACGATTAAAAAACTGCTCAGAATGTTTAAGTTCACGTCTTGTTACATGAAATGTCTACTAGTTTGAGCTTGCGATTCGCGCTTTCAACATCTCACAAGGATCATTATTATAGTATTATTTTTTATTACCAGCAGAAGCTGTTATTAAAAATGACATCCCCTCCAATACAAATCCTATTATCTAGAGGTTACTCGCACGCGACCAACACACTTGATCCCCTGCACGGCCCCTGCATCTTTAAACCATTTGCTTAGGCAGCAATTGCTCAGATAAAATCGAAATTAGCCTATGCTTGATCAGGGCGCCTATTCTTAATGAAATACATGCTTTTGGTCACAACACATGCATGTATCATCGATCGTCATTGCATAATATCGTGTAATCTTGTAATGACAACACCGTTTTTGTTACCAAAATAAATAATTTTTCATTTTCGGAATTACGAACCTTATTTAATTTTCGGATTAACGAACCTTATTTCGTTTTCGGATAAACGAACCTTCGGAATTACGAACCTTATTTCGTTTTCGGATTAACGAACCTTATTTCGTTTTCGGATTGACGAACCTTCGGAATTACGAACCTCATTTTGTTTTCGGATTAACGAACCTTCGGAATTACGAACCCTATTTCGTTTTCGGATTAACGAACCTTCGGAATTACGAACCTTATTTCGTTTTCGGATTGACGAACCTTCGGAAATACGAACCTTCGGAATAACCGAACCTTCGGAATTACGAAGCTTCGGAATTACGAATGTATGCGAGCAAAGCCCTGAGTATAGCTTCGAAGTTCCCAGTCCCTTTCATGCTTTTACCTCTCTCGGGCGGCGAAATACAAAGCATGCATGCCATCCTGCCGACTGTCGACCGGGTATGGTACGGTATGTACTTAACATAGAGTTAACTCTATGGTACTTACTCATGCGCTGACTGCATGCATATTATGCATGAGTGCGCGCTGCTGAAACGTAAACAACATACCGTAATCGGCCGATGTCCTCAGTGGTTACCGTACCGGTGAGTACGACTTTCTGACAAACCTATTTATTTCTTTTATTGTGAATGATTCTGCAGTAAAGCCCCATTCTGTCATTCTAACGTATGATAAATTTGTTACTTAAAAGGCTCAAGATCTAGAAATCTATAGCCTAGCCCTAGGCCTAGGCTACTATCAAATGCTGGTCATAAGTGGTAAAAAAGTTTTTAAGTTATAGGCAGTGTATACAGCCAGTGCCGAAACATGTGGCCACACGCGTGTGGTTATATCCAATACTAGGCCGGTAAGCACTAAATAGGTACCAATCCTGCAGACGCAAGCTCATAAATATTCTTAAGATTAGGGTTAGGGTTATGGTTAGGGTTAGGATATTAGGGTAGCTTGCGTCTGCAGGATTGGTACCTTTATAGTGCTTACCTACTAGGCCCCACTGAGGATACCGCTACACGCGTCAATTGCACTTGGCTTATGCCGAAAGGGTGGGTGATGTCGCGTTAGGGTGTGTTGACATTAACGCGAAGATTCGTCCAAAGCCCCCCCCCCGGCTTGGCCGAAAGGGTGCGCTTGGAGCGTTACGTCACGTCGCGTTCACTGGAACGCATCCATTCATCCAAAGCCCCCCCCCCCGGAGTGCCGAAAGGGTGCGTTTTATTTAGTTTTTAATAATAATAATAATAATGATAATAATAATAATACTAACAATAATAATAATAATTACAACAATAATAATAGTAATAAAGATAAGAACGGTGATAATAATGATCATTATAATAATAAAATATCACAGATGATTATCATCATCATAATCTTCATCATCAACATAATATAAAATAATGACAATAATAATAATAATGAATTATAATAATAAATAAAAATAAAAAACAAAATCATCAGTCGAAGTGAGAGGGTTCGAACCTGCAACCACCGGTTTCGAGGCGCCGCTCTCAACCAATTGAGCTATTTGTGCATTGCAGCCATGTCGTGGTCTTTTCTTTAAGTATATATCCCCTGGTATTGCGCAATGCCCGAACGCACGCCGCGCTACATTGTCACTGGTGACGGTAATGTCGAAACGGTGATACGACGAAATTGAGTTCCTCTTCCTCAGAATCATGCATTTTTCAAGAAAGAGTGATGCAAGTACTTGCTTGAAAATATTCTTAAGACATTTCAACGATTCATAATAAGCTTCTTTCTGTTCAGACATGCTTCTGCAGCGATGAGCGGATCGTGCCATCGCCCTGCCGCCCTGGCTAGCCGTCCGGCCGTACTGTACTAGGCTGTACGCCTTCACAATTAGCCGCTGAGTGTACTGAACGCGAAGGTTCGGGAAAAGCCCCCCGGTTGTGCCATTTGGGGGCGTTGTCGACACTGACGCGCCCTTACGCTCCCAACATACCCTTTCGGCCAAACCGGGGCGGGGGGAGGCTTTGGACGAATCTTGGCGTTAGTGTCAACACCCCCTAACGCGACAACACCCACCCTTTCGGCATAAGCCCTTGCACTTGTACTCTATGCAGCAGCAGTAATAGCAAACGCGTAACACAACTCACAAGCGATGTGTATTTCTTGCGACGGTAGGCCTACATGTTGCAAAACTACATCACAAAGGTTTTATCTCCCGATTTCTTTGAGATACAAACAATATTCTCACTTCACTGTCACCTGCTTGCTGATCAGGTGAGAATGAAGTGAAAATATAGGCCTAGAATCTATGTCAACATCAGTGAAATCGGGAGATAAAACCTTCATGATGAATCTTCGAGAAGGTTACCTTTTCTTGATAATTAGGTCAATCCAATGACCTACCTATCCAGTTTCATTAAAACATCCTTTATATTTAATCCTGTATTTTAACAGATTCAGCTACCTGCTACTCAATGCTCCAAGGCCAAGCTGTGCCAGTGCTCTGTTGCCCACAGTTCAGTGCATGGTTAGTATTTTGACGTAAGACATAATATTTATATTGAATGATTGATGCCGCAGTAAATCTAAATTCCAACATGTGATGAAGTTGTTTGGTTGAGTCTGATAATAAACTCAGTGCTAAGTTCCAAAACCCCAAATTAAAATTTCTTAATAGATTTGCTATCAACCCTTTTATTTAAGGACAAATTTGATCATATTTTCTTCGGAACATTGGTAACACTGTCATTTTCTTTCTTTGCTACACACATTCAACAAAATTAATGTCTCTAAAATTCATTTACAAATATAAATGAATTATATTTAGTATTATGTTCGCCAATTCATATGTTAAACTTTATTTCTGTGTGATTAACAAAATACTAATGTAGTGTGATCGTAATAAACAAGCATTGGTAAAATGATTTTACAGATATGTGTTGCCAATTTAATGATTTCAGTGCTTAATTTCCTTCTTTTAATTCCTGATGCTAAATGCCAAGTGGTAACACTACACAAATGAGCTTATTGTGTGCAGTGATATTTTAGCTCCTTCACATCTAAAACCTTTTCTCTCTCTCTCTCTCTATCTCGCTCTTTTGTATTCTTTAATTTCTCTATCTCTCTCTTCATCTCTCTCTGATTTTCCCACAGACTGTCTCTCACATTCATTTTCCCAACTGTCTCTCTCATTTTCCCCACTCTCTGTCTCTCTCATTCATTTTTCCCACTGTCTGTCTATCTCATTCATTTTCCCCGTGTGGGTCTCTTTCATTTTCTCCCTCTGTCTCTCTGTCATTCATTTTCCCCTCTGTCTCCCATTTTCCCCATGCTCTGTCTCTCATTTTCCTCACCGTCTGTCTGACTCGTTTTTCCCACCACTGTTTCTGTCTCACTCATTTTATCACCCCCCCCTTTCTCTCACTCTCACTTCTTTTCGACTTCCTGCCATACTTATATATGATTGAGCAATCTTTAATTTAAAAAGTACAAACAACCGCAGTCTAATGTACATTGTAAGGTACATGTGCAATGTACTTACATATTTATTTCTGACCCGATACATGTAATCATAACATTTCTATATCACAATAATTCCCTCTTGACTGCTTACTGAATACACCGTGTTCTAATACATTTTTCCATTTTATAGTTAGATTTGGATTTCACTCTGTAATGATTATTGAAGTTCTTCCTCCAGTTCAACCCAAGATGCTTAACTTAATTGAACCTCCTATCTATATTGAAAGAGAAGTCTGCTATGAATCAGTTGTCTAAATATATTTCATCAATAAACTGCTTGGCTTTCAGCGTGAACAGGCAGTCTAGCTGTACATACAAGAATGTCACCCCTCCCCCTCCCCCCCACACACACTTTGATAAAGAAAAATGACTCCTACCCCCTGTGCTGCCACGGGTAAAATGCTGCTAGTGACATGATGAAATGCCTAACCGCGAAATGCACTTCTAATTTAATAGGTAGATGCGGGGGCTTTTTGACAATTCGTTGCACGGGGGTTTAAGGCTGGCCTTATTTCACCTAGAGCTGTCATTTTTACCTCTCCCATTATAACCCCTGCCTTTTGACCTCTGCCATTATTACCTCTGCCATTTTTACCACTGCCATTTTTACCTCTGCCATGCATTTTTACCTCTGCCATTTTTACTTCTGCCATTTTTACCTCTTCCATAATTACACCGAGCTGGTATGAATGTGAGTATGGTATGAATGTGAGTATGGTATGAATGTGAGAATGGTATTGATGTGAGTATGGTATGAATGTGAGTGTGGTATGAATGTGAGTATGGTATGAATGTGAGTATGGTATGAATGTGAGTGTGGTAAGAATGTGAGTATGGTATGAATGTGAGTGTGGTAAGAATGTGAGTATGGTATGAATGTGAGTATGGTAAGAATGTGAGTGTGGTATGAATGTGAGTATGGTATGAATGTGAGTGTGGTAAGAATGTGAGTATGGTATGAATGTGACTATGGTATGAATGTGAGTGTGGTATGAATGTGAGTATGGTATGAATGTGAGTGTGGTATGAATGTGAGTATGGTATGAATGTGAGTATGGTATGAATGTGAGTATGGTATGAATGTGAGTATGGTAAGAATGTGAGTATGGTATGAAAGTGACTATGGTATGAATGTGAGTGTGGTATGAATGTGAGTATGGTATGAATGTGAGTGTGGTATGAATGTGAGTATGGTATGAAAGTGAGTATGGTATGAATGTGAGTATGGTATGAATGTGAGTATGGTAAGAATGTGAGTATGGTATGAAAGTGACTATGGTATGAATGTGAGTGTGGTATGAATGTGAGTATGGTATGAATGTGAGTGTGGTATGAATGTGAGTGTGGTAAGAATGTGAGTATGATATGAATGTGAATGTGGTATGAATGTGAGTATGGTATGAATGTGAGTGTGGTAAGATTGTGAGTATGGTATGAAAGTGAGTATGGTATGAATGTGAGTATGGTATGAATGTGAGTGTGGTATGAATGTGAATGTGGTATGAATGTGAGTATGGCATGAATGTGAATGTGGTAAGAATGTGAGTATGATAAGAATGTGAATGTGGTAAGAATGTGAGTATGGTATGAATGTGAGTATGGTATGAATGTGAGTATGGTATGAATGTGAGTGTGGTAAGATTGTGAGTATGGTATGAAAGTGAGTATGGTATGAATGTGAGTATGGTATGAATGTGAGTATGGTACGAATGTGGGTGTGGTATGAATGTATGGTATGAATGTGAGTGTGGTAAGAATGTGAGTATGGTATGAATGTGAGTATGGTACGAATGTGAATGTGGTATGAATGTGAGTATGGCATGAATGTGAATGTGTTAAGAATGTGAGTATGATATGAATGTGAATGTGGTAAGAATGTGAGTATGGTATGAATGTGAGTATGGTATGAATGTGAGTATGGTATGAATGTGAGTATGGTATGAATGTGAGTATGGTATGAATGTGAGTATGGTATGAATGTGAGTATGGTATGAATGTGAGTGTGGTAAGAATGTGAGTATGGTATGAAAGTGAGTATGGTATGAATGTGAGTATGGTATGAATGTGAGTATGGTACGAATGTGGGTGTGGTATGAATGTATGGTATGAATGTGAGCGTGTTTTGAAAGTGATTGTTCATCGGCGTATGCACATAGTTCGATCCGGTTTATGTTAGCCGATCCTGCCTTTCCTTGTTCCACCGGAGCAATAGATTTGAATAATTAATTCCTTTGAACAATAGTTGAATGATATGTTGTATGGTGTGTTTGAGGATCCCTGATTGAAGCTGTGCATTGAATTTAACTGCTCGCTCATCCTGTTCGTTCGTCCCCGAACTCCTTCCTGCATGTCAACTGCTTAAATCTTTTTTGCTCTTTTTTTTCTTTAAAAATGCATCCTTCCATCACCACTACTTTTCAATTTATACTTTTTAAGTTAACCTTTTCATTTTCGGTACGCATGTTCACAATTGCAATATATACTGTATTATTTCATGTCGTGTTTTTAACCAGTCGAATATTATGGAATGTAAATACCGTATGTAAAAAAGTGTAGGGCTTAGACAATTCAGCCTCTTGGCTGCTAAGTGCAATATCAATAAAACCTTTTCAATTCAATTCAAATATTTAACATTTTACTTTCTCCATCAACGCTTGACGTTATTTTAAAATAAAGCTAAAATACAGGATTTTTCTGCGGGTGCTACTTATAGTGTTACAAGCAAGATTGGAATGTTTAAGTGTAGGCCTATATACTTGACCAAATCTCCTTCATTTGGGAGCGAAACCCCCCCCCCCTTTTTTTTGTATTTTTTTCCGACCGGAATATGTCCGCATACAATTTGTACCCTTTCTCCTCTCCCTGGGGAGCATTCCAACAAGAGAGCAAAGACACACTTGCTAGGCTTACTACGTAGGCTTTCGCATCCTAACGGCTATACCCATTTGAAACATGGGTGGAGAGTGGCAAAGTGTGGACTGACGCCTTGCCAAAGAACGCTAGGCCATGGTGGCCTCTGAACAATCCATTTGATTACATGGCGAGAGTTAGAACCACTACACCACGACGATTCCACATTGATGCGACATTGTCATGTGGCGATCCCGTAGTCGAGTGACTGCACACATGAAGTCCGTGGTTCGATTCCCACCATAAACTTTATGCCATATATAGAGCAAGAGGTTGTTTTGTTTTTGTTAATTTACATTGCTCTTTTTGTCTTAAATCAAATTGATTAAAATGGTCCATGCGTTACTCGCAAATAATTGTGTGTGCATGTGTTGATTAAAAAAAAAATATGTCAGTAGCATTTAGATATAGGATACAATTATCTTGAATCATTTCATTATCAATTTTGTTCTTGTTATGTCAAATCGATTTTGTAGCCACTTTCAGGAAAAAAATATATTTTGTTTATGAGTCTCCATGGTGGCCTGCACTCTTAAAAATTATCTGACTTCGGTGGCTTGAACTTTAAACCAGTCAATAACACTTGACACATATTACGCGATGGGAGGGAACATACAGTGGCGTATCTGGGCATTTTGTTTACGATGAAATTGCCCCTATCCACCCCTCCCCTGAATTAACAAAGTAATTTAACATGAAGGAAGAGAACAAAGCAGCTACGCAAATATGGGTGGGGTATCGGCCTATTCGTATATTTTCTTGTGGGTTCTGCATGAGGCAATGTATAAAACTATAGATATTGAAACTAAACAATAGTTGTACGGCAGAAGGGAAAAATGGAATTTGTTGTACAACAATCTATGAAAGGTAACTCAACCTTTTTTCTCATAAGAGCTTTAATTGTTCTTATCAAAACAATGCGTAGTTCTATTTCTATTTTTCTACACTCATCAATTAATTTCTACTTGAAAATGTGAGTGATTCCTAGTTCTTGCATGAATGAGCTGTAAATACATAATTTTACATTTTAAAAGTATCTAATGTAATTTTTTGGCGGATTTGTGATACAGATGTTTGACAAATCTGATGCATGTTAGATTTTGTTGTCTGATCACGTTACAATTGCAACTGTTAACATTTTTTAACGGTTAAGCTTGGTTTGAAAACTTTCATTTAAAACTAATTAATTCTATCGGAAAAAAAATACAGATCTGTTTTCAGTCAAATAATTTACCCCGTGGATTGTATCCATTGAAACACGAAATGGCCGAGTGGCACTTAGGTATTTAGCGGACTATAATGGTGAAGAAATTATAAATTATGATGAAAATACAAAGATTGAAAACAAACATGTTTCAATGTGAATGGGGTTGCAATGATATCTTTTTTTTTAAATCTAAATTCAATATTGGGGCGTGGTGGTATAGTGGTTATGACTCTCGTCTTTCAATCTTAGGGACGTTTACCCACATTGTGCTGCACTTAACCCAGGGGAGCATTTCATGAAAGGGCTTGTCGGACTTTTTATCCGACAAGCACTGTTTCGACAGTTAACATAGTAACAGTGACTATCATCCAATCAGAATCAAGGAAAGATGTCAAATCCGACAACTTGTCAGACGAAAATGTTGATGAAACGTTCCCCTGGTGAGGTTATTGGATATTCCTCGAAATTCCTCTAATGCTTGAGCGTCTTTAGGCAGCGCATCTATAGCCAGTGGGATATTAATCTGAGCCAGCTTATAAAACACTTTTAGGAACTGAAGTGGCGTAACCTCGATAAATATTGTATTAATATTATCATCATTATAAATTTCCTATTTAATTTATTTTTGTTTGCATCACCATTGATTTCTTTGCCCTCTTCAAGTGACACCTGGAACAATTGCCCCTTTGCTCCAATTGAATTTGTTTTTAAACTTTTATCTCTTCCAATTCGATTCGGGGAGTCACTGCGATAGTCCAACATTAATTACATTAACCTTTTATTGAATGTTAAACGTCAAATAACTCAATCACTTTTATGTTGACTAAGGTCTGATATATCATCTTTTTAAGGTTGGATTGGCTCTCTACCTCTCGGTATCTCCCTCATTGTCGCCCCGTTCATCAAACTAGCTTCGGAAAGATTCGGCTATAGATCGGTTTCAATCGCTGGCGTTGTTTCGACTTCGGCGGGCGTTTTAGTGACGTCATTTTTGCCTCGTCTCCTACCAATGTTTGGAACTTTTGGTGTTATGAATGGAATAGGAGCAGGGCTTTTCACAGTTTGTGCTTTTGATCTGATAGTCTTGTATTTTCCTGAGAGGAATACAATTACAGCTGTGGCATTAGCCTCTACAGGTTCTACAGCAGGTATGTATAAACCCATAGGTGTCAAATTTAGACTTTTTACTTCACAAAACAAACATTTCCTTTATTGTACAATAAAATGTGTAATATCAAACACATGATATCAATGTCATCCCCCATCACTGTGACCATGAAAACTTTACGGTGCGGGGAAAATAAATGTGTGTGGAATTTGACCTTATTTGATAAAATGTACAGGACTGTTAGTCCATTGCATACGCGTATCCAGTATTTTGCACCACGGGGCCCGACCTAATTTTGGCGCTTCTGTGAAAATTTGGAAAATGGCGCCCCCCCCCCCTCCCGCCAGGCAAAAGGTGCCTTAAATGCTTGTTGAATTATCTCATTTAATAATAACGTGAAAAATGGCAATCGAAGACCTCTTTTTTTAATGCGTTCATGAAAAAAAATATATCCATGAATATGGTGTCATACCACTTTTTAAAAAGAATACATGCGACCAGGTGGGTGTTTCATAAAGCTGTTCGTAAGTTAGACTGTAAGAACGACTGGTGAACTTTTCTTACGCTCTAAAAACAAAGGATCACCAGTCGTTCTTAAAGTTGCAACCATGAACAGGATGGGTATCTTTATAATTTTTGATATTCTGACCTAAATTTTTGACATTCTAAGCACTATTGGTGATCATGAACAGAATGGGTATCTAACAAATAATTCCCTGCGATAGCGAAGCGCGAGCTTAAAATTTTTGATATTCCGACACAAAACTGGACATTCTAAGCAGATTTTGCCCATGAACAGGATAGGTATCTATTTAAAGAATTGTGTGAGCATGAAGCGCTAGCTGAAAAAAATGTAATAGTCTGACCTAAAATTTTGACAAAAATCGATTAAGCACTTTTGGTAATCATGAAGAAGATGCGTATTTTATGCGAGCGAGAAACGCGAGCTGGTTTCTTTTTTATATTTCTACCCAAAGTTGGACATTCTCAGTACTTATCTAACCATGAACAGGATCGATCGTCACCTTACTAAACAATTGATGCGAACACGAAGAGCGAGATGATTTTTTTTTATACTCTGACCTAAAATTTAGACGTTCTGAGAACTTTTGGTAATCATGAACAGGAACGGCATCTATCTTTGCATTTGATGCGAGCGCCAAACTCATGTGAAACATTAATTTTGCGCCCACTCCCGGTCAAACATCATATTGGCGCCCCAAAGGTCAAATATGAATTTGGTACCCTCTCCCTAGGTTGAACATGAAATTGGCGCCCCAGGACAAACATCAAATTCACCCCAAAGGTCGAATATGAATTTGGCGCCCCCCCCTCCCTAGGTTAAACATGAATTTAGCACCTCAGGAAAAAAATCAAATTGGTGCTCCTATTCGGCGCCCCTAGGTCGAACATCACATCGCCTCCCCCTTCCCATGTCGAACATCAAATCGGCGCCCCTATATCAAACTCCAATTCGGCGCCCCTATGTCGATCTTCAATTCGGCACCCCTAGGTAGACATGGTAGAGCATTAATTCAGTGCACCCTATATCAAACAATTCGGCGCCCCTAGGCATGCTAGGTAGAATGTCAATTCAGCGCCCCCTATATCACACTCCAATTCGGTATACCTTTCGTAGGCCATGAAACCCTTTACTTCAGGAAAATTAATGGTAATGTCAATTCGTATTTCACATTTTGATTATATTGTTGTTAAAGTACACATTTAAAATATACTAGTATTCATTATTTAACTGCCTTTAATAATAGCCATCGGTTATAGCCAAAGCAAAATGAAGAACATTGGAAATCAACGTATATCAACACTACCAGTAATTATATCAATGTTAGCACAAATAAATGATAATAGCTTTCAATAGTATTTACACTTAAACCAAATGTGATTTTGTCATTTTGAACCGAAACATTAAAAAAAAAACGACTCAAATTACTCGTTAGGTACTTTCTTTCGATGGAACATGATTCTATTCACTGGCTTATAGGGGAGGCTTGTGGCCATGGACCCCCACCCCCCAAAAAAAAAATATGTGAAAAGAGTCAATTTACAGCTTTTTATAAATTTCCCCTATGCCCCTCAATATTACGCTCCTTACGCTATCGATCCTGTTTAACCTACGAAGTCAATGTGAACAAATATATAGAGATATATATATACATCTTTATGGTGAACACTTATCTGTTAAAAATTACTTAAAGCCATGTCTCTTTATTTTTACAGGAATGCTGGTCTTCTCGCAAATTATGGCTCTCCTCATAACAAGGTTTGGTTGGAGAGTCACACTAAGAATCGTGTCCCCAAACATCCCCCTAGTAAGAAAGAAAATAATAACACATTTATGAAACTCGAACCAACGGGTGATTCTTCCAGTGATAAACCACTATTACATGAAAAATCTAGAGATGAAAATGTCAATTCTCCGGACAAGGCAAGTGACGCATGTCAAGTAGACAGCAGAGAATTGGCGACCGACGTCGAAGTTCGTAGAACAGAGGAAAGACTCCACGACGATGGAGTTGAGAGATGTTTCCTGACCGATCAACAAACGTCCGGTCGTGGTTCGAAGAATTCTGAAGATAGTGAAGAAAACCCAGAGTTGGATAGGAATGCTTTGTCTCGAACTGCTTCTACCACACCCAAGGCAGTGAAAATTATCCCCGCAATCAACTCTTCGAATAGGAACACCCTGACTACACGGGATAAGATGACCGAGCAACGGAATGATTACACCGTGACATCGATGGTCGATTGTAATGATGACTGTGATGAGAATGAAATGTCTCCTTTCACAGTGAAAGATAATGATGGCATAAATACTCTATCAGAGTTAACCAAAGACCAGGATCGGAGTATGCTTTGGAGGATTGGAAAGGCTTTGACCTTCCCTGACCTATGGATGGCCTCTCTTTCATATATCCTAACTGGAATAGGAAGTTGTTTCTTTTATGTCAATGTGGTAAGGCGAACTTAATAATATTCATTTATTTTATTCAGCTATACGTTATAAAGTGATTTTATTTCCATCTGGTCTTTTGATTTCATGTGTAATTATGCCATAAGCGTTTGGATATTGATCCAAATAATGACGAAGATTAGTAAATATCTATCAATGAATATTTCAAAAGATTCTATTCTCCACTTTCTGGTTGAAGGTGAATTATGTCGAATTCGAAGTTTATCACCTAAGAGACGGATATATACCATTCACGCAGGTGACCGAGTTATCATTTCAAATTCACAAATTCATGCTTGAATTTCGAAATTTCATTTTTACTTGCAGATCAGTTATTTGATGTCTGTTGGGTTTGATGAACAGATAGGAGTGCAGTTTGTGTCTTTCATGGCCTTGTCTAGTCTTGTGGGTAAAGTTTTGTTGGTCGTGATTGGAGAGTATGTACCATTCCCGAGAATCTACCTACAGGTCATCTCTAATCTCATCTGTATCATCGCCCTAATCTCGTTTATGTTTGTAACGAGTGTCATACCTCTAATGTGCATCGCAATAGGTAAATGATATGTCATGAATTCTATTTTTTTATTTCCAAATGAATGTGATTCGTTACCCCAGAGGCAGTGCTTAATAGCGAGAAATGAGTTTTCCTGATGAGTTCCTCTCAATTTCCTCTCATTTCTTCACTACATTTTTTGGGGGAAATTTATCTGTGATTGCTTTTCAAGTATAGGGTAATTATTAGTTAATGTCGAGATTGATATGTAATGGGTTGTATGAAATTCTTTATTTGTATTTGTGTAATTTTGTTAAGATAAATCAGAAATGAACCGAACTGAATAAAATAAATAAATACTAATCAGCTTTTCCAATGTATTCGAATGAGACCCCGGATGCATTCTGATATATTCCGGATGTTAGACCTTAAACCAACATAGAATGTGTATTTTATTGATCAAATAATGCGAGCGCGAAGTGCGAGCTGACAATATTCGATGTTCAGATCTAAAACAGGGACGTTATAAGCAAACAGATTTTTGTAATCATTTATGATACATACCTGTCTCGCTAATCAAACAATGCGAGCGGGAAGCGCGAGCTGAAATTTTGTATATATTGACCCCAAACGGACATTTTAAGGAATATTTTTAGGACTCCTTTAAGAATGTACATATCTCATGCACCATAGTCATCTAATGCGAGTGGAAAGTGCTTGCTGATTTTGTTAGAATTACATCTAAACACATGAATCACGTTTTGCAGTCATTGTAGTCATGATTAACATACGCATCTCACTAATCAAATATTGCGAGCGCGAAGCGCGAGCTGAAAATTTTGGAAAGTCAGACCCGAAGAGGGACATTTTATGGCTTGTTTGTTGGAATTCACGTCCATACGCATTCCACTAACCAAATGAAGCGAGCGCGAGCTGAAAATTGTTATTATCATAAATTGTTGATATAAATATCAGAAAACGGAGAATTTTATGGACTGTTTCAGGAATTCACGAAGAGCAGACATATTTCACCAATCCAGCAATGTGAACGTAAGCACGGACTGGAATTGTTTTATATTCAGTCTCCAGACCTAAAAAGGGGCAATGAGTAGTCATGAAAAAGAAGAATATGTCACTACATGAAACAATCATGACTCGATGTGCGAGGAAGTGTGGTGTATATTTACTTGTAAACTTGATGTTTTATTACAACAGGATTGTATATTTCGTTAAACAGACAATGCGAGCACCACGAACATTGCACACATGGACCCTGAGCAAATTATGTTTCATAAAGTTATCAAAAAATATGTATTATGTAATATAACATAATATAAAATATAATAATGTACAATTTCTTCTTTCCCACTACGTTTCTTTCCTTTCACCCTCTTTCCATCCCTTCCCTCTGTTCTTTTTTTTTTGGGGGGGAGCCGATGGGGGATCAGCCTCCCTAATTACTCCACTTGAATCAAGCAATACAATTTTTAAATATATAAAGTTGAGAACTCCCAAAACTTGTGTTTTTTAATCACTCTTTTAGCTGTTGGAATAGCCATAGCGATTGCTAACGTGGTCATTTTTAGTCTTGCCCCTGATCTATTTGGAAAAGAGAAGGCATTGGAAACATCCGCAGTACTGTACCTCAGCTACGGCTCCGGATTCCTACTTGGGTCTCTTGTTGGTAAGTTTTCAAGGGAACGCTACAACCTTAGAGAAAAACACCAGATTATTATAACCCATCCTGTGCTTGATTTGATTTAATTTCATTTGATTTATATTTATAATGAGGTTACATGCATACAGCGGTAAATGTGACCAGAAAATAGCACAATAATTGCTAGTCGAACGTGGCCCCACCCACACAAATGCACAGTTAGAAGAACCAAAACAAAACGAAATATAAGTTGCAATGTACTCCTTGCAATGGCTTGCCAAGAACACTTCTAAAAAGTATCTTAAGTACAGTAGGAATAAATACTGTAGAGTACAGGTAGTGGATGTAAATTTATGATAACAAATAACTTTTTAGAGAATTCCTAAACCTGTTCTGGATTTCTTCAATTCACTTCAAACTGGTATCCAGAAATTTCTACTTAGAAAAGAAAGCGAATACTGCCCCTGAGTTCTACTTATACCCCTTTCATATTGCGCTTTTCACCGGCGAAGTTCGCCAGCGAGGGGGAAAGTGTCCAGTATGAAAGGTACACAGGAGAACTTCACCAGTGAAGTTCGCCGGTGAAACTTTTCACCGGCGAAGTTCGCCGGTGAAAAGGCCAGTATGAAAGCAAACCGGTGAACTTCTCCTCGTTTAATGACGTCAGAGGTCAATTTTTTTCTCTCCCAAAGTCCCCTGTACCGAGATTCCGCGCGCGATAAGTTGCAAGCTCAGCTGAATGCTATGGCCAAGTAGATACCCTCGAACATAATTTTTTTTACTAACAATATTTATTTAAAAGCACTTTTAATATGTATAAAATGCGCTAAAATATAAAAACAAGGTGATATTGTTTGTTTTTCTCCTAGTTCCAAAGTATGTTGTAATTAATTTTTCGATACCTTTTTGTAAAAGGTAAGAAGTAATGTATACAATTTTCTTTCGTTTTGTTTTGCAAACGTCCGTTGACTTTCGCCGGGGAAGAAATGTCATTGCGAAAGGGTACATTTTTTTCTTCGCCGGTGAAGTGAGGAATGCGAGGCGGAGAACTTCGCCGGCGAAGTTCACCGGTAAAAAATGAAGAGGGCAGTATGAAAGGGGTATTAGTCTTGCTTCGAAGATTCACCCTGAGTTGTTCTAATTGGTCTTGCATGGAAGATTCAGTCTATGTTCTTAGTCTTGCATGGAAGATTCAGTCTATGTTCTTAGTCTTGCATGGAAGATTCACTCTTAGTTATTCTTAGTCTTGCATGGAAGATTCACCCTGAGTTGTTCCTAGTCTTGCATGGAAGATTCACTGTAAGTTGTTTTGGCAGAATTACCTGTTTCTTCGTTATTCCGTTTGAGTAAAAAAAAATGACACCTCACAAAATACCGAATTTAGGGGGAAAATATGATATAAGCAAAATAATAATCATTATATGTGTCCGGAAAGAGTATCTTCTACCAAATAATTTGCTATCATATTTTATGCGATGTCTTCACGCTTGGATATTCTTTGCAGTGATGTAAGATTTGATTTGTGCCAAGTACATGTAATGCATGACGGCAGTTAATGAATGCACGGGTGAATGCAGATGTCAATGATGTCATATTTCTACAAGGGTTGCATTAAACTCCATTGCAAAACACCTTTTCAATAATTAATAGAATTGTTTAATAAATGCTTTGTAGTATCAATTCTCAAATTAATATAATTGAAAAGAGAATTGCAAATAGGCTTATGTTTACTAACTCATGTAGGATTATGATATCATCTGGATCTGGATCATTCATTGCAGTCATCCTTACTTTGATTTAGTATTGGCCTTAGAGTACTTGTTTACTATTTAAAAAGTTAAAGGGAATCATGAAAAGTGTGGATGTGCGTTCCCCGAAATATTTTGGGTCTTGCCTGTATATTTCCAAGAAATCAGTAAGAACATGTATCAGCAGTACGGTTGATTACGTGCATTCACTCTCCTTTTTTGTGGGGGGGGGGGCATGGTCATGGGAAGCGGGAATGTTGAAGCACCTTTTCCGCGGGGCGTGCTGCGTGTGTTATTCTCCAAAGGCAGCATCCCCTGAAATTCTGGTATATGGTGTGGCGAAATATATCAATATAATCAAAATTACCTATATTTTTTTAGTAAAACCCTTTTTTTTGCTTGTCAAATTTATCTGGACCAAAATGAATTTTATTTTATAGTGAACCCCCCCCCCCGTGGCGTACCTATGATTTTCGTCAGGGGGGGCAATAAAGTTCTTCAAACTCGTCGGGGGGGGGCAAAAAAGGTCTTTCAAGTTCGTCAGGGGGGCAGGGATACGTCCTTTGTATGGGTTGTGGCTCGTCAGGGGGGCAGACTGCCCCCCGTTGGTACTTTGTCAAATAATACCGATCAGCACCCCCTGTAAAAAAATCGTTTCCAGTGCAGCGGTGGTCTATTCAATGGTGTGTTTCTTTTGGGGTTTTTTCTCCCCTTTCCGATTTGCTTATGGATGCTTGCACTTCCTTCCTCTCTCTCACACACACTTTCTCTTCCCCTCATAATAGGTCAGAGCATCGATCAAACAGGTTCGTATGAGAGCGCCCTACTTGCTTTCGTCGGTGTATTTGCTACATCTGGGGTCCTGCTGCTGCTTACGCCTCTTTATCAACGTTACTTCGCACCTGAGCGATTTGTTACCTTCATTATTCACCGGCGAAAGATGGAGGCAAGAAAGAAGAGGAGTACATCCACCAAAGGTGATAACAAAAACGAACAAAATCTCGAGAAAGAAAAAAAGCACTCTCCTACCTTATAAAGCCGATACCCCGAACATCATGATCATCCACCATTCCACGATATTCACTTGATTCTTAAGAGAGCTAGCTTATGTAACGCTGTCGATTTCATATGGGCACAGTTATAGGGCATAAGATTTCTAAATGATGCATAAAACCTTAAGGACCGAAGCCTCCTGACTGTCTGAGAAAATAGACTATTTAACGATTCCGTCAAGGCTGGCAACTTTCATAAAACCATGAAAACTGTCCCCTCGGGTTGTCGATCGTATGTAAAACTCCTCACAAAAAGTTGGACATGGCTGGACTTGACAGTGAAAAGCCTATCTACCGAGGTCATCCATTCGGAGGTGGTGGATTCCTCAGTTGGGATTTTGCCGTCGCTACAAGCTGCAGAGAGGCCAATGGCACCATTGAGCACGCTGAACAGCGAGTCCTCTGTCATCTCATATCGAATCTCCAAGATATGGTACACCTGAATGACCACGCCCAACATTCGCTGTACCTCTTCACCTACTTCTCCCCATGTAATGATTGCATCATCTTCATTGATCAGCTCCTGAATGGATTGAAGACGACTCTGCCGAAGCTGGAGATATATCTTGGATACATCGAGATGTACGTGGATGCACAGGACCGAAGATTAACGAGTTCAGCCGAACGGTCAATGGAAAATCTCAAAACCGTGTATGCCCTGGAGCGACAGTTTCCGAAGTTTCATGTCATGGAGATCCCGAAAGTGATGAATCAGTCAAGTTCTTACCCGAAGCTTTACATCGAGTCATGAGACTGGATATAAAAAGAAAATGCACGAATTAGTTGAATTAGATTGCTGCTACATTATCATAATTGCTCACTATCATTTTTTTCAAAGTCTATAGTCGCAATATCCCCGCGACTCTACTATCCCACTGATGTAAAAACTGACGCTCTACTCGGGATGGAGGTGTTCCTACCATAGTGTCACACCTTTGTTGAAGTTCAAAGCTCAAGTAGCCAAAATTTAGATTAATGGAACTTTTATATACTTTGACTCATTACAAAGGAGGAAACATTGTAATATCATCAGGTTCCGGGGATGAAAAATTGAGCCTGATATATGATGACCCGCAAACTTACCTCTTCGGATGATTGTCGTAACTTAGTATCCTGAGAGTAGCATATTCTATCTTCGCTTATTTTCTTAAATTAATTTGATTAGTAAAACAAGAATTTCATAATCAATATGCTGATGAGATGTATCTGTTTCATTGACCGAGACACGCCCGACTATCGGACTTTTCGGGGGGTTTTTGTGAAAATCTCTGACCTATGCACTTTTGCATAAAAAATAAAGGCCTTCATATTAATTTATCTGTTGAAATTTGATTTTCAGCAAATATGCTTATGCATCTCATTTCACCGAATTTATTTATTGCATACACATATCATGTATTGAAGTCAATTAGATGCATAACTAGGGTATTTTATATTTGGTAGCATTGAAAATCACTAATGATAATTTCAATTCCCTATAGCTCTCTGACTTTTGTATTTATGTTAATATTATGTAATGGAGAGTATGCAAGTTTGGGGTATAATTTGAGAATGGAATTTGTAGATTCCCATAAAAGGATTTAAATTGAATTGAAAAGTATTACACAAGTCTTATGCTCTACATGTACGTAATTTTATACTATGTTAACCTCACTTTTCTATTGCTATGATTTTTCAGGTATTTTTTTTATTAATGTATTTGATATACTTTTGTACCTGTATGCTGCGAAATTATATACTGTTTGTCCACTTGGATAATAAGTTTTTTTCGTTTAAGAAGCATACCTAAATTATATATTCTACTCTTTTTATTGTATTCAGTGGATATATAGCATTATTAATTGATGTGTAACTAAAACTTGATCCCTATTTGCAAAGATACTATGGAAATCGATATTTACTTTGAATTATTATGAACAAATTATTGAAAGTAGGCCTAACAGTCTGTAATAATGGGTGCCTTCGATAAATATTGAAAGTAATGATTCTTTATTATCACCAAGAAGCGCTGTTTTTTATGTAAATTTTGATAAGACTATCTCATCTAGTTCATTAAAACTGGAAAGTGCAGTGCATCTGCAGTGATTCATGGAAGTCATGCGCAGATTTCTGAAATAGAATGGTCCGTATTCTGAATTTGAGTTTCATTCAAACTCTGGTCTATACAGTCTGGTTTATCTATGGAAAGCCAACTGTGAAAAAATCAAGAAAAGTACAAATTAGATTTATCAGCTGTTAATGTCTTACTCTGTTTGTTTTCAACTGTCAGCATGGGAATAATAACTAAATCAGTTTACTTCGCCACTATATATAGCATGATGATAGTGGAGGTAGTGGAAGAACAGAGTAATTATATTAATGACTCTGAAATTGGCAATCATTTCGATTATTTTATCTATTCAACATATTTGCAATTCATTTTGTTTAGTTCAACTGATGCCATCTTGTTATTTATCTATTGTGTTTTTTAATAATCGGAAAATAAACAAACAGTGAAAATCAATCGTACAATGTAAGCATTTTTTTAATATATATTTTCAGCATACCATGTAATTATTTTAGCAGAGTAAGACCAAACTCGATTTCATAACATGGGCCAGTGAATTTAGCATCCTCAAGGGTTCGGCAGCTCCTTAAACATAGGATCATCACGGGTATGACGAGGGGCACAATGGTTCCTTTCTTTCAAAGGGGTGGTTTTAAGTGTGGACCGCCTCGTCTCTGACACCACCCTTTTACTGTTGTCTTCGTCGTCGTCTCCATCCAGTGCAAATGCTTGCAGGAAGAAAAAAACCTATTGCATCGGGTTTATAAAATTTCGAGTTCAAAATTCAAAGAAGATGAACACAAGATTCGTCCAATAATTAATTTAATCAAATGAAACGACAGATTACCATAAACCTGGTAAACATTACTACTCATAGATATTCATTATTGTCATTGCAACTGCAGTATATTATTTCATAATTAAAAACAAATAATTGATCTAACAGTAAGAACTGGAAAAAATGATTCTGAACGATTTTTTCACAGCAATGTGAAAATAAAAAACTGTATGAAGTACGACTGGAAAATGGCAAGAGAAAAATCCGTCATTTATTTTATACTTAAGGGCTATCTATCCCATTGTAAACCTTGATGTTTTTCAGTTCCAAAAGGTTTGAACTCTTAAATTATGATACACAACAATCTTAAAAATTGTCTGCAAATTGTGTCACAATGGCCTATTAACCGCTAAAGTTTTAGAATAAGTCTAGGGAGCGGATGAAAAATATTTTTATACTTTATACAGCAGAGCATGTAATGATATTGATGGCTGTCCTCTTGAAACATAATTGCGTGCACTGACGACATAGGGTCACACAACACTGATGTTAGCAAAAGTCCCAAAAATTACTCAATTGCTTGAAAGATACATGCCTATCCGAGTCCTTTCTGAAAGAGATATCTTTAAAGGTGCTCTCCTCAAAGGTGCGACATAACAGGTGCAAAATTACACTTAACCCTGCATCTTACATAATATTAATAAAACTAATAGCAATATTGAAGATGCACATCATTTGACTTGTTTTTCTTCGAGTGTAGCTATCTGCATGATTGGTAAGCCTGAGCCGAGTACCAGTTTATCGAAAAAAATATATATTTCATTGATTTTTACGATTAGGAATAATTCTTTGAGATGAACGGTTTCATCACTTTTTGTATCCCTTCGGTGAAGGGTGTAGTCTGTCCAATACCCAGAGAGACCAGCTTTGATCGATCCATGGAGCAATCCTTGGGGCGTGGCGTTTCACCCGCTGGTTGGACTGGGTTAGCTCTAAGGTGACCATGAGGAAGGTTGAAGGCATTGGCTATTGTGACTATCATTGTGTATTTTGTCATGAAGTCAGCTCCGCACCAATGGAACACACCACTGACCGACTCAGGATCCTAAACGCACAGATATGAATAAATGACAATCTTTATTTTACCACTCTCTACCCAGGTGTATCCGGGTAGATGTCTACATGAAGGAAGAAAATCCTTGAATGCCCTCAGCGTCCATATGTCTAGTTACGCTTAGGCAAATTTTAAGCGTCGTTATATAACCAAGTTTGGTAGGTTATGTTATTTGCGTTATGGAAATGTCCACTATACTATAAGTATCTGTTTTGTTTACAAGATGAATACTTAACTCGAACACATACGATAAAGAATATAGGCACATAGAATGCTCTATCAAGTAAAACAATATTGGAATTGGCCCATATCCATGGTAACTGTAGGGGGTGCCGGTCTGTTATTTTTTCATTTTATTTACTTTTTTGTCTTGCCTGAAATAAGTTCGGCAGAGACCTAGTAATCACTTTTCCAGTTGGTCCGTTAGGCTGTTCGAAACTGTTCGAAATGTTAATGTTTTTGTTCCACTAATTGCTCTCATGTCTTTATTTCTTCATCAATTTTGATCAAACTTACTTTAAATGATCTTTGGGTATTACCACGTGTGTGTTGTTGAGAAAGGTATGGTCAAAGGTCATATGTAGGGGTCACGAGGTCAAGTTTGTTCAAATTGCTCTCATTTCTTTATTTCTGATTTCTGTTCCCACTTGGTACAAATGAGCATTGGGTAATACCACATGTGTGTTCAAGAGAATGATGAGGTCAAATGTCATCTAGAGGTCAAAGGTCATCTAGGGGTCAATAGGTCAAGTTTTTATTCAAAGTGCTGTCATTTTTTAAAATTTCTGCCTCACTTGTGTACAAATCTTTGGGTAATACCACGTGTGTTCATGAGGATGATGGGGTCATAGGTCATCTAGGTGTTTAAAGGTCGAATGATAAGAGGTCATGTCTATGCTTTTTTCAAGACTTTGTTAAACCTGCTTATTCATATTCTGCATCAATTGTTTTTCACTGTTTATACTCGGTACAGATGATAAACACCACACGTGTGTTCATGAGTATGATAAGGTCAAAAGCCATCTAGGGGTCAAAAGATCACATTGCATTAAATGAATGACCAATAAAATAAAGTTATCGTCATCATCATTGTCGGGCATCGTCGTCGTCGTTAAAGTCACTTTAATAATCATTAACAATGATGATGATCATCAACATTACTGATATTTTCGTTATCATCATCATCATCATCAACAACAACACATCGCGCCACTTAAACTACCATCATGTGGCATGACCATCTTCGTCATCACACATTCTTACCGTCGTTCTCCTCTCACACATTTGTCTGCAGACCACAGCGATATCATCAACATGGGTTGGACATCGGATGCAACAATCATCCACCAAGTCAACGTTGTCTTGGTTCACCAAGGTATTGAGAAGGGTAGTGACAGCACTCTCTTCTATCGTCTCGATCTGGCCGTACAGTATGGGTACTCGTAAGACAGCATAATCTATGGTAGTAAAGAATGGACACAAAAAACAGACTACTTGGCTTTTCAAACTCTTTACTTTCAACGATAAACCATTATCTCACTATTTCAGGTTTCATTTGGATCACTGTATGATGTTGTCCAAGTTCAGTGTTGACGAGCTGATGTTCATTACTGCAAGGACCGAAATTATGCCACAGCTATATACATGTAGAGCAACAATTGCAAAAAGGTTTGTGCTGAATATGACGTTAGTGTTGGACCATCCAGCAAGTAAGGCGAAAGTTCTGACTACACTGGGGATTCATTCTGGCGCAACATGCATGTTATCATGTTATAACCCACAGTAAGGCAATTTTATAAACACGGCTATTATTTCTCTAACATACATGTTACAGCTAAACTAGAAAGGAGGAAAGAAAACAGAATCGAAAATATTTTTTTAGAAGGTGCGATTTCATGTTACCCTCATTATTCAATTGAGAAAAAAGCTTGTAGCCATGGTAACTTTAAGGTTTGCTTTCGTATTGAATATTATTTAATAAACGGCTCACTTGGGTTATGTGTTTGCGAGATTTTCTCTCCTTCTAGTTTTTGTCGTCCATATATATTGACTGGATTGGTACGGTCTGAAGGTTTATATGTGGGGTTGGTGCCGTCAAATACATATGTAGTACTGATGAAGATCAAGAAAGCACCAATCTCGGCTGAAAACAAAATAATTGATAAGAAAACAACTTAAAATCACGGTAGAGTTACAACAATATCAACCAATAGGAGGGGGAGGTAGAAGAGTAGGATGAACAAGAGGAGGAACAGGAGTGAATGAACTGATGAAGAAAAAGAAGAAGAGGGGGGGGGGGTATGGAGAAGAAAGAGGAAGAGACAGATGAATGCCAGAAGAAGGGAAAAACAAGACCAGGGGGAAAAGATAAATGAAGGTAGACAAGTAAGACTAGAAGAGAGAAAATGGAGAGAAGAGGCGGAGACATTGTGAAAGATTGTGAAGAATGGTTAGAAAAAATATTATGCTTGTCCTTTTCATCCATGATTTGCAAAAGTTTCCGGGGGATACAATTCAACCTTACCGCTAATTGTGGCTATTATTTCTGTTGCACTGCAGTTGATTGTCCTGGCAGCCTCTTCATCCCTCTCGACTATATCAGGTCTTCTTTGTGCAGCAGCATGGATCACAGCATCAGGCTGCAATAACATGATAATTTTGAATTAATTCACAATACATATTTGTTTCTCAATTCATCAAGTAAAAGTTCAGTAGACCTACAATAAAAGTACATCAGCTCTTTGTTTTTATTTTGTTGTAAATAGTTTGAATGATTGGCTGAGCCATGAAGCCTGAATTGTAAACATCTGGTTTCATTTAAATGCAAATAGATTGTTGACTATTACATATATACCAGCATATAAAGTAAACGTGCAGAATTGAAGTGATGAATTTGTTGAAAAAATATAGTAAATTATGTAAAAAGCCTAGTTTGATTGTGAAAGACTATATAAAAGAAGACCTTCGTAACTTATGAATTACATGATTTTTTAAAGTTTTGTTCATCCAACAGATGATAATGATGATAACTGTTTTGAATTTTGTTGAGGGAAAAAGGAACCAAAAGTAGTGAAATTCCATATTTGTTTTTCTTAAAAGACAAAATAACATTTTGGTTGATAACTTTGATAAAATTGACAAGTAATCGATAAGTTAAGGTGTCCTACTCACCTGGAATTCTTGCATGATCTTTCTCACCCCATCTTCGTCTCTGATGTCAACCTTTCGGAGTGTCCCCTTGGGACGAGAGAAAGCCAAGCCCAGGACATCAAACGAGGTATCCCCCTCAAACTCACTCATAAGAGCACGACCCAACAAACCAGATGCACCGGTAATTAAGATCTTCATGGCTAAAATGTTAACAATAATCGATATGTATTACCAAGACCTCTTGCGTGATGTATTTCGGACTTCAAACAAAAAAGTTGGTTGGCGTGGCAATTGCTGGCTAGAGTAATAATTTAAACTCCGTTGGCTTTGGTAACTACTGTTACGAAATTTATATAAGGGGATTGGCAATTAATAAATCACTATAGTGTAGGCTCGCACAGAACTCACTGAGTTCACAAGTGTTAGTTTTCCTTCCCTCTCACAGTCTCTGTATAAAAGTTCTCACTTCAATTCTTTCAATTCTCTCAGAACGTAAATCAACTATCCGTACATCTATTCTCTCACAAGTGGGGAACAGCAAAGTGAAACAATCGGAGCTGACTTTTAGGTTAGACTGTCCGTTTATTATAATAACGCGTTCGAGGAATAAAACACAATCCAACTATACAATCGATTGAAATGGACTACAAGACATGCCCCGAGAATCTCTCCCCCAATGCGAATTACCACCCCTTTTCTAGAGAGCTAAATCGAGCAAAGCATCCTTGAACTAGTTTCTATCCCTCTCCCAAGAACAACATTCGTCCTTGGCCTAGATGGGCTGAACGCGACTGAGAGTCCGTCCTTGATGTTGCATAACACAAGGACAGACTCTGTTTACGAGCTCGAGACCCTGGACTTGTGGAAAACAGAATTGTCCTTGGCGTGAGGTCAGGCGAGGTCGCACGCGACAGAGATCTGTCATCGCTGGGCGAGGCCGCACGCGACTGAGAGACTATCCTCGCCCTTACGTAAGCGAAGGACAGTCGCTCTTGACCAGCGAGGCCCGGGTAATAATAATGTCTGACCTCAGCTGGGAATGTTAGAAGGACGCTCATGGGCAGAACGAGATGTAGACATCCCGCAAGCTATGTGATTTACAAGTTCGAGAAGGATTTGCTCTCAATACCGAGAATGCACAGTATAGTACGAATACAAATTCGTGACACTACAAAAGCCGAGGTCAAAGCACTAAAAAGACACCCAATCTAATCAAGTTTAGGTAGTTTATTTTTACATACCTTAGTGTTAGTTGTAATCTATAAAATGAAAATTTCTTGTCAAAGAGTATATTATTTATTCTCCAATGTTATAAACAAGCGCGGGAATATCTCTCCCTTCTCTACTGAGTGTTGACATTTGTAAACCTCTGGGAGTACCGCTCCCTCTCCCCGGACCGGACAACAGTCTGAATCAGGGGAAAGTTACATAAACAAATGAATTATCTTGTGGTAAAATGCAATATGGCATTTTATCGACTTCTAATTTAAATTGCAATCCGGTTAATCTATTCTCTAACTTCTGCTGGTGCGCCTTAATAATTTTACAGCGTATTGTGATAATATGGCTACTGCAATAATACATAGGCCTACATCCTGGCATGCAAACAATATTTTTGAAAGAAATTATTTTATGTATGTATTATCATATGCAAGAAAGTACACAGACTAAACATTTACACCATCTTTAGCTTCGGTTCCTTTTTTCTTCATCACAGACATGGGTCCATAGTTGACAGACCAAGCAATGGCACATTTTTCTTCCGAATACATTTCCTTTTTCTATTTCCATTTGCTCAATTGTTTTTCACCACTCCCTTATTAAATTACATGAGAAGAAGAATGATGATGTGCCCCATAGCCCCTGATGATCCTTTCACAAGTTGTTTGTAGTAACGAGGGTTGGCGCATACTGTTTTTGTTTTGTTTTTGTTTCAGTTTTTTTAAACATGAACAGGGAGAATCACACATATATTTTTGTTGTATTTTTTAAGAACCTAATTGAAACCGAGGGAGTGAACTCAGCGAATTGACCACTTGCAAGCTTATCATGAAGGCATTTTTGCATCTTTGCAGGTCAAATTGATTAAGTGCATGGGTGAATTTGAAATAATAATACAAATGAAATATCTTCTCTTCCCTGATTTAAATGATAGTGGGTGGGGTAAATGTCTCTCCTATCAACAGTGGGTAAGGTCATGGAAGTGATCCGAATATTATATGCCCATCTTGAAGAATGATAAGATAATTATAAAAGTTGTCTTTTTTAAATATAAGTTTCGGGAGCTAGTAGTTCCACATGGTTTCATTGTATTATGCCCGGAGAGCTCCAACGTATAGATGTAAATGTAATGATTTTTCGCGCCTAGCGAAATAAGGATTACAGTCCGTGATTCCGAAGATTATTTTATTCCGGATGTTCAGCATGTTCAGTAACCCGAAGGTTCGTAATTCCGAAACACGTAAATTGTCTATACCTCGATCATGTCGATGTTTGCAAATCCGAACATTTGTGGCGTTATTTCGAAGTTTCCTTCGTCCGAAAATGTATTATGTCGATATATGTATGTATATATATATAAATTTTGTAAAGAAATGGATGAAGATAACAATGGTAGGCGTAGCTTAAATCAAGGTTCCGCCATGCCTCAGCTTGTCATTGTTCTAAACCCACCTTCACCCGACAAAGGAAATTATAATTGGTATTGTGTCGAAAATCTGTCTATCTGACGGTCAATCGGATTGGGTTTGCCGTAGCCACTAATCCGTCTCTGTGCACCGGCGTTCAAAGCTGGGGGCCCGGGTTCGATTCCCGGCGGAGACATTTTTTCGGCATCACCAATTTTTCCAAAGGGTATATAGCTATGGGGAACCTTGATTTAAGCTACGCCTACCATTGTTCTCTTCATCCATTTCTTTACAATATTTATATTAAAAAGAGTTACCAAAAGCTGTTGTACATGTATAACTTTACACATTTGTACTTCTCCCATACGTGTACTGTATCAAAGCAATAGCTTTGATCCAGCTGAGGCATGGCGGCTTGTCATTGTTCTAAACCACCTTCACCCGACAAAGGAAATTATAATTGGTATAGTGTCGAAAATATGTCTATCTGACAGTCAATCGGATTGGGTTCGCCGTAGCCACTAACCCGTCTCTGTGGTCTAGTGGTTAAGGCATTGGCGTTCAAAGCTGGGGGCCCGGGTTCGTTTCCCGGCAGAGACATTTTTTCGGCATTACCAATTTTTCCAAAGGGTAGATAGCTCTGGGGAACCTTGATTTAAGCTACGCATACCATTGTTCTCTTCATCCATTTCTTTACAATATTTATATAAAAAAGAGTTGCCAAAAGCTGTTGTACATGTATAACTTTACACACACACACACATGCATATTATTTCTGCTATTTGTTTCAATAATAAAAAAATATCAGGTATAAATATATTTCAATTAGATTGTTAGAATGTATATATGCATATGTTGTTCATTATGTCATTTGCTTATTGTTATGTTTTGCTAAGAAAAAAAATCATTACACTTGTATATATACTTTTGTTATTGGAATGTGGAAATCAATCAATCAAATCAAAACGAAATAAGATTCGTTATTCCGAAAGTTCGTTAATCCGATAAATGAAAATAATTTTGGCGAAACCCATCAAATAGGAAGGGGCAAGCGTGGTGGAGGGGGGGGGGGGGGTCGGAAACACCATTGCTGTTCAATTGTTATGAGGATGGAGGGGGGAGCCAAATAGGGTTCTTAATTGTCAAAATGGGTATTATGGTGCAAACGGATAAATAGGCATAATGTTTACTAACTCTTGTAGCCATTTGGGCTATATACCTGCATAAGATGACATCATTGGCATCTGCCCTGTAAAAAATGAAGTGCTAATTTAGCACTTACAGTGCTTTTATAATGACTGCACTATATGTTGATTTTCTAGTTTAAATTAGAACTAGAAAATCAACACTAGTAGTGCAGTCCCTATACAAGCACTGTAAGTGCTAAATAAGCACTTCAATTTTTTTACAGTGTGTATTCATACATTGTAGCCGTACCTTACCTTAGTGCAAATAAAACTCACAGTGAAAAAAAACCCCTCCTGATTCCTGATTATCCAAGCGTGAACACATACTGCATAAATATGGTATCAAATTATTTTGGAGAAAACATTCTTTCAGGTCATATAATAATCATGTGTTCGTGAAACATTTTCCTTAGATTGAGGATAAGTGAGATATAAAGTAAAAAAAAACGGTATATAATACACCAATGATGTACTCCTTAAACCATTCCCTTAGGGAATCATGAAAAGTGTGGGTGTGCATTCCCCAAAATATTTTGGGTCCTGCCTATATAATTTCAATAAATCAGTCAGGGCATGTAAGAGAATCACTTGTATTCAATCTCTTCCCTTTTGTATGGAGGAAGGGGTGGGCCATAAGCAGGGGTGCTCCGTGTGTCAAAGGCAGCATACCCTGGAATTATTATAATTGCATTGATTCAATTATATCTAATGATATTGATTATATTAATTTAACTTGACATGTATGTTAATTTATATTTAGATTACTTTCAAATATGTATTTTGTTTTTCTTCCAATATTGAATTTTGTTCATGCTATTGTTTATTTAAATTGAATCAATCTATCTTGTACTTATTTGTATCATTTTGAAGAATGAAAATAAATTTGAATTTGAATTTGAATTCCGGTATGTGGCAAAATATATAAATTTAATCAAACTGACCTACATTTTGTAGTGAAACCCCTCTTTTTCTTTCTTTTTGGCTTGTCAATTTTCTCTGGACCAAAATACCTTTACTTTATTGTTAAGCCCCCCTTTTTTCCTTGTAAAATTCACATCAGCAACCCCTGTTAAAAAGAAAAACAAAACGACAACAAAGAAAACGTTCCCAGGGACCGGGGTGGTTTATTCCTGTATTTATCCGTGGTTTTGTTCTTTCTCCCTCTTTCCGATTTACGTTGGATGCCTGCTCCCCATCTCTCTCTCTCTCTTCCCTTTCTCTCTTCCTCTTCCCCTCATGATAGATCAAACAGGTTCATATAAGAGCGCCCTCTTTGCTCTCTGATGATAACGGACATGGAACGTTTGTTGCTCGTATATTATGTTGCGGATCATCGTACACGGCGGAAAGTTCATCTCTTCTATGAGTTTTGTGCAGCTCAAAACTTTTTGCGCGGCTGAAATAACAGTGGGTGGATGCTCGATGGATAGAGCATTTAGCAGGTGTGCAAAGAGTACACAACGGATGCATGGCGTTTTCCAACGGATGATAAGATTTGGGTTTTTTCCGTTTTACATCCTCTTTGCATCCGTTAGTGATTTGGGACCAAGCCTTGGAGCGGTTTTATATTTTATTAAAGGACAAGTCTACCCCAACAAAAAGTTGCTTTGAATAGAAAGAGATAAATCCAAGAAGAAAAACACTGAAAACTTCATCAAAATCGGATGTGAAATAAGAAAGTTATGATATTTTTGAAGTTTTGCTTAATTTAACAGAATAGTTATACGCACATCCTGGTCCGTATGCAAATGAGGAGACTGATGACGTCATCCACTCACTATTTCTTTTGTATTCTATCACATGAAATATTATAATTTTCTCCTCATTGTCAAGTGAAAAAAAGATTGATTCTTCCATGAACATGTGGAACTAGCACTGCTGAAAACTATATGATTCAGTCAAGTTGGTCCCTATTGTCAAATCTGCAATATTGTATAATTCAAACAATAAAAAACAAGAGAAATAGTCAGTGACGGACATTGTCTCATTTGCATGTCACAGAGATGTGCATCACTGTTTTGTGAACAATAAGTGAAACTTTAAATGTCAACTTTCAGCGTTATTCTAGTTTGATGTTTCTCTATTTATTCCAATCAACGTTTTTCTGGGGTGGACTTGACCTTTAAGGGGGTAAGGAATGGAGCTGGGAAAGCAGGGTAGGTGGTTGTTCCATCAAAGTCACATTCAATCCAAATTAACGGTCATTAGAAATAACGCAATTTGATTTGCTGATTGATCTGAGCTCGATTACTTTGGTGTACGAGCACCTAACTCCGGGGGGGGGGGCACTCAGTATATAATGCATAGTGGGTATGTGCCGCGGAGGGGACCCCCATTTTTACACACAAATTTCCGTTCCAAGGCATAGCATTTTTGTCTTATTCAGAAAAAGAACGAAGAAAGCCGCTCCAAAGCATAGAATTTTCTACTTATCGAGCAAAAAGAAGAAAGAAATCTGCTCCAGAGCTTCGCATATTTTTCGTTACGCCGTTCCAGTCGCATTGCTCCGCTACAATGAACTGCAATTCGTGAAAAGCGGACGCAGAGCACTGTCCGACCATCGCCTCTGCGCGAGCGCACCCGGCGGCCGTGCAGCCGGGCGAGCTGCATCATACACGCACACCCGTTCCATAGGGATCCATACGCACTCACACGCTGGCGATCCGTTCCAAGGACCCCCGTTTTCACAAACATTTGTAGTTCCGAAGCCGGGGGGGGGGGGGCCACTTCCATTCACGAGTGTATACCATGCGCCCGACCATGCGCGACCATGGGGTCTCGAAAATCACCCTAAACACGTAATTTCCATATTCTGAAAATGCACCCCTTAACAAGTATTGGCGTGTGAAACCCTACCCTTAACAAGTATTGAAAACAAAACGATACTCTTGGCAAATAGAAATGAACCCCTAAACAAGTACAGGAATGTTTTATTGTTACGGGTCCTTCGGTCGTCGGCTTTACCTTATTTGGTTTAGTACGACCCCAGCTTCTACACCTTGCGCAAATCGGACTCTAAACACGAAGTGTTGGGGCAAAAAGGACATCCTTTATAAAATATTTTAATTTTGTTTTATCATCCCCGCAAATTCGACCCTCAAATACGTAATTATCCTAGCGAAATAGATACCCTTTTTTCATTATTTTTGTGTTTTTGACACCCTTATCACGTTACGTACGTAACGTGCCCTGTCGTGAAAAGGACATCCTTTTTACGTGTTTTTTGGTCGCGCATGGTATCCACTCGTCAATGAAAGTGCCCCCCCCCCCCGGGTTCCGAAGCCCGTTCCCAGGGGCGGATCCAGGATTTTGAAATAGGGGGGGCGCCAGCGGCGAGGGAGCGAAGCGACCGAGCGGGGGGAGGGTGTGGGAGGGGGGATACCCCCAGAGGCGTCGATCCTGGGGGGCAGGGGGGCGATCGCCCCACCAATGAAAATATTGGGGGGGCAAACATATCATTTTGCCCCCCCCCCAATAATTCCGCATGTGCAACTAAAAATGAATTAAGATTGTAATGTTACACGGAAATCAGAAAGCGAGATCGAGATACCAACTAGTTCTTTATTTAAAATCGTGCTCAAAATGTCCGCTTTTCAGATTGGAATATAAAAATGTTCAGCTCGCGCTTTGCGCTCGCATCATTTCTGTAGCCAAAACCCATACTTTTCATGATTAAATAGGTGAATGGAATGTCCTGTTTTCAGTTCTAAACCTCAAAAGATCTCCGCTTCGATTTGCAATAATCTTTTGTTGGATATATATCCTGTTCTTTATTAAAAGTGTCCATTAAACTTTCTTTCAGATCGAAATATCAAAATTTTCAGCTCGCGCTTCGTGCTCGCATCCGTTTCTGTAGGAAGAAAACGCATACTTTTCATGATTAAATAGGTGAATAGAATGTCCCTTTTTCAATTCTAAACCTCAAAAGAACTCCCGCTTCGATTTGCAATAATCTTTTGTTGGATATATATCTTGTTCTTTATTAAAAATAGTCCATTAAACTCATTTTTTTCAGATCGAAATATCAAAATTTTCAGCTCGCGCTTCGCGCTCGCAGCTATTGTTCTTTTAGAAACCCATATTAATCATTGGTACCAAAAATGCTTAGAATATCAAGCTTTCAGGTCAGAATATAAAGAAATTTCAGCTCTCTAACGGGACTCACATTATCTGTGTAGTGAGATACATGTATCTATCCCCCTCATGAGTTACTACAAACACTCCTAAACAGGTACCTTTTCCCTGTTTTCATGTCAGTAAAAAATTTCAGCTCGCGCTTCGCGCTCGCATTAATTTGTTGGTGAGGGTGAGATATATGTCTCTTTCTCATGAGTCACACACACACATATATATATACATATGATATAGACCTATGTGTGTGGGGGAGGTGTAGGGGTGTGTGTGGGTGAGTTTGTTCGTTTTGTGGGATCGAGCGCCTTTGGAACGTTGATCCATGATTTTGCCCCCCCAATCTGAAAAATGGATCGACGCCCCTGGATCATACCCCCCTCCCACGGCAAGGACTTTTTCAAAAAATCATGTCCAAAAGTCGTATTTTGAGAGCACCTTAAGAAGAAAAATGCACACTTAAATCACTGTAACTTCATGAATAAAAGACACATACTGACTCATTTAGGAGCTGGTTTCCAGTCACACACCGTATAAGCGGTCATTCAAAACATACATTTTGCAAAGGCTCTTCACTTGCTTGCATCGTGTGATTGAAACGTCAAATTTAAATGATACGAAACTGAGACTTGTAATCGATAAGTTCCGAATAATCCATTCTGTTTATTGTCATTTGTGTATTTACATTGTGTGTTTCAAACGAGAATTGTTTAGTCGTATGGCAACATGCATAAAATTTGGTTCTTTTTTCCCCAAAATGCACAGTAAATTGTTACAAACTACAGAAAAAAACGACATCATCTTCTGGTAATCAACCTTTTCCCTCGTATTATTTTCAAATCATCTTCAATAATCCAGTCATTCTGCACAACCTCAAAGTAATATAATGCTTCTTAAGGGGATTCTCATCATTTTTATTGTTTACGTTCAAAGTCTCTCATCGCGTTGCCATCTTAACTTATGACCAGCCAGGATGAAATTGTATATATTTATTTTAACATAAGATAATCAATTTTTACGAAGCACTTGTTAAAACTATACCACAAATAATTAAATAAGGTCAATGATAAAATGCTATAGAAAATACATGTAAGGAGCTTTGATATCCAGTCCATAATTGTATAAGTTATAACTATCAGTGGCAGAAAATGTAAAATAAACCGAGGCTCGTCTTCGGTATACAAAAGGCATTTTGTAAGCTTTTCATTTATGAAATTACAACTTGTTTAGACCATGAATTCATATAGGCTTCCAATTTGATGTTTTTTCTTCATGTTGAATCAATGTATACTAGCTTTCCAACCAACATAGTAAATGTTGTAAACTGTATTGATTGCCTTCTGTTGGGCAAAGCTTTTCCTGCCAAGTTTGAGCTCAATCATGACTTTTATTTTTTTAAGATGAAAATATGGAAAGTTTATTTATGCAAGACAAACGAAGAACAGACGAAATAGTGGAATTTAATTACTCACACTATAATATATGAGGGATATACTTTTAAAGCTCTGCACTATATAGATCCCGTTTGCTGCCTGTGCAAGTCTCGGGGTTCTGTGGGCATAGCCACAAAATATTATATACGTTTTTCGTACGTGAAATACTTCAGTAAATAATTTAATAACGAATATCACACCCAAATGTATTTCTATGATATGCATGATTAATTCAAGGAAGTTTTGCCGTACAATGCATTATCACGTAAGCGCGATTGGAGGAATGTTATGAGAATGTCCCGCTTTAGATTTAATACCGTATCCTCCCATTTTGTCATAATTATATTGTGTTAAGATACTGCATACTTAACTAGTTCATCATCATTACAATGTTGTGATTGCTTTCAGCTAGGTTTGTGTCTGTTCAGTGGTGTTGATCTTTTTTTTTACGTAATCGCTGGTACAAATTTAGTTTCTGAAAAAGAGATAATGATTTTTTTTCATATGGTGGAGCGGTAAATAGTTATTTAGTCTGCAGACTTCTATTTCATTTTTTCATACCATCTTAGAGAAAATTGTGACTTTTTTTGGTCTGGGTTGCAAGATAATGGTTTTGCATTAGGGTTACGGAATAGGAATAATGTTTAGGACTTACAAATTGGCCCGTGGGTTTGGGAAAAGGTGTTCTCCCTCAAATATTTCGGGGGAGGTCGTCCCCCCCCCCCTAGATTTTTAAAACTATTTTTTTTTTATTTTGCTGGCAATTTTTTTTTAAAAAGATATATTGTAATCAGCAAACCTATAGATTATCAAACATTAAAAATGGGGTAAGGGGGGGGGGTTAATGTCACAATTTCTACTTTTTAACAATACACAATGTGTCCTCGGGACGTTTTTCCCCAGCACGAAAGTATTTTTATTCTCCCCCCCCCCCCCGTCACATAAAATCTTCGCTCCTTACGCTGACATATAGCTGCCTATACACAGCAAACGCGGAGTGGGGTCGACTGGTGATTGAAAATATACAATTTTGCTCCTTGTTAATTCGTTGGAATGATTGCTTCGGCGAAACTTAGTTGGGGCGCCCTGGATAATATGCCTCTGAATCTACCAGAAAGTGTAAAAGTTAGTTTACATTAAATACAAATATGTCTTACCTATACATTTCAGTGAAAACGTATATGACCAAGGCAGAATGATAATGCTGCACACGTGGCGCCCGATATAGGGCTTCATCTTTGAGTGAAGAATAATCTCGGGGATAGACATTATCATTCGCATCGTTGACACTTTCTCTCGCGATTTCTTACTTACAATTTACATGTATTTGCCATAAAGACGGACAAACGCATGTTACAAAAAACACAAAATTTCGGGAAAAAATGATATCCAATCCAACATCTTCACACTGGTCACTGCACTACAACTCCCGATTACAAGTGGTGCAACTTTCCAACCAATCGACTTGCGCGCCCTGGAATTCCGAAATTTACATATTGCAATACAGTATAACAGAGGTGCATTTGTGCGAACGCAAAGGCCATGAGCGTAAGTTAAAATATAGTTTTGACTAGATCTATAGCCCTTGAAATTGACTACATTGTACCAATCCAGTAAATATAACCATCAAAAAAAAAAAAATCCGGCGAAAATAGGGGGGGGGGGGCGCGCGCCCGGGGCGCCCCCCTCTGGATCCGCCACTGGTTCCGAGGACCCTCCTTTTGACAATAAGCCCGCTCCAAGGCCCCCGTTTTTTGTCTCGTCAGCGGCACATCCCCACCACTTTTTTGGTCGAGTGCCCCCCCCCCGGGACCTAACTGCGGCTATATATATATATTTAGAGCAGGGCCTTTTAGAGGAACCATAACTTAAAACAAAATGGCGACAGAGGGAGACATCTAAGTTTTAAAATAATTCAGCCTGACGTGAACCAGTAGATTAGCTATTCGTTGAATCTATTTGGAAGTGATTCAATGAGAAGAGCCGACATATATGTAGTTCTATGCACAGATCGATTCCCTAATAGAATATATATATATAATAATAATCTTAGCCGTGTTCTCTCAGCTGTTTCAGGCACAGTTGTGTGGACCTCGTTACATAAAAAGTTATTATTGTGGTAACTTCGCCTTTCAGTGGTAACTACAATGGCAACATGGCCCAAAATTCAATCAAAATCAAGGATTTTATAGAAGATATCATTGGATGACAAAGTTCCTATAATATCAACATTTATGCAAAGGGGTCCTGAAGCAGTTTATTCTGGTGTAAACCTTTAGGACCTACTGCATGCTGTTCACAATTCTTTTCTTTAGCCATTTTACTAGTTAAAAAGATTGCACATCGTTGGTTTTATACCAAACATGGCTTCCATGTATATTCGAAGCTACGGGGGGGGGGGGGCTGGGGCCACAGATTTTCGGTGCCCCCCCCCCCTCTTCACAAAAAATGAAGGAAGCAAAAACAAGTCCAGGCACTATGACGATGCAAACATAAAGAGAAAGGTTAAAGATTATACAAAGATGCAAAAAGGAGGAAGAGACTATGTAGGAAGATGAGAGAAAAAAGAAAAGGGAATGAAATAATTATGGGATTGGGAATAATTTGAAAAGATGAGAGGAAGAAGAAAAAAGAAAAGGGAATGAAGTATGGGACCGGGAATAATTGGAAAAGATGAGAGGAAGAAGAAAAAAGAAAAGGGAATGATATAGGGTTTCACATGCCAATACTTGTTAAGGGGTGCAATTTTTTTAGGGCATGGTCACGCATGGTATCCACTCAGCGATAGAAGTGCCCCTCCCCCCTCCCCCGGGAATGCATATTATAGCTTGCTGTACAATGTACTGTGAAATACCAGTCGTGCGTGGACGCATTGTTGTTTATTGTGGATGTAAATGAAAAGCTCAATTCAAAAGAATAATAAAATGGATAATCAAGGCATCAAAGTTGGTACTTATTTCATTGAATCGAAAACCTTTTTTCATGCCAGGTTATTATTCTACAAAATAATAACCTCGGATTAAAAAAAACACCAAAAACGAACCAGTAGACATGGCATAATCCGGGGGGGGGGCACTTCCATTCACGAGTGGATACCATGCGCGACCATGGGCTCTCGAAAAGCACCCTAAACACGGAATTTCCATTTTCTGAAAATGCACCCCTTAAGTATTGGCGTGTGAAACCCTACCCTTAACAAGTATTGGAAACAAAACGATACTCTTGGCAAATAGAAATGAACCCCTAAACAAGTACAGGAATGTTTTATTGTTACGGGTCCTTCGGTCGTCGGCTTAACCTTATTTGATTTAGTACGACCCCACCTTCTACACTAGTCTGCAGGCACAGACCCTCATTGGAACTTTGATCAACAAGTGTGCCTCCACGCAAAGACTAGCACATAGAAAACTTGCTGTTCCAATACTGAGCGAGAGAGCCTTCAGTACACAAGGCATGAGTAGGCTGCACATTCAGACCCTTATTTCGAGTGAAGGGTTTGCCCAGCAGACTACTTCTACACCTCGCTCAAATCGGACTCTAAACACGAAGTTTTGGGGCAAAAAGGACATCCTTTATAAAACATTTTAATTTTGTTTTATCATCCCCGCATATTCGACCCTAAACACGTAAGTTTCCTATCGAAATAGATACCCTTTTTTCATTATTTTTGTGTTTTTGACACCCTTCTCACGTTACGTACGTAACGTGCCCTATCGTGAAAAAGACATCCTTTTTACGTGTTTTTTTGGTCGCGCATGGTATCCACTCGCCAATGTAAGTGGCCCCCCCCCCCCGGGGACATAATGCACATGGAGTGTCGCAGCACGTTGATTTGTCGTATAATATATGCCACGCCAGTGCTATAACCTAAAAAATGCAAGGACGTGGGTACACACTTAATCATGTTGATCTGTCAGTTTGAGATTGATCTCGTTGCGTAGTTATATTGATGAAAGTACGGATTGAAGATGTCTGGCTCCACAAAGTATCACCTACCTGTCTCATCAACAGCTCATCCCTCTGTACGAGAATGTATACTGAACAAATGGGGATGTGTGGTGGTTGTTGCAACTATGCTTTATAATTTCTTGCTGAATGGACTCTTGTTTAACTACAACCTACTGTTTGTCGCATTTCAGGAAGAATTCGAAAGCAGCGCCACATTAACAGGTAACATTAACTGAAGTAATCATGATAAAGCTATTAATGTTGAACTATGGGTGTCAATCCAGGGGGCAGTGGCGCATTTTTGAGGGGTAAAAGGGGTGTTTAAGTCAAAATTGCTGAAAAGTTGCGAGCGAGTGATTATATTTCACCATATTTTACCTTTTACTTTTTTCTCAGAATTTCTGCATGTGGTGGTGGGCATTTGGATGAGTCTTGGGGGGTACGAGCACTCACCCCATGCCTTTTTAATCCATATTCTCTAACAGTGTAAAAATAGCGGAGTTGAAAATGGCGAAGGTAAAGATGGCATAGGCAAAATTGAAAGAGATATGGGGGGCTGGTTTGTTAAAAAGCCGAGAAAAAAAGTTTTCACTTCAAAATCAAAGGGGATTTGGTTAAGGGGAAAATGACACATAAAATATTTCAACTAAATGAAGTTATTTTGGGTCAGAAAAAGAATTACAACAAAAATGATAACAATTAGATAATAAACAATGTTTTTTCTTCTGTCTGAAAAGTAACAGATTTTATCAAATCTCTACATTTTAGCATACCAAGCTAATTAGAGGGTCTGCTTATGGTGTACAAAATACCCAACAGCACTTCCGCTTCCAAGGGTTATGACCAGGAAGGCGTAAAGGTTCAGGGTCTTTCTTTTATGCAAAGAATCTGAACCAGATGGTCCCCCTCGATCGACCCCAAATTGACAGTGTACCAGTCAAAACAAGATTATTATTGATTTTCATAATCAGTTACATATCCAATGCCAAGCCTGTGAACGCATGCTTATTGTCAGTCAAATATTTAAAAAGAATAGTACAGACGACATTACAAATAAGGACATAATACACGATCATTCGTGACAATTTCAACGTCTAAGCTTTCCCCGTTATGTTCTCTATGTTTTCCTCCACCCCCTAACCCTCTCTTTCTCTCTACCTCGCTTAAGTATACTCTTCCTCCTTTTTGCATCGGTAACCTCCCAAAACTTTAGATGTAAAAAAAAACAGCCAGACAAAAAGGAATGTTATAAAGTGATGAATGAGAATAGTGCAGTTTCATTTTGCTCCTGATAAATTGAATGAAAAAAAATATCTGTCGTTTGATTTCTTTTTAAAAAGCCTTCACTATGGAAGCTTAAAAGTGCCACCGAGATGTTGAGATAATTATCTCGGGAAGTCGACATCTTGATAGCAAAAGATAAGATGGCGAGATCCCAGATCTCATCATGTCGACATCTTTTAGAAGAGATGATGAGATGACAAGATCCCGGATCTCATCATGTCAACATCTTTAAGAAGAGATGTTGAGATGACAAGATCCTGGATCTCATCATGTCAACATCTTTAAGAGATGATGAGATGACAAGATCCCGGATCTCATCATGTTGATATCTTTTAGAAGAGATGATGAGATGACAAGATCTCGTAACTCGTCATGTCTACATCTTTAAGAAGAGATGATTAGATGACATGATCATGGATCGAAGATCTTGTCATCTGACCATTTCTTCTAAAAGATGTCGACATGACGAGATCCGGGATCTTGTCATCTCATCATCTCTTCCAAAAGATGTTGACATGATGAGATCTGGGATCTTGTCATCTCATCATCTCTTCTAAAAGATGTTGACATGATGAGATCCGGGATCTTGTCATCTCATCATCTCTTCTAAAAGATGTTGACATGATGAGATCCAGGATCTCGTCATCTGATCTTTTGCTATCAAGATATCGACTTCCCAAGATAATTATCTCAACATCTCGGTGGCACTTTTAAAGAGAAATTCCAGTGTTGCAGTAAACACTGATTTCATGAGAAAGTCTGTAAAACCAGGCTTAATTGTCAGTATATAATCGAGGATGGAGATCTGGTACAGTTACATAAACTGAACTTTGTGAAATCTTGAAATCTACGCTGAAAAACGTTCACACTGAAGATCACCAACACAGATAGGCACACGTGGGACAGTGTATTATTATTGCTGGAATAAAGACCCGACGGAAGTGACCGAATCCGCGCTTATTTTGCTTATTTCTCCGCAATTACACAGTTTCTCCCAGAATCATTTGGCACATATTTTTTATTCGTACAAACAGACACTTGGGTGGTCATTATATTAGATTCTGTAAAAAGTCATTTTGAGATCGTTACCAAAACTGGAATTTCTCTTTAAGCTTCCATACTTCACGGTACACCTCCAACGAATTCATAAGTACCATTGTTAGGCCGATGAAGACATAATCCTTACTATAATTTGGCTAATCTTGTATGTCCTTCCGTTTGTTTGACGCAGCTTTTCTCCGTGGTTTTCCACTCAATCGAGCTGGAATTTTTTCTAAACATGGTTAAATTGTTCACAGATTGTCATAAGGGGGGTTGTTTGTGGTAATTTGGTCGCATTATTTAAAGGTTTTTTTACAATTCGTAACTTTTTGGCATTCCTTTTCGCAGCCCTGAGTATAGCTTCGAAGTTCCCAGTCCCTTTTATGCTTTTACCTCTCTCGGGCGGCGAAATACAAAGCATGCATGCCATCCTGCCGACTGTCGACCGGGTATGGTACGGTATGTACTTACTCATGCGCTGACTGCATGCATATAATGCATGAGTGCGCGCTGCTGAAACGTAAACAACATACCGTAATCGGCCGATGTCCTCAGTGGTTACCGTACCGGTGAGTACGACTTTCTGACAAACCTATTTATTTCTTTTATTGTGAATGATTCTGCAGTAAAGCCCCATTCTGTCATTCTAACGTATGATAAACTTGTTACTTAAAAGGCTCAAGATCTAGAAATCTATAGCCTAGCCCTAGGCCTATAGGCTACTATCAAATGCTGGTCATAAGTGGTAAGAAAGTTTTTAAGTTATAGGCAGTGTATACAGCCACATACATGTGGCCGAAACATGTGGCCACACGCGTGTGGTTATATCCAATACTAGGCCGGTAAGCACTAAACAGGTACCAATCCTGCAGACGCAAGCTCATAAATATTCTTAAGATTAGGGTTAGGGTTAGGATTAGGATATTAGGGTAGCTTGCGTCTGCAGGATTGGTACCTATATAGTGCTTACCTACCAGGCCCCGCTGAGGATACCGCTACACGCGTCAATTGCACTTGGCTTATGCCGAAAGGGTGGGTGATGTCGCGTTAGGGTGTGTTGACATTAACGCGAAGATTCGTCCAAAGCCCCCCCCCCCCCGGCTTGGCCGAAAGGGTGCGCTTGGAGCGTTACGTCACGTCGCGTTCACTGGAACGCATTCATTCGTCCAAAGCCCCCCCCCCCGGGAAGTGCCAAAAGGGTGCGTTTTATTTTGTTTTTGATAATAATAATGATAATAATAATAATACTAACAATAATAATAATAATTACAACAATAATAATAATAATAAAGATAAGAACGATGATAATAATGATCATTATAATAATAAAATATCACAGATGATTATCATCATAATCTTCATCATCAACATAATAGAAAATAATGACAATAATAATAATAATGAATTATAATAATAAATAAAAATAAAAAACAAAATCATCGGTCGAAGTGAGAAGGGTTCGAATCTGCAACTACCGGTTTCGAGGCGCCGCTCTCAACCAATTGAGCTATTCGTGCATTGCAGCCATGTCGTGGTCTTTTCTTTAAGTATATATCCCCTGGTATTGCGCAATGCCCGAACGCACGCCGCGCTACATTGTCTCTGGTGACGGTAATGTCGAAACGGTGATACGACGAAATTGAGTTCCTCTTCCGCAGAATCATGCATTTTTCAAGAAAGAGTGATGCAAGTACTTGCTTGAAAATATTCTTAAGACATTTCAACGATTCATTTTGATTCTACATGTAGGTAAGTAAAGCTTCTGTAAATTCGGATCATTTCTGTCTCCACTGTTCAGATATGCTTCTGCAGCGATGAGCGGATCGTGCCATCGCCCTGCCGCCCTGGCTAGCCATCCGGCCGTACTGTACTAGGCTGTACGCCTTCACAATTAGCCGCTGAGTGTACTGAACGCGAAGGTTCGGGAAAAGCCCCCCCGGTTGTGCCATTTGGGGGCGTTGTCGACACTGACGCGCCCTAACGCTCCCAACATACCCTTTCGGCCAAACCGGGGGGGGGGGGGCTTTGGACGAATCTCCGCGTTAGTGTCAACACCCCCTAACGCGACAGCACCCACCCTTTCGGCATAAGCCCTTGCACTTGTACTCTATGCAGCAGCAGTAATCGCAAACGCGTAACACAACTCACAAGCGATGTGTATTTCTTGCGACGGTACATGTTGCAAAATTTCATCACAAAGGTTTTATCTCCCGATTTCTTTGAGATACAAACAATATTCTCACTTCACTGTCACCTGCTTGCTGATCAGCTGAGAATGAAGTGAGAATATAGGCCTAGAATCTATGTCAACATCAGTGAAATCGGGAGATAAAACCTTCATGATGAATCTTTGAGAAGGTTACCTTTTCTTGATAATTAGGTCAATTCAATGACCTACCTACCCAGTTTCATTAAAACATCCTTTATATTTAATCCTGTATGTTAACAGATTCAACTACCTGCCACTCAATGCTCCAAGGCCAAGCTGTGCCAGTGCTCTGTTGCCCACAGTTCAGTGCATGGTTAGTATTATGACGTAAGACATAATATTTATATTGAATGATTGATGCCGCAGTAAATCTAAATTCCAACATGTGAAGTTGTTTGGTTGAGTCTGATAATAAACTCAGTGCTAAGTTCCAAAACCCAAAATTAAAATTTCTTAATAGATTTGCTATCAACCCTTTTATTTCAGGACAAATTTGATCAGATTTTCTTCGGAACATTGGTAACACTGTCATTTTCTTTCTTTGCTACACACATTCAACAAAATTAATGTCTCTAAAATTCATTTACAAATATAAATGAATTATATTTAGTATTATGTTCGCCAATTCATATGTTAAACTTTATTTTTGTGTGATTAACAAAATACTAATGTAGTGTGATCGTAATAAACAAGCATTGGTAAAATGATTTTACAGACATGTGTTGCCAATTTAATGATTTCAGTGCTTAATTTCCTTCTTTTAATTCCTGATGCTAAATGCCAAGTGGTAACACTACACAAATGAGCTTATTGTGTGCAGTGATATTTTAGCTCCTTCACATCTAAAACCTTTTCTCTCTCTCTATCTCGCTCTTTTCTTTCTTTAATTTCTCTATCTCTCTCTTCATCTCTCTGGTTTTCCCACTGTCTCTCACATTCATTTCCCAACTGTCTCTCTCATTTTCCCCACTCTCTGCCTCTCTCATTCATTTTTCCCACTGTCTGTCTATCTCATTCATTTTCCCCGTGTGGGTCTCTTTCATTTTCTCCCTCTGTCTCTCTGTCATTCATTTTCCCCTCTGTCTCTCATTTTCCCCATTCTCTGTCTCATTTTCCTCACCGTCTGTCTGACTCATTTTTCCCACCACTGTTTCTGTCTCACTCATTTTATCACTCCCCCCCTTTCTCTCACTCTCACTTCTTTTCGACATCCTGCCATACTTATATATGATTGAGCAATCTTTAATTTAAAAAGTACAAACAACCGCAGTCTAATGTACATTGTAAGGTACATGTGCAATGTACTTACATATTTATTTCTGACCCGATACATGTAATCATAACATTTCTATATCACAATAATTGCCTCTTGACTGCTTACTGAATACACCGTGTTCTAATACATTTTTCCATTTTATAGTTAGATTTGGATTTCACTCTGTAATGATTATTGAAGTTCTTCCTCCAGTTCAACCCAACAACCCAAGATGCTTAACTTAATTGAACCTCCTATCTATATTGAAAGAGAAGTCTGCTATGAATCAGTTGTCTAAATATATTTCATCAATAAACTGCTTGGCTTTCAGCGTGAATAGGCAGTCTAGCTGTACATACAAGAATGTCACCCCCTCCCCCCCCCCACACACACTTTGATAAAGAAAAATGACTCCTACCCCCTGTGCTGCCACGGGTAATTGCTGCTAGTGACATGATGAAATGCCTAACCGCGAAATGCACTTCTAATTTAATCTATGTAGATGCGGGGGCTTTTTGACAATTCGTTGCACGGGGGTTTAAGGCTGGCCGTATTTCACCTAGAGCTGTCATTTTTACCTCTCCCATTATAACCCCTGCCTTTTTACCTCTGCCATTATTACCTCTGCCATTTTTACCTCTGCCATTTTTACCTCTGCCATTTTTACCTCTGCCATTTTTACCTCTGCCATTTTTACTTCTGCCATTTTTACCTCTGCCATTATTACACCGAGCCGGTATGAATGTGAGTATGGTATGAATGTGAGTATGGTATGAATGTGAGAATGGTATGGATGTGAGTATGGTATGAATGTGAGTGAGGTATGAATGTGAGTGTGGTATGAATGTGAGTATGGTATGAATGTGAGTGTGGTATGAATGTGAGTATGGTATGAATGTGAGTATGGTATGAATGTGAGTATGGTATGAATGTGAATGTGGTAAGAATGTGAGTATGGTATGAATGTGACTATGGTATGAATGTGAGTGTGGTATGAATGTGAGTATGGTATGAATGTGAGTATGGCATGAATGTGAGTATGGTATGAATGTGAGTGTGGTATGAATGTGAGTATGGTATGAATGTGAGTGTGGTATGAATGTGAGTATGGTATGAATGTGAGTGTGGTATGAATGTGAGTATGGTATGAATGTGAGTGTGGTATGAATGTGAGTATGGTATGAATGTGAGTATGGTATGAATGTGGTAAGAATGTGAGTATGATATCAATGTGAGTGTAGTATGAATGTGAGTATGGTATGAATGTGGGTGTGGTATGAATGTGAGTATGGTATGAATGTGAGTGTGGTATGAATGTGAGTGTGGTATGAATGTGAGTGTGGCATGAATGTGAGTGTGGTATGAATGTGAGTATGGTATGAAAGTGAGTATGGTATGAATGTGAGTATGGTATGAATGTGAGTGTGGTATGAATGTGGGTGTGGTATGAATGTGAGTGTGGTATGAATGTGAGTGTGGTATGTGAGTGTGGCATGAATGTGAGTATGGCATGAATGTGAGTGTGTTATGAATGTGAGTATGGTATGAATGTGAGTGTGGTATGAATGTGAGTATGGCATGAATGTGAATGTGGTATGGATGTGAGTATGGTATGAATGTGAATGTGGTAAGAATGTGAGTATGATAAGAATGTGAATGTGGTAAGAATGTGAGTATGGTATGAATGTGAGTATGGTATGAATGTGAGTATGGTATGAATGTGAGTATGGTATGAATGTGAGTGTGGTAAGAATGTGAGTATGGTATGAAAGTGAGTATGGTATGAATGTGAGTATGGTATGAATGTGAGTATGGTACGAATGTGGGTGTGGTATGAATGTATGGTATGAATGTGAGCGTGTTTTGAAAGTGATTGTTCATCGGCGTATGCACATAGTTCGATCCGGTTTATGTTAGCCGATCCTGCCTTTCCTTGTTCCACCGGAGCAATAGATTTGAATAATTAATTCCTTTGAACAATAGTTGAATGATATGTTGTATGGTGTGTTTGAGGATCCCTGATTGAAGCTGTGCATTGAATTTAACTGCTCGCTCATCCTGTTCGTTCGTCCCCGAACTCCTTCCTGCATGTCAACTGCTTAAATCTTTTTTGCTCTTTTTTTTTTGCTTTAAAAATGCATCCATCCATCACCACTACTTTTCATTTTTTACTTTTTACGTTAACCTTTTCATTTTCGGTACGCATGTTCACAATTGCAATATATATACTGTATTATTTCATGTTCGTGTATTTAACCAGTCGAATATTATGGAATGTAAATACCGTATGTAAAAAAGTGTAGGGCTTAGACAATTCAGCCTCTTGGCTGCTAAGTGCAATATCAATAAAACCTTTTCAATTCAATTCAAATATTTAACATTTTACTTTCTCCATCAACGCTTGACGTTTTTTTAAAATAAAGCTAAAATACAGGATTTTTCTGCGGGTGCTACTTATAGTGTTACAAGCAAGATTGGAATGTTTAAGTGTAGGCCTATATACTTGACCAAATCTCCTTCATTTGGGAGCGAAAACCCCCCTTTTTTGTATTTTTTTCCGACCGGAATATGTCCGCATACAATTTGTACCCTTTCTCCTCTCCCTGGGGAGCATTCCAACAAGAGAGCAAAGACACACTTGCTAGGCTTACAACGTAGGCTTTCGCATCCTAACGGCTACCCATTTGAAACATGGGTGGAGAATGGCAAAGTGTGGATTGACGCCTTGCCAAAGGACGCTAGGCCATGGTGGCCTCTGAACAATCCATTTGATTACAAGGCGAGAGTTAGAACCACTACACCACGACGATTCCACATTGATGCGACATTGTCATGTGGCGATCCCGTAGTCGAGTGACTGCACACATGGAAGTCCGTGGTTCGATTCCCACCATAAACTTTATGCCATATATAGAGCAAGAGGTTGTTTTGTTTTTGTTAATTTACATTGCTCTTTTTGTCTTAAATCAAATTGATTAAAATGGTCCATGCGTTACTCGCAAATAATTGTGTGTGCATGTGTTGATTAAAAAAAAATATGTCAGCAGCATTTAGATATAGAATACAATTATCTTGAATCATTTCATTATCAATTTTGTTCTTGTTATGTCAAATCGATTTTGTAGCCACTTTCAGGAAAAAAATATTTTGTTTATGAGTCTCCATGGTGGCCTGCACTCTTAAAAATTATCTTACTTCGGTGGCTTGAACTTTAAACCAGTCAATAACACTTGACACATATTACGCGAAGGGAGGGAACATACTCACAGTGGCGTATCTGGGCATTTTGTTTTACGATGAAATTGCCCCCATCCACCCCTCCCCTGAATTAACATAGTAATTTAATATGAAGGAAGAGAACAAAGCAGCTACGCAAATATGGGTGGGGGTATCGGCCTATTCGTATATTTTCTTGTGGGTTCTGCATGAGGTAATATATAAAACTATAGATATTAAAACTAAACAATAGTTGTACGGCAGAAGGGAAGAATGGAATTTGTTGTACAACAATCTATGAAAGGTAACTCAACCTTTTTTCTCATAAGAGCTTTAATAGTTCTTATCAAAACAATGCGTAGTTCTATTTCTATTTTTCTACACTCATCAATTGATTTCTGCTTGAAAATGTGAGTGATTCCTAGTTCTTGCATGAATGAGCTGTACATACATAATTTCACATTTTAAAAGTATCTAATGTAATTTTTTGGCGGATTTGTGATATAGATGTTTGACAAATCTGATGCATGTTAGATTTTGTTGTCTGATGACGTTACAATTGCAACTGTTAACAATTTTTAACGGTTAAGCTTAGATTGAAAACTTTCATTTAAAACTAATTAATTCTATCGGAAAAAAAATTCAGATCTGTTTTCAGTCAAATAATGTACCCCGTGGATTGTATCCATAGAAACACGAAATGGCCGAGTGGCACTTAGGTATTTAGCAGACTATAATGGTGAAGAAATACATGTAAACAATAAATTATGATGAATATACAAAGATTGAAAACAAACATGTTTCAATGTGAATGGGGTTGCAATGATATTTTTTTTAAATCTAAATTCAATATTGGGGCGTGGTGGTATAGTGGTTATGACTCTCGTCTTTCAATCTTAGGGACGTTTACCCACATTGTGCTGCACTTAACCCAGGAGAGCATTTCAAGGGCTTGTCGGACTTTTTATCCGACAAGCACTGTTTCGACAGTTAACATAGTAACAGTGACTATCATCCAATCAGAATCAAGGAAAGATGTCAAATCCGACAACTTGTCAGACGAAAATGTTGATGAAACGTTCCTCTGGTGAGGTTACTGAGTATTCCTCGAAATTCCTCTAATGCTTGAGCGTCTTTAGGCAGCGCATCTATAGCCGGTGGGATATTAATCTGAGCCAGCTTATAAAACACTTTTAGGAACTGAAGTGGCGTAACCTCGATAAATCATCATTATAAATTTCCTATTTAATTTATTTTTGTTTGCATCACCATTGATTTCTTTGCCCTCTTCAAGTGACACCTGGAACAATTGCCCCTTTGCTCCAATTGAATTTGTTTTTAAACTTTTATCTCTTCCAATTCGATTAGGGGAGTCACTTCGATAGTCCAACATTAATTACATTAACCTTTTATTGAATGTTAAACGTCAAATAACCCAATCACTTTTATGTTGACTGAGGTCTGATATATCATCTTTTGAAGGTTGGATTGGCTCTCTACCTCTCGGTATCTCCCTCATGGTCGCCCCGTTCATCAAACTAGCTTCGGAAAGATTCGGCTATAGATCGGTTTCAATCGCTGGCGTTGTTTCGACTTCGGCGGGCGTTTTAGTGACGTCATTTTTGCCTCGTCTCCTACCGATGTTTGGAACTTTTGGTGTTATGAATGGAATAGGAGCAGGGCTTTTCACAGTTTGTGCTTTTGATCTGATAGTCTTGTATTTTCCTGAGAGGAATACAATTACAGCTGTGGCATTAGCCTCTACAGGTTCTACAGCAGGTATGTATAAACCCATAGGTGTCAACTTTAGACTTTTGACTTTACAAAACAAACATTTCCTTTATTGTACAATAAAATGTGTAATATCAAACACGATTACAATGTCATCCCCCATCACTGTGACCATGAAAACTTTACGGTGCGGGGAAAATAAATGTGGGTGGAATTTGACCTTATTTGATAAGATGTACAGGACTGTTAGTCCATTGCATACGCGTAACCAGTATTTTGCACCCCGGGGCCCGACCTAATTTTGGCGCTCCTGTGAAAATTTGGAAAATGGCGCCCCCCCCTCCCGCCAGGCAAAAGGTGCCTTAAATGCTTATTGAATTGTCTCATTTAATAATCACGTGAAAAATGGCAATCGAAGACCACTTTTTTTTATGCGTTCATGAAAAAAAATATATCCATGAATATGGTGTCATATACCACTTTTTAAAAATAATACATGCGACCAGGTGGGTGTTTCATTAAGCTGTTCGTAAGTTAGACTGTAAGAACGACTGGTGAACTTTTCTTACGCTCTAAAAACAAAGGATCACCAGTCGTTCTTAAAGTTGCAACCATGAACAGGATGGGTATCTTTATAATTTTTGATATTCTGACCTAAATTTTTGACATTCTAAGCACTATTGGTGATCATGAACAGAATGGGTATCTAACAAATAATTCCCTGCGATAGCGAAGCGCGAGCTTAAAATTTTTGATATTCCGACACAAAACTTGACATTCTAAGCAGATTTTGCCCATGAACAGGATAGGTATCTAGAATTGTGTGAGCACGAAGCGCTAGCTGAAAAAAATGTAATAGTCTGACCTAAAATTTTGACAAAAATCGATTAAGCACTTTTGGTAATCATGAATAAGATGCGTATTTTATGCGAGCGAGAAACGCGAGCTGATTTCTTTTTATATTTCTACCCAAAGTTGGACATTCTCAGTACTTATCTAACCATGAACAGGATCGATCGTCACCTTACTAAACAATTGATGCGAACGCGAAGAGCGAGATGATTTTTTTTTATACTCTGACCTAAAATTTAGACGTTCTGAGAACTTTTGGTAATCATGAACAGGAACGGCATCTATCTTTGCATTTGATGCGAGCGCCAAACTCATGTGAAACATTAATTTTGCGCCCACTCCCGGTCAAACATCATATTGGCGCCCCAAAGGTCAAATTTGAATTTGGTACCCTCTCCCTAGGTTGAACATGAAATTGGCGCCCCAGGACAAACATCAAATTGCACCCCAAAGGTCGAATATGAATTTGGCGCCCCCCCCCCCCTCCCTAGGGATATACATGAATTTAGCACCTCAGGACAAAAATCAAATTGGTGCTCCTATTCGGCGCCCCTAGTCGAACATCACCTCGCCTCCCCCCTTCCCATGTCGAACATCAAATCGGTGCCCCTATATCAAACTCCAATTCGGCGCCCCTATGTCGATCTTCAATTCGGCACCCCTAGGTAGAGCATTAATTCAGTGCACCCTATATCAAACAATTCGGCGCCCCTAGGCATGCTAGGTAGAATATCAATTCGGCGCCCCCTATATCACACTCCAATTCGGTATACCTTTCGTAGGCCATGAAACCCCTTACTTCAGGAAAATTAATGGTAATGTCAATTCGTATTTCACATTTTGATTATATTGTTGTTAAAGTTCACATTTAAAATATACTAGTATTCATTATTTAACTGCCTTTAATAATAGCCATCGGTTATAGCCAAAGCAAAATGAAGAACATTGGAAATCAACGTATATCAACATTATCAATAATTATATCAATGTTAGCACAGATAAATGATAATAGCTTTCAATAGTATTTTACACTTAAACCAAGTGTGATTTTGTCATTTTGAACCGAAACATAAAAAAAAACCGACTCAAATTACTCGTTAGGTACTTTCTTTCGATGGAACATGATTCTATTCACTGGCTTATAGGGGAGGCTTGTGGCCATGGACCCCCCCCCCCCAAAAAAAAAAAAAATATATGTGAAAAGAGTCAATTTACAGCTTTTTACAAATTTCCCCTATGCCCCTCAATATTACGCTCCTTACGCTATCGATCCTGTTTAACCTACGAAGTCAATGTGAACACCATAGAAATATATAGAGATATATATATATCTTTATGGTGAACACTTATCTGTTCAAATTTACTTAAAGCCAAGTCTCTTTATTTTTTACAGGAATGCTGGTCTTCTCGCAAATTATGGCTCTCCTCATAACAAGGTTTGGTTGGAGGGTCACACTACGAATCATGGCAGCACTTCATTTTGGCATTGGTTTTCCCAGTGTCCTAACGTTTTCTGTCCCCAAACATCCCCGCAGTAAGAAAGAAAATAATAACACATTTATGAAACTCGAACCAACGGGTGATTCTTCCAGTGATAAACCACTATTACATGAAAAATCTAGAGAAGAAAATGTCAATTCTCCGGACAAGGCAAGTGACGCATGTCAAGTAGACAGCAGAGAATTGGCGACCGACGTCGAAGTTCGTAGAACAGAGGAAAGACTCCACGACGATGGAGTTGAGAGATGTTTCCTGACCGATGAACAAACGTCTGGTCGTGGTTCGAAGAATTCTGAAGATAGTGAAGAAAACCCAGAGTTGGATAGGAATGCTTTGTCTCGAACTGCTTCTACCACACCCAAGGCAGTGGAAATGATCCCCGCAATCAACTCTTCGAATAGGAACACCCTCACTCAAGATACACGGGATAAGATGACCGAGCTACGGAATGATTACACCGTGACATCGATGACCGATTGTAATGATGACTGTGATGAATATGAAATTTCTCCTTTCACAGTGAAAGATAATGATGGCATAAAGGCACTTTCAGAGTTAACCAAAGACAAGGATCGGAGTATGCTTTGGAGGATTGGAAAGGCTTTGACCTTCCCTGACCTATGGATGGCCTCTCTTTCATATATCCTAATTGGAATAGGAAGTTGTTTCTTTTATGTCAATGTGGTAAGGCGAACTTAATATTATTGATTTATTTTATTCAGCTATACGTTATAAAGTGATTTTATTTCCATCTGAAAGCTATTTCCAATTGCAATTTGTATTTTACCCTGCATAGAATATAATGAACATTTTAATGTAAGTTGGGTCTTTTGATTTCATGGGTAATTATGCCATAAGCGTTTGGATATAGATAAAAATAATGACGAAGATGAATACATATTTATCAATGAATATTTCAAAAGATTCTATTCTCCACTTTCTGGTTGAAGGTGAATTATGTTGAATTCGAAGTTTATCACCTAAGAGACGGATATATACCATTCACGCAGCTGACCGAGTTATCATTTCAAATTCACAAATTCATGCTTGAATTTCGAAATTTAATTTTTACTTGCAGATCAGTTATTTGATGTCTGTTGGGTTTGATGAACAGATAGGAGTGCAGTTTGTGTCTTTCATGGCCTTGTCTAGTCTTGTGGGTAAAGTTTTGTTGGTCGTGATTGGAGAGTATGTACCATTCCCGAGAATCTACCTAGAGGTCATCTCTAATCTCATCTGTATCATCGCCCTAATCTCGTTTATGTTTGTAACGAGTGTCATACCTCTAATGTGCATCGCAATAGGTAAATGATATTTCATGAATTCTAATTTTTTATTTCCAAATGAATGTGATTCGTCACCCTAGAGGCAGTGCTTAATAGTGAAAAATGCTTTTTCTTGATGAGTTCCTCTCAATTTCCTCTTATTTCTTCACTACATTTTTGGGGGAAATTTATCTGTGATTGCTTTTCAAGTATAGGGTAATTATTAGTCAATGTCGAGATTGATATGTAATAGGTTGTATGAAATTCTTCATTTGTATTTGTGTTATTTTGTTAAGATAAATCAGAAATGAATTGAACTGAATGACATAAATAAATACTAATCAGCTTTTCAAATGTATTCGAATGAGACTCTGGATGCATTCTGACATCTTCCGGATGTTAGACCTTGAACCAACATAGGATGTTATTAATGCCCATGCTATATCGAGGTTAAATGAAGATGAAGGATTCGGTCTCCTCTGTTCACTTATGACATGCCAACAGCATTATTGAAGTCATTCGAGTAGGGTTTTATTTAGAATCCGAATGAATCTTCAAGCTAAAACTGATAATACATCGGTATTAAAGAGTCGCTTTTTGGTCAACATAATTATCAATTGCAAACATCCAATGAAATGTTTTTATAAATGTCACCCAAAATTTTGAATATATCCTAATTCCGGTTAGTTTTGGTATGTTCCTCTTATGCTGATTAGGTGTTGACGGGGTCTTTTTAATGAAGGAGAGATCCAACATTAGATTTAAAATTTATATCCTCAAGGGTCATATAAATTAAAAGGCATTTAATGTCTGTATATTGACATAACAAAAGGAAGAGTGAAATCAAACTTGGATATATTAATACAAATATCTTTTCTCAAAATTCTGAGTATGTTTTGCTGGTAGGAAGCACTTACATAAACAATATCCAAGTGCGAAATATCTTGATCTACTTGTACTTTTTATCATTGGAAAAAAGGTCTATATAGTAAGCCTATTGGTGTTGTCATAATCCCATGTAAACTGAAATTAATCAAGCAGTTGCGCACCGTGTGTCACGTGGGTGCGCGAAGCGCGCTCAGTGACTTAATAGAGGTATTTTAAGGACTGTGTCATTAAACAAGTATGTATCTCATTGATCATATAATGTGAGCGCGATGTGCGAGCTGACAATTTTTGATATTCAGATCTAAAAAAGGGACGTTATAAGCAAACAGATTTTTGTAATCATTTATGATACGTACCTGTCTCGCTAAACAAACAATGAGAGCGCGAAGCGCGAGCTAAAGTTTTGTATATATTGACCCCAAACAGGGACATTTTAAGGACTATTTTTAGGACTCCATTAAGAGTGTACATATCTCATCATAGTCATCTAATGCGAGTGCCAAGCACTTGCTGATTTTTTTAGAATTACATCTGAACACATGAAGCACTTTTTGCAGTCATCGTAATCATGATTAACATACGCATCTCACTAATCAAATATTGCGAGCGCGAGTTGAGAATTAATGAAATTCAGACCAAAAGAGGGACATTTTAAGGCTTGTTTGTATATAGGAATTCACGTCCATACGCATTTCACTAACCAAATGATGCGAACGTAAGCACGGACTGGAATTGTTTGATAGTCAGTCTTTGGACCTTAAAAAAGGGGCAATGAGTAGTCATGAAAAAGGAGCATAATTCACTATATGAAACAATGTTAACTCGATGTGCGAGGAAATATGGTGTATATTGACTTGTAAACTTGATGTTTTATTACAACAAGCTTATATCTCGTTAAACAGACAATACGAGCACCAGGAACGATGAACACATGGACCCTGAGTAAATTATGTTTCATAAAGTTATCAAAAAATATTTATTATGTAATATAACATAATATAAAATATTATAATCTACAATAATTTCTTCTTTCCCACTACGTTTCTTTCTTTTCTCCCTCTGTTTATCCCTTTCCTCCGTTCTTTTTTTTTTTTGGGGGGGGGGGGGGGCAGCTGATGGGGGAAAGGCACGTGGGTCTCCGTAATTACACCACTGGAATCAAGCAATACATTTTTTTAAATATATAATGTTGAGAACACCAAAAATTTGTGTTTTTAATCACTCTTTTAGCTGTTGGAATAGCCATAGCGATTGATAACGTGGTCGTTTTCAGTCTTGCCCCTGATCTATTTGGAAAAGAGAAGGCATTGGAAACATCCGCAGTACTGTACCTCAGCTACGGCTCCGGATTCCTACTTGGGTCTCTTGTTGGTAAGTTTTAAGGGAACGTTACAACCTTAGAGAAAACACCAGATTATTATAACTCATCCTGTGCTTGATTTGATTTAATTTCATTTGATTTATATTTATAATTAGGTTACATGCATACAACGGTAAATGTAACCAGAACATAGCACTATTGCTAGTCGAACGTGGCCCATACAAAAGCACAGATAGAAAAACCAAAACAAAATGAATAATAAGTTGCAATGTATTCCTTGCAATGGCTTGTCAAGAACACTTCTAAAAAGTATCTAAGTACAGTAGGAATAAATACTGTAGAGTACAGGTAGTGGATGTAAATTTATGATAACAAATAACTTTTTAGAGAATTCCTTAACCTGTTCTGGATTTCTTCAATTCACTTCAAACTGGTATCCAGAAATTACTACTTAGAAAAGATAGCGAATATTGCCCTTGAGTTCTTCTTAGTCTTGCTTCGAAGATTCACCCTGAGTTGTTCTTGCATGGAAGATTCAGTCTATTTTCTTAGTCTTGCATGGAAGATACACTCTTAGTTATTCTTAGTCCTGCATGGAAGATTCACCCTGAGTTGTTCCTAGTCTTGCATAGAAGATTCACTCTCAGTTATTCTTAGTCTTGCATGGAATATTCACCCTGAGTTGTTCCTAGTCTTCCATGGAGGATTCACTCTCAGTTATTCTTAGTCTTGCATGGAAGATTCAACCTGAGTTGTTCCTAGTCTTGCATGGAAGACTTACTCTCAGTTATTCTTAGTCTTGCATGGAAGATTCACCCTGAGTTGTTCCTAGTCTTGCATTGAAGATACAATCTTAGTTATTCTTAGTCCTGCATGGAAGATTCACCCTGAGTTGTTCCTAGTCTTGCATGGAAGATTCACTCTCAGTTATGCTTAGTCTTGCCTGGAAGATTCACCCTGAGTTGTTCCTAGTCTTGCATGGAAGATACACACTTAGTTATTCTTAGTCCTGCATGGAAGATTCACCCTGAGTTGTTCCTAGTCTTGCATGGAAGATTCACTCTCAGTTATTCTTAGTCCTGCATGGAATATTCACCCTGAGTTGTTCCTAGTCTTGCATGGAAGATTCACTCTTACTTATTCTTAGTCTTGCATGGAAGATTCACTCTCAGTTATTCTTAGTCCTGCATGGAATATTCACCCTGAGTTGTTCCTAGTCTTGCATGGAAGATTCACTCTTAGTTATTCTTAGTCTTGCATGGAAGATTCACCCTGAGTTGTTCCTAGTCTTGCATGGAAGATTCACTCTCAGTTATTCTTAGTCTTGCATGGAAGTTTCACCCTAAGTTGTTCCTAGTCTTGCATGAAAGATTCACCCTGAGTTGTTCCTAGTTTTGCATGGAAGATTCCCTCTCAGTTATTCTTAGTCCTGCATGGAAGATTCACCCTGAGTTGTTCCTAGTCTTGCCTGGAAGATTCACTCTTAGTTATTCTTAGTCTTGCATGAAAGATTCACCATGAGTTTTTCCTAGTCTTTCATGGAAGATTCACTCTCAGTTATTCTTAGTCCTGCATGGAAGATTCACCCTGAGTTGTTCCTAGTCTTGCATGGAAGATTCACTCTCAGTTATGCTTAGTCTTGCATGGAAGATTCACCCTGAGTTGTTCCTAGTCTTGCATGGAAGATACACTCTCAGTTATTCTTAGTCCTGCATGGAAGATTCACCCTGAGTTGTTCCTAGTCTTGCATGGAAGATTCACTCTCAGTTATTCTTAGTCCTGCATGGAATAATCACCCTGAGTTGTTCCTAGTCTTGCATGGAGGATTCACTCTCAGTTATTCTTAGTCTTGCATGGAAGATTCAACCTGAGTTGTTCCTAGTCTTGCATGGAAGACTTACTCTCAGTTATTCTTAGTCTTGCATGGAAGATTCACCCTGAGTTGTTCCTAGTCTTGCATTGAAGATACAATCTTAGTTATTCTTAGTCCTGCATGGAAGATTCACCCTGAGTTGTTCCTAGTCTTGCATGGAAGATTCACTCTCAGTTATGCTTAGTCTTGCCTGGAAGATTCACCCTGAGTTGTTCCTAGTCTTGCATGGAAGATTCACCCTGAGTTGTTCCTAGTCTTGCATGGAAGATTCACTCTCAGTTATTCTTAGTCCTGCATGGAATATTCACCCTGAGTTGTTCCTAGTCTTGCATGGAAGATTCACTCTCAGTTATTCTTAGTCTTGCATGGAAGATTCACTCTCAGTTATTCTTAGTCTTGCATGGAAGATTCACCCTGAGTTGTTCCTAGTCTTGCATGGAAGATACACTCTTAGTTATTCTTAGTCCTGCATGGAAGATTCACCCTGAGTTGTTCCTAGTCTTGCATGGAAGATTCACTCTCAGTTATTCTTAGTCTTGCATGGAAGATTCACCCTGAGTTGTTCCTAGTCTTGCATGGAAGATACACTCTTAGTTATTCTTAGTCCTGCATGGAATATTCACCCTGAGTTGTTCCTAGTCTTGCATGGAAGATTCACTCTCAGTTATTCTTAGTCCTGCATGGAATATTCACCCTGAGTTGTTCCTAGTCTTGCATGGAAGATTCACTCTTAGTTATTCTTAGTCTTGCATGGAAGATTCACCCTGAGTTGTTCCTAGTCTTGCATGGAAGATTCACTCTCAGTTATTCTTAGTCTTGCATGGAAGATTCACCCTGAGTTGTTCCTAGTCTTGCATGGAAGATACACTCTCAGTTATTCTTAGTCTGGCATGGAAGATTCACTTTAAGTTGTTTTGGCAGATTTACCTGTTTCTTCGTTATTCCGTTTGAGTAAAACAAAATGACACCTCACAAAATACCAAATTTAGGGGGAAAATATGATATAAGCAAAATAATAATCATTATATGTGTCCGGAAAGAGTATCTTCTACCAAATAATTTGTTAACATATTTTATGCCATACGTCTTCACGCAGTGATGTAAGTTTTGATTTGCGCTAGGTACATCTACGGCATGACGGCAATTAATGAATGCACGGGTGAATGCAGATGTCATATTACTACAAGGGTTGCATTAAACTCCATTGCAAAATACCTTTTCAATAATTAACATTAGAATTGTTTAATAAATGCTTTGTAGTATCAATTCTCAAATTAATATAATTAAAAAGAGAATTGCAAATAGGCCTATGTTTACTAACTCATATAGGATTATGATATCATCTGGATCTGGATTCATTCTTTGCAGCCATCCTTACTTTGACTTAGTATTGGCCTTAGAGTACTAGTTAACCATTTTAAAAGTTAAAGGGAATCATGAAAAGTGTGGATGTGCGTTCCCCTGAATATTTTGGGTCTTGCCTAGATAATTCCAAGAAATCAGTAAGAACATGTATCAGCAGTATGGTTGATTACGTGCATTCACTATCCTTTTTTGTGGGGGGGATGGCCATGGGAAGCGGGAATGTTGAAGCACCTATTCCGCGGGGCGTGCTGCGTGTGTTATTCTCCAAAGGCAGCATCCCCTGAAATTCTGGTATATGGTGTGGCGAAATATATCAATATAATCAAAATTACCTACATTTTTTTAGTAAAACCCTCTTTTTTTGCTTGTCAAATATATCTGGACCAAAATGAATTTTATTTTATAGTGAACTCCCCCCCCCCCGTGGCGGATTTTCGTCGGGGGGGGCAATAAAGTATAAATTTCTTTAAACTCGTCAGGGGGGGGCAAAAGGTCTTTCAAGTTCGTCAGGGGGGGCAGGGATACGTCCTTTGCATGGGTTGTGGCTCGTCAGGGGGGCAGACTGCCCCCCCCGTAGGTACTTTGTCAAATTACCGATCAGCACCCCCTGTAAAAAAAATCGTTTCCAGTGCCCCGGTGGTCTATTCAATGGTGTGTTTCTTTGGGGTTTTTTCTCCCCTTTCCGATTTGCTTATGCATGCTTGCCCTTCCTTCCTCTCACACACACACTTTCTCTTCCCCTCATAATAGGTCAGAGCATCGATCAAACAGGTTCGTATGAGAGCGCCCTACTTGCTTTCGTCGGTGTATTTGCTACATCTGGGGTCCTGCTGCTGCTTACGCCTCTTTACCAACGTTACTTCGCACCTGAGCGATTTGTTACCTTCATTATTCACCGGCGAAAGATGGAGGCAAGAAAGAAGAGGAGTACATCCACCAAAGGTGATAACAAAAACGAACAAAATCTCGAGAAAGAAAAAAAGCACTCTCCTACCTTATAAAGCCGATACCCCGAACATCATGATCATCCACCATTCCGGGCCACCATTCCATGATATTCACTTGATTCTTAAGAGAGCTAACTTGTGTAACGCTGTCGATTTCATATGGGCACAGTTATAGGGCATAAGATTTGAGTAGACTTTGAGTAGACTTTTTAACGATTCCGTCAAGGCTGGCAACTTTCATAAAACCATGAAAACTGTCCCCTCGGGTTGTCGATCGTATGTAAAACTCACAAAAAGTTTGGAAATCTGACTTTGATCGATAATCCCTCCTCGGTTTTAGTGAATATTAATGTGTAATTGATACCACGAATAAAGCATTTAATTGTCTTTAAAATGATACCCTACATGTACATGGTATGATTATGGTTCACACCGAGGGGCAGTGCCTTGAAATGTGGGGGCACCGCCTTTATTCAAAAGTTGCCAAATGAAAGTCTCTGTTCTTTTTTTCCTTGGATGATGAGTGAGTTTCTCAGCGGTTTCTTTTGTTTTCATACACCTAAACATCAACATTAACGTGGAATCAAACACCCCTCTGCACAAGCAAACACATAACAAACAAACATGCATGGGTATTTTAAACCACAACTCAAACCATGTTCTCACAGAACCATCACTACATAAACCACAACACATCAAAAATGAAGAAGAAGGGGTCTCTATTGACAAAAGAATCATGTTCTGTATTGACCCTTCATGACTATTTCTGCTCGTTTTGCAGCCTTTCAATTCAGACCTCATCCAACACTTTTTGTATCCTGGGGCGGTATTCTGAAAACGTTCTTATCTTAATTTTGTTCTCTTTTAGTGATGGCATGATCATAACAAGCGTAGTATCATTTTAAAGAGCATTAAATAATCGTTTGAATGATACCAAATATGCATTGGATAAAATTGGGAGTTGGGAAAAATTAATGGCCAAACTCAGATTTCCAAAATGTTTTGAGTGACATTCTTAATTATTCATAAGATTCGTCCTCTGTGCCTCGATCATATCATGGACCTAGGTCCAATTAAGGATCCATGCATGCACTGGCAACACTGAATGAACTCGGCATGCTCTCATGGAATCTTATATAATCATGTAATCTTGTGAGATATTTTATCGTGTAGATGTTTTAGTAACTCATGTCTTCCGCAATTGAACTATCCGTCCTTTCACACGGTAAATAAATCGTAATTTGAATGATAATTCCAGTGGAAAAATAAGACTAATCACGATTTTTTTTTAGCACGTGTGAAACCAAACAAGAACAAATTCTACTCCAGAGGTAAATTCCTATAGTTTCACTTAAATTACGGTTTGAATTTTGCGTGTGAAAGACTTGACCTCCAAAACATCTTTTGGGGACGGAGCTTACGTGACCTTTCAATCACTTCCGTAAGTAATACAATTGTCATGCACCCATCGTAGTTTGTATTTGCGATGCAGTGCTTTGATTGACAAGTCACCAAAGACATATACCGCCTTCGCTCGGGAATTCGAACTCAAATCATAGTTTTCGAGTGAGCGTATGAAAGGTCCGATGATCCTAAAGACGTTTATCATTACAATGATGATTCAAGATTCACGTGTTAAAAGGCCCTAAATCTAATCCAATTATGTTTCGATTTCATTACATTGATTTGACCTCACCTCGCCTACCGCCTTAAAACTCATTCACAAAGAATGTATAATACTTTATAAAGGCAATAAATTCGGAACAGATTTTTGCAGTGTACTTTAATAGCCATACAAACGGGTTATTCCTGGCTGTAAATATTTGAAATGCTGTGTTCTGAATCTTATAATATACTTATATGTGTTTATGTATATGATTATTCTTATTATTTGCCCGCTGTTTTAAAAGATATTTTTCAACACAAACTCCTATATTAACACTCATATTTTTCAACAGATATTAACCAATTTCTTCTCAAAACTAAAATCACTCAATAATATGTGCGTCGCAGGGGAACTAATTATTAAAGGCCCGGTCCCACTTTACTTACGGATGCAAAGAGGATGTAAAACGGATACAAACCGTGCCATCCGTTGGAAAACGCTATGCATCTGTTGTCTACTCATTGCATACGTGCTGTATACGCTATATCCATCGATCGTACGTCCACTGTGATTTCATCTGCTCAAAAAGTTTTGAATAAACTTTCCGCTTGGTACGATGTAAATCCGCAACATAAACGAGCAACAAACGTTCCATGTTCGTTATCCTCCGTTAATATAAACGTTTCACCGCATCCTCTCTGCATCCTCTGGGGCATCCTTGCAACTCACATCCACTGAAGCTAAATAATATTGGTGTGAAGTATCGAGCCGGGAGGGGGGGGCAAGGTGCCCCATCCGGCGCTTTTAGAATTAGGGGAAATATTCTTGAACTGAAGTATATACTCCAGTTACTCATCATACTATTATACCTAATGAAATTATGTTTTCATAGTGATTTGCTAAATTTGAATCAATTGCATGCACTTTTTATGAGAACATTCACACTTGTAAACAAATGTAGAGTAATTGATTTACAACATAAAATTCATCACAGGAATTATGAGTGTTTTCCTTTCTCATAGAACTATACTCAGAGGGTCGTATTTTGTCAGGTCTGAAGTCAGGTTTAACCATGACCACGGTCTAACTCTGTGCTGAAATTATAGGCAGCCAAAAAATAATTTAAAAATATGTTCATATTATATATTTCTTATGTCTACTCTTTCATTTACTTTTGCTTTCACATTGAGGAAAAATACTTGTTGTCATTCCCAGACAATTATGAACTAATTGGGTGTCATATGAGTTTAATGTGTACTTTCAGGGATTTGTGCCCCCCCCCCAACTGGCTCTCCATAGTTAAACCACAACTTTAAACCAGAGTTCAAAATACAGGCCAGGGTCTTAAAAATAATGGTTTGTGTGGACTTTGTGTGAGTTTATCATGCTTACTAGGTTAAAAATTACCTCATTTAGATATCTTATCGCACCCCCCCCCCGAAAACATAGGTTAGTTATATTCAAGAAATGTTAAAATACAAAGTCATCGTTTTCATAGATATTTATTCAGATAATGAGTTATGGTAATCCATGATTTAATTTGATTTGATTTATGTTTCACAGTTTTACCTAATATGATAAACATAACATAACAAAATCAAACATATTACAAGAAATAATATTATGTATATCAATATTTATAGATTTAAGGAACAGAATTAAAAAAATAGAATAACCTTAGATGATTTTTGTATTTCAAAGTAAAACGGAGGGCTTGCTAAAAAAAAAGGCTTGTATAAAAGGCAAGCCTACAAACCTAGTTTCAGTCAAAATTTACACGAAAAGTTCGAGGTCGTAATATTATAGGTACAATTTGCAAACCATCCTTTACTGTAGGAGTATGAATAGTGGTAAGAAAATAGACGAAGAACAGAGGGTGAAGTGAATTTACATGTAATATTGAATGATAAACATAGTCTTTACCAGCTACAGACGCAACATGAACGTACAATTCATTTCAAAATGAAACTACAAATAAAGTAAAAACATTAATTCATTTATAAAACGATTTACTTCGTTAAAAAATTCGACATGAATTTTTACAAAGGAATTGTATTTCTCATTTTCCCGCCTTAGCCCCATGTCTTTTAATTCATCGCTCATTTTTTTTCCTCATGATCATCCTTGTCTTCTTTTTAACCATCTGCTACATGTAAGCAGAAAGTTTCGTAATATTTTCTGCCACTACCTTCCTAACAATAGGTGTGTGACCTAAATCTATTGATTATAAAAAATATTAGGAATAAAGTTCAGACATTTCGCCGAAACATATTGGGGTACACGTTTGTCAGTCGACTGTCAATTTGTTTTTGCACGTAAAATTCTAAAATACGTTATAAAGCAAAAGTTTAACACGCTTTAATTTTCAGATTTTATTTATGTCATTATGAAGACTGCAGCAGTAATAGTAAAAAGTAAAACCTCCAAACCCACATAAAACAAAAACGTGGTCATTTTAAAAATGGGGAAGACGCTTCCCATAATAGGTTGGCACAATGCAATTATGGTTAAGATAACCAAATTCAATAAATAAATGGTATAAATCATGTGCCCCCATTTCTTTTCTTTATGTGAACTTTTTGAAAACTGAACTGCAGGAATGTAGTTTTTTTTAAATGTATGTTGTAACCACAGCTATATATATATATATATAATTGATAAATGGGGGTTTCCTATTAAAAATAAGAATGGCATTACCACGAGGGCACTAAGGCCGTAGCCAGAGTTTGATATTGGAGCACGTACATGTAATTACTCGACGTCCTTCTTTTTGGAAATTAATTCTTATCTTAAACGGCTATGATGCAAAATTGTGAACGACCTGACATACATCCAGTGTAAGTATAGGGTACGTAGGGATTTTTTAATCATACTAACGTTTCAACCGACCCTGGGATTTGTGGGTCACGAGCCTCACATGTGCGCAACACGACCTAGCTACCACAACAATACATAAATACCAATTTTCATATTTACAGTGTTCGATATTCCCGGGTCGATATTTAAATTACGTGTGCTCCTGGATGGATAATGCGATCACAATGATAACCATTACTCCATCATTACCCTTAGACACATACAAATGGTATTTTCTCTTTTCCTTTACTGATGTTGATACTATTTATGAAAAGAATCGGCAATTTGCACCAACGAAAAAACATGGCATATGAAAGCTGGTTGATCGCAATATGCAGCATCATTATTCATACTGAAGTCATTATGTCCCTTTCATGATTTCATATATGGCGACGTTTCAGACAATTCACACGTTGCCTCATCAAGGAGTTTAATCTGTTCATTTGATAAACACTCAAAAGCTGCTGCCACACTCTCTTCTACTGATCGCATACCACAAGAATTAGGTCGAGCATGGTATTTTTCGTTTCGTCCTTCATTATCTTCTCTTGGAAAGATGAAGAAATCCATATGAGGTTCTTGAGCAGCACTACGATTGCGATGCCGTTTCCATGTCCAGTTAGATCCTAAACTTTCTTTTGATGAAATTGACCTTCCAGAGGAACTCAAATTTGATATTCTGTTATCTTGTACTTTACCTAACCATTGTAAGTGTGTTGAATCCACATGCTGGCGTGAAGTAGTGCAATTTTCATAAATCATAGATTCATTGAAATATGATGAATAGGCACTAGACATGTTAGAGTTAAAATGTTTGCCTAGTTCATAAAATGGTTCACTGTTGGCAGTTTCTGTCATGCTACTTGTCGCTAGCTCATTTCTCTCAGAACTTTTTCGTAGTTCTGCTAGCGAACATCGCGACGATCGAAAGCGTATAGTTCCATGGGCATTGTAGGTGTCCTTCTGACCAAAGACACAGGTCAAATCAACAGTCCCCTGAAGACGTTCAAGGTAGCCACCACATCCGTTACCATTGTTCATGGGAATACTAGGTATTATCCTTGGGTAAGGTTCCTCTCGTGCAGTTTTGTTGATTTTTGTACGTATCTTACTTCTGCCATGTTGCGGTGATACTCTCCTTGGTGGTAAAGTTCCAGAAGATCCACAAGGATTCTGCTGATACTGCTCTCTTGTAGAAAATTCAGATTGTTCGTGCTGGATGACTGCAGACGCTCTCCCATGTTGCGTTTGTTCATTATGGTGTCCTGAAACAAAGTTGGTTCTAACGAACACCGACTGAGGCAATCCATCCAACATCCCGCTTACCAAAGAGTAAGGAGACTCATTGGTATTTCTGCTACGATGTCCCTGGTCCTGTTCTTCAAACTCGATATTCTTGTTTGATTTTCTTTCTTTGTAGTAATGCGACGATGGAATGCAGCCACTTCGGTGTTTTCGTGAGCCTATCACATTCTGATCAGCAGATAAACGATTTTGATAGAGATGACTGGAATCAGTATTACCTCTGAAAGAATTGAGATCAAGAACATGAAAAAAAATAAGGAAACTGTATTTTAAGGAAGGATAACCAATGAACGGTGTATATACAAATCCATATATCAACTCCCTCGTACCTTTCGTATTTAGATCTATATATTTGAAAAACGAATCAAATTACTTGTGTGGTTCTAGATAGGTGTGAGCATGTTATTCTGAAATTAAGTTGGTAGGATTAATTCAAGATATGGAAAATATTTTCAGAGTATTGATGATTCTGTGAACACTTCATATAGAATTCATGCTATTCTTCAAAATAAATACCCAACCTTCGAATGAAAGCTCACTGGCACTGAGAGAAGTGTCATGGTGTAGTGGTTCTGACTCTCGCCTTTCAACAGAGGGTCAAAGCAGCAGTAGCTTAATGAGCCCCCCCAAAAAAAAATTGAGGGGGAGCAGACAAGGTATATGGCCAATATTCTTATTTATATTAACAAAAAAGCTGCAAGCGATCAAAATGTTTAACCGTTTTAATAAAAAAAATCGTTAGGATAGATTTTTACACAATTATTATTCAGGAACTAATATCATATTTCCTTTTTCTCTTTTCCTCCCTTTTCTTCTTGCTCCAAAATATGCCCCCCCCAAAAAAAAAAGAAGAAAAAATGATAAAATGCCATTCCCCCCTCCCCCAATATATATATATATATGAAATGGGTTTGTTCAAGCTTTCATATTCATATCATATGCACAAAGGAATTTTAATGTTGAAATTAGGGTGCAGTGGACTTTAACAAATTTCTACGAGGAAAAAATATGAGACTGAGAGGAAATACAAGTACAAACCTATAGATGCAGTACTTGCACAAAACGGTGTACACCAGTGGGCTTGTACTCTCTGAAGTTATTAAACGAGCCGTGATGTGAGTAGATAATGACTGGTTTTCTTTGGTCAAGAGTTGGAGTTTGGTATAACACTGGATTTCACTCAATGACGTCATCATTAAAACTGATATATTGTATAAGAAGTTAGATGTATGAAACATTAAATGTTTTGTCTTCCATTTTTTTTTGCTCATTCATATATAGTTTCTGAACGTGGCACAAATCTCGCTCATGTGATAGAAAATCTTAAGCTTAAACAAAGTCACGTTGAAGGGGTATACTATACTCTGGCTTGAAAATATTTATATCTATTAGAATAAATAGATTATTATATATTAATAAATATATTATTTACTTAGAATCTGATTGAAAAACACGAAGTTATTTAATTTAATGAAAGCAGCTTGCATACCTTCATAAATATGCAATAGGCTGGCGATTGGCTGATGATGTAATGTCCTCACTGTCATTATGATTATTTCGTACTTTTCATAAAATAAGATACGACAAAGATTTGCATCAGAAGTCCTTTTTCCGTTTTTGGAATTAATTTTTGAATAAATGTAATTTCATGTCATGAAATACAAAATAATAAATGGAGATAAGATATCAACATGCTCATCGCATATTCATACAGACATGCATATATCATTGTTTCAATGAAACTTTAAATTAAATGCCATAACCTTGTTTTGTCAAATTTTGATGCAATATTCTGTAAATGGTTTGCCTGATTTATCTGATCGAAAACTTTTTTCAGTCTGGAGTACCCCCTTAAGTTATATAAGTAGATATTTTAACCCTTAGGGAACTGGGCTATTTCAGTTGTATTGAGGACATAGGGCATGATGCCCCCCCCCCCTTCTGATCTCAGCCGCCGTTCGGGCGATCACGTCAAAATTTGGCACGCACTCTGTAAGAGATAAAGAATAAGCCAGAATGGAAAAAACAAATCCTACATAAATATATACATATTTTTCATTTTTATGAATAAACTATACGAATTTCTTCTTCTTATTATTATTATTATTATTATCATCATTATCATTATTATTATTATTATCATTATTATTATTGGTAGTAGTAGTAGAAGCACTAGTATTAGTAGTAGTAATAGTAGTTTATTTTAAGCAAAGCCGATGTATTAGAGTGTCAATGTGTCTACTTACTCTGTTGATGAAAATCTTCAGCAATCAATAAATATTCAGGGCGAATGAGGTCATACCATGGAAGCCTATATAGCTCTCTGCTAGAGTATCCAAGAATAAGACAGGCCCTTCAAATTGATATAAAGTGATAAGAAAGTTTTAAAAAATAATGTTCGTTCAAATAAATCAAAATGTGTTAGATTGTCTGCTTCCTCATAACATAACGCCCACATTGCTGTTTCGAGAAAATAATCAAACGTTGAAAATGTCATTTTCTGTGTTATTTTCAATTGGATTTTGATGTAATTTAGTGTTATGCTTCTGATTGTGATATAGGATTTTTCTCTAGATACTAAAATTGAACTTTTTGTCAGGGAGTTTGTTATTCTCGCTGGTGTTGGAACGCAGTGATGGAAACAATTGTTGTGACTTACATGTTACACGAGTCAGTAATCCTCATATCTAAGGTATGTTTCATGGTGAACTCAATAACGGATGAATCCAATGAATGTGATTGGAAGATTGGGGTACGAGTGTCTGCAGGAGTACACAGGGCAATGAACACACCATCACACATCACATCCCCTTCTGAAGAATGGAATCGACCGTCTATGTGAAAAGGCTGAAAACGGGATAAAACTCGAAATGTCAGGGATATAATGATGACGATATACGGATTGTGATTTAAAGTTGGAAAGGAATGACGTGAAATGAGTAAAAAAAAATCCATAATTCCGTAAGCCAGTTTAAACATTTTCATCATGAAAATAGTAAGCCTACGTGTAGTTAAAATAGAGAAGGCAAGTGGTGTTGAAATATTAATGCAACTATGCTAGTAAAGAGAATGATCATCACTTAAATATAAACAGTACTGAAAAAGTTCTTTTAATACGTTACGACCAAGATTAATGATTCGTTTCCACTTTGAAAATAGAGTGGGAAATTCTAAAGTGCAATCTAACTCGTAAGGAAAATGATCTATCGGCAATCGACATTTTTAAATATAAACACTATTACGCTGAAATGAAAACTTTATTAACCTTATGAATTTCTTTTCATGGATATTAAAGTAATAATAACGATCTTATGTCACCTTACACTCCGTTCCTTGATATGGAATTCTCTTGCGTAAAGAACGAGACATGACCATCCTACACACAAAGGAATGTCGTGAACCTTTAAAGATGAAAGGGGGGAAGTACTCATAAATTTTACATATTCCTTTTATGCCATTCAGAAATATATTTATTCATATTGGAGGCGACCAGAGATTATACACAAGAATTCATGTATTCCAACAAGAAGCAATTAGTTGAACACTGGGGCGCATATTTTTGTTTAATGTAATTTAGACATTTGAGCTATGGTCCATATATTCTGTCCATGTCGCGTCTTTCAGATATTTATGTATTTCATGATAACACCATTTGATTTCATCCCTATTTTAATGAAAACTTTATCATTTTCCTACAGATACATGCATAAACATGTAGCGTCAGATGACTGTTAACAGCTAAATAATGACACAAACACACACACCCACTACATACAGCACACAGACTATAGTAGCAGACGCCTTTACTGACAAACGCTCACACAGAAGCATATCTCACCAATTAATTAACACTCTCATACACCCTCACACACTTCTGTGCACACAATCACACACCCCCAACTTCACTCACTAATCCACACACATACTTTCTCTCTCACACCCACGTGCATAGCATCAAACACTCACAGCCTCGCTCCCTGACACGCCACTGATCCACACGTTTACGCCACTGATCAACACTCTTTCTTCCCGGTCCCAACGACACATTATCCATCCACCCATCCACATATCTACCCTTGATGTTGACACATTTTCCATTCCTTCTTTCAATTTGCGCGCAATGAATTCTGTATTTTTCTTTTTATTCTAAGATTTCAGTTATTACTTCATGTTGTTATCAACATGTATCAATATTAAATGATTTTACTATTATCCTGTCAGCTGTTAGATCGGTTAAATATTGAAAACGGACATGCTGTTCGACATGCACTCATCAGAGTAAAATTGCATGAATGAACAGAACAATGGATCGTAACAATATAATAAAGTAATGTGTAAGAAGTCAATAGAAATGACATTATAAATCAGGGATTACAGACATGCTTTGTTGTATCGAAGCATATTCAAATCTCATTTAAGCCTGCTTTATTTTGTTTTCTATATTTCAAAGCGACGAAGAGGAAACCTACATCATGGTCGATGGTGGCCACCGTCTTGTAACAATGAAACTATATTCAAAACAAAAAAATACGTAAAACAAGTGCTCTAATATTTTTATATGACATGACGCCATATATTTTGTGTATACGGAAATGAAGCTTTGAACCCGGTAATAAGAACTCACCTGGTATAGACAAGTGTTTATCTCTAGCAGTGTTAAGATGTTTCTCTAGATGGAAATGATCACCCCCATCAACCAAGTCATATACATCTCCTCCACCAGATAAGATTTCTATCTATAATTTCAAGTATATATAAAGGAGGATTATTCATCTTGTATATTGGGGCAGCAAGCACAAGGGCACCAGGCTCCACACTAGGACTCGTAGCTAGGAATTTCAGTGGTGATGAGGCAGGATGGTATTTATATACAAGGAACTGTTGCTGCGCTATAGAGCGTCTCTGGACGGTGTCTGCGCTCAATAAGATATCACTATTATTATTAATATATTAAAAAGTTCCTAATTATCACGAATATTGAATTTGAAAAATGAACAAGTTTTTATTTTGATTAGGGGGTAACTTTCCCAAGTTTGTACAACATGTGTATGTTACTGTGCTCGTGAAGGGCAATTGTAATGTATTGGTGTCAAGCCATTTTTTTTGCAGGGTATAGTTGTTTCATTAAAAAACGGCCATCTGGATTAATTTTCGCAGTAAAATCCCCACAATCCTTCAATCCCCCCCAAAGAGAGAGAGAGAGAGAGACAAACACACACTGAATTATGTTCAGCCGCTAATTTGCTCTCTAATCTTTATTTGTTATTGAATATTGTTGAGGTTAAATTGCCCCACACCTGAAAAACAATTCTGTTTGCAAACATGAGATGAAAAATAATTATGGAAGAAAACTTACTTCAAAGGTAGGTAAATAGTATAGACTATATAGAGCATATACCTTCTGCAGCATTTTGTTTTATTTTTTTTCAATGCGATATTTCTTATCTGACTGCACTATACTTCCGGAATCGGAAATCTAACAACCCCACGATTTGCGTCAAGAGCAAAAATACAATCCGGGAATAGGATAGGTACCACATTAGATAAGACAAAAGAATAATCTTGACGGTCACGGAGGAAATTGGATGACATTTTCGTTGATAATAGATCTATTTTCCAATACTTCCACATTGACAAAAGAATCATCTTGACGGTCACGGAGGAAATTGGATGACATTTTCGTGGATAATAAACACCTCAATAAAAGTTTGGAAATCTGTGCTTGGCCATTAATTTCTCCCAACTCCAAATTTTACACAAGAGATATATTATATCACTCGAAGGATTATTCAATTATCTTTCAAATGATACCATGCTTGTTATAATCATGCCATCACGAAAAGAGCAAGATTCAAAAGTGTTGGATGAGGTCTGAATTGAAAAGCTGCAAAACGAGCAAAAAAGTCATGAAGGGTCAATACAGAACATGATTCTTTTGTATGTGTCAATGGTCAATAGAGATGAAATTCCATTCAAATCAAGCCCCTGCTTTTGGAGTGATGGTTCTGTGAGATAACATGGTTTGAAATTCCCATGCATGTTTGTTTGTTATGCTCATGCTTGTGCAGAGGTGTGTTTGATTCCATGTTAATGTTGATGTTAAGGTGCATGAAAACAATTAAAAAAAACCGCTGAAAAACTCACTCATCACCACTGAAAAAAGAACATATGTAATTTTTTAACTTTACAATTTTGACCTTGCCCCACATTTCAAGGCACTGCACCTCCATGTGAACGATAATCATAATCATGTAGGGTATCATTTTAAAGATAAAAAATATCTATTAATTGATATCAATTACACATTGATATTTACTGAAACAGTATACGTTCCCAGACTTCTTCCTTTAGTGATAGCAAGATTTTAAAATGTGATTTTGATCCGAGATTATGTTTTCTTTTAGGAAAGAAAAATGTGCGAAGTAAAGTTAATTTTTAGAATGGAAAATATATTATCTTACCATGGAATGGCCTAGGTGATCGATGACGTTTTCAGACACATGAAGAATCTTTCCAGAGGGTCGAACTATAAGTAAGAATCCTGGTAAAGCCTGATAGTAAGTTTACGGAAACAAAACAATTAGCAATTAAGAAATTTTCGAGCAGTATACAATGGGGGTATATTAATAAATTTGAATAGCTGTCTTGATTTTCCAAAGTTATAAACCAATGGGTTTAACTCGTCTTAGTCTAAAGTTTCATTTTCATAATAGTATCATAATCGCTGCTACAAAATGATTGGTCCACGTTCGCATAACAACGGTGAAAATAAATTATATCTTTATTTTGATAAACTATAATAATCGTAATGATAACCAAGTCTACTCCAAACAATTATAATAATGTAAGAACGTTTTGCTTTATCGTGTGGAGTCTGCGCATATATACCCACATTCTATAAAAGCTCAATAAAATACTCTGACTTGGAAAGAGAATGTTAGTTTGTTATCCATGGGAGTTTATTTTTCATTATTCGTCAATCCTCGAAAAATACAGAATAACACAAGACAAATCGAACCTAAGAACATAACCTACTATGGCTCATCTCGAGAAATGTAATACAAATATGACTCTTTCTATCCCCGAAGACACGAGAGATGGACTCCGCATGATCTTCATTCTTGAGGATTAGAATCGCCTCATGATGGGTCGATCTAATCCCACAGGAGTGGATTAAGAGTGTTTTGCTATCATATTCGTGGATTTGAAAAACCATTTTACGCTCGAGCTGATCGCAATTATGACATGAGTATCCAAACCGTATGCTTATCTGGCTTGTTGATAATTATGCAAACAAAAAAATATGTAAAAATATAAATTTCAAGCGTAAAATCATTGCAATCATGTTAATAATAATTCAGTCGTCAAATTCGAATAAATTTAATTTCAACATAATATCTACCTGGGCTATCTCAATTGTAGAAAGTGACGGAGTGTGAATCGCTGATCTTCTATACTCTCCATGTGCTGTATACATCAATGACATAACAGAATAATAGTGAAAACACGAATCTTTCGCAAATGATTTATCTATATAATTTTAATCCCCGTCAATTTAGATTTATTTGTGTACAAGGTAGCTCATCTCACAACCATCGCTGGTCTACCATAATGCTCTGATTCAATGACCAATATGAGCTGGATTTAAACTAATAGCTTATATCATCAAAATGGACATATTACTTACATGAGAATGGAAACCATAAACATAGCTCATTTATCATTTGCGATAGCATAAAAAATGAAATGAAATCAAAGAAATAAGATTATATAAGTTCAAAGAAAATTTGAGTACAATTAGACAAACAATAAGATGTTATAATTTGATTGTCCAGAGCATTTGTATTATGGAGCTCATCCCATTGGTAATGCGAACAAGAGCTGTGATGTCATACATCTCATTATATATCATGGTGTGATATATTTAAAGCACAATGCTACATTGCTCATTTATTCGACTTACATTGTAAATGAAGCTTAATCTAATTATCGTAAGATTTCAACAAAGTTAGTATTCACTAAAAATAAAGAATTCTTGTTTTTAAGATGAAAAAAAAATAATCATTGTACGATTATTGCCCTGCCCCCCCCCCAAAAAAAAAAATATATAAATAATAAAGATATAGGCTTATTCGCTCCCCAAAAGAAATTTGATAACACAGCATCAGTTATAAAACATTGCTTAATGAATATTTTAAGACACCCTCTTCATTTCAACGTTGTGGATATAAGGCAAAACAAACCTGGTGAAACCGAAGAAAAGAAGTTTCCCTTGCGGATGAAGACACACGCTAGCGACATAACTTGTAGATAACTAAGCCTTGTTTTAGCACCCACTGGTAGTGGTAAGAGTTGCCGTAATATTTCTATTTCTGAATTGATCTGATCACGACGTATTTTGGATGCCTTGCCCGTCGACCGATGCATAGTGCCCATGAAGATAATCAGTCATGTGATTGTGTTTCAACTGTTAAAGGAATCGATAGCCAATGCAACGTTAAAATATTAAAATCGTCATTAACCATGTTACGGTTATGGCCGTACGTAGAAAATTGTTGTTCAAGTACGACAAGAATATATAAATATTACGGGAATAATGTGAGCGCGAATCGCGAGCAGCAAAAATGATATTTTGATCTGAAACTGGATCATTTAAGAAAGTTTTAAATAACATGCGTGCGCGAACTCATTTTCTATTTTTAAGATTTAGACCTATAGAATCTGAGCATTCAAAACATATTTTTTTCATTATGAAAAGAAAAAGTGTCTTCCTAAACCAATAACGCGAGCGCAAAGCGCGAACTGAAAATTTCAATTTTTTTATGTTCCGATCTGTAATGGGGTAAATTTAAGCACAATTTCAAACACTATATAGGAAAAATTGTGAAGAGGATATGGATCGCTTTCTATTAATGATTCTTCTTTTTGCCATAGGAACGGGACACTCTCAGGATTTCCGAACATATGAAAGAGATGTCTAATCTTCATATTTCCTATTCCTCTTTCTTAACGCGAGCCGAAATTTGTTGATACTTTCTGAGAAGGGGAAAATTTAAAGTTTGGATATTCATGAAAATTATATTGTTTCATTTAATAATCTAATAGACCCAATAGAAATGCATTTTTTAAATATTAAGGCCCCAAAACATTTTGACATTTTATAAGCACTATTGTAATTATGAATAGGATGCATACCTTAATTATGCGAGCTCCTAGCGCGAAAATAACGACTTCACAGAATCAAATAAGGCGACCGCGAAGCACGAGCTGAAAAAAAGGATATTCAGATAATAAGACGAGACATTTTTAAAATCAATAATTGTAAATAAAACAAAATAATGAAAGCTAGATATCCGAGCTGAAATGCTTTTTGTATATTGACTTCAGTACTTGATATCTAAGCTCCCTTTTAGCCTATTGATCAAGATATGTATCTAATCGACGAGGCAATGCGAGCGCGAAGAGCGAGCGAAAATTTTATTAAGTGACATGAAAGATTTTTTTTAACTGCCAAGTCTTCCCCTCACATTAATTGTTTTCAGTCGTCTTCCTTATTATATTTCCTTTTCTTTTTTCTCCTCTCCTTTCCCTTTTTCTTCTTTTCCCTTTTCCCCTCTCCCTCCCCCGGATCCGCAAAGGAATATTTGTAATGTAATGGCTTGTTCGATGGTCTTGTCCAACTTGAAAAAAAACTTCCTACGAAGCCGTCCCTTCATATAAGGCGGTCGTACAAACGTCGGAAGAAAATCGTAAGAACTACGTAATGAAAAATGTGTAGGTTCGAGTCTAGAAGCCGTAAATTCGTACTAAATAATCACCAATAAATATTGAATGGTGAATATCATTTACCAAAAGAAAGGGTCACCATTGGTTCTTAAAGTCACACTTAACTTACGAACAGCTCTATGAAATGGCCCCCAGGTGGTCAAAATTACCAAAGCAGTCAAAATGTTTTCAGATGGTTCAATGTAAGGCCTATTTGGGTAAGATTTTAAATCTTTCCGAATAAATTAAAATATCATTAGCCATTTTGTTGGTCACAGGTGGTAAAAAAAATGGCCACAAGCTCATATACGTTAAGACTGGTGAATCCGCCAAACATTCTTCACAAGATGGATTTTGAATAAATTCCAAATTAAAATTGGAAGAGAGTGAATCCGGCTGAATCATTCGCCCTATTTGCAAGGTTAATGCCCTATATGCCACTATGACACAAAACCGTGCAAAATGTTCAGTTAGATAGCACCCAAAATTAGCCTAAAGTGGAATTAATGTTAAGATAATTATGAAGTTGATTATTGACAACCAGCGCACATGTCTATCATACGTTTGATTGTCTAATTATATCGCATTGATAATTCTATCTAACATAATTATTAGGCCTACTTACATTTTTTACCACACTTATGAAAATTGTCATGTTTTGTTTGGCAGAAATTACCACTGCAGTCACGATTCGGCAAAATGAAACCACTTTTCTTTAAAATTTATGGTCATTTATACCTTATTGGCTGAAGTTATGAAAGTATTTTGTGACATGACCATTTCCGAATTGTGGTCATTTTTTAAATGACCAAAACAATCAATATGGCGTGTGACCAGTCAACTAACATTTTAGGATTCAGCGCAAAATTGTTTACCCAGATATGAATGTCAAACATTCCTCGTCAGAAATTCTGATTAACGGCCCTTATCTCCTTTCTTTTCAATGTAGTAGTTGGTCAATATGTCATGTTATTCAGTATTCAAAGATTGTAAATGCAAACTCAAAATTTACTTAGATATTCAATGAAAATAAGAAAACATTGTTCCAGCTTACCCTTAAATCAAGCACAGAATAACTTCCAGCTTCAGTTACATTTAGACGAGAATGGGCAACAAGGAACTGCCTTAAGAGAGATGATGCAGAGTCAATGTTGTAGACCTTCCTCTAACAAAGGCCAGTCACCTTTTGGATGAATCTCATCAACATCATGCGTGATGCTCTCTTTCCAAACAAAATAAATGCGACGTTCATGATGACGTAGGCCCTTAACTTGTAGGCCCTCTTTTGTATTCCAGTGGTCGCAAAAATTGAAATAAAGCAAAATAATGAATACACTCTCCAAAACAAAAGAAATTCTACGTCAAAAACGAAGTCAGAACTCTTAATCAAAAAGAAATATACCTAATATGGAAATAATATGATTTACAATTGTCTTGTCACAGAAAAAAAATAGTAACGAGGTATATAGTGAAACTCGAAGTGACACTGCAAACTAAACAAAACCTAGCTAAACAACCATAGATGATTTTAAAATATTAATACAGCAAACTAATGCAAAATAGCCTAAAATAATTAATGAACACAAAATAATGCGTACGAGTCAATGATATTGATGGATTTTACTCGACGCCCCGCTCGCTCAGGGGCGTCGTGGTCTATTGGTTACGACTTTCGCCTCTCAATCATAGGGACGTGGGATCGAATCCCAACCAGGGCGTGTTCTGCTACAGCAAGAAACTTACCTACATTGTGCTGCACTCAACCCAGCACTGGCGTAAATCCCGGGGGGATGGGGGGATATATCCCCCCACTTTTCGAGGAGGGGGGATGACCTGTACAAACATCCCCCCACTTTTTACGAAAGAAATGAAAAAAATCACAAGAGATAATTGATTTATTGGTGAAAATTCTTCCTAAAATACCGCTTAACAAATAAAACAATATTATTGAATCATAAAATGCATATAAAGAGCCAGTTCACCGAACGAAACATTTATGTCCTTATTATAACATTGAAGAGAAACCCCCGTTTCTTCCAATTCATCAATGTTAGGGTCTTTGGGAAGGGATTAAGATGGAATGTCATAAAAATTGAATGTAATCTCTAATAAAACCATTACACCATCATGGGGTAAAAAAGATAATAATATTGAAGGCGTATTTGCCATATGGACATACAGTGGCGTAAATGCGGGTTGACATGGGGGCACATACCCCCTCCCCATCGGCTGACCAAATAAAAAACGGAGAAAAGGAGAAAAGAGGGAGAAAGGAAACGTAGTGGGAAAGAAGAAAATATCATTCATTATCATGTTATTTTATATTATGATTATGTTATGTTACATTACATAAGAAACATTTTTATCATAACTTTATGAAACATAATACGTTTTCATTGTTCCTGGTGCTCGCATTGTCTGTTTAACGAGATATATAATCCTGTTGTACTAAAACATCCCGTTTCAAGTCAATTTAAAAAAACAATTATTTCCTAGCACTTGAGTTATCATTGTTTTATGTAGTGACATGTGCTTCTTTTACATGACTCAAACGGTGATTGTCCCATGTTCAGGTCTTCTTTTATATACGAAACATGTCATGTCCGTGATTACGTTCGAATTAGTGGATTGGTGAGATATGTCTGTTTTTTATGAATTCCTAAAATCGATCCTAAAAATGTCCCTTCTTCTGATCTGAATATCAAAATTTTCAGCTCGCGCTTTGCGCTCGCATCATTTGGTTAATGAAATACGTATGGTCCTAGTTAATTCCTACAAAGAAACCTTAAAATGCCCCACTTCAGGTCTGAATTATCTTAATTTTCAGCTCGCGCTTCGCGCTCGCAATATTTAAATATTGAGATGCGTATGATAATCATGATTGCAATGACTACAAAAAGTGTTTCATGTGTTCAGATGTAATTCTAATAAAATCAGCAAGCACTTGGCTCTCGCATTAGATGACTATGGTGAGATATGCATACTCTTAATGGATTCCTAAAATACATTCCTTAAATCTCGCTGTTTGGGGATCAAAATATACGAAAATTTGAGCTCGCGCTTCGCGCTAGCATTGTTTAGCAAGACAGGTACCGGTTATGATTACACGAATTTGATTATAATGTCCCTTTTAAGGTGTGAATATGAAAAAAGTTCAGCTCGCGCTTCGCGCTCGCATTATTTGATCAGTGAGATACATATCCGTTTAATGACATTGTCCTTAAAATGTCTCTATTAGGTCAGTATAACTGGCAACTGAGCGCGCGAACGCGCTAACTCAGTGATTCAAAAATTATGCTGGTGCCCCCACAATGCCGTAACCCACGGTACGCCACTGTGGACATATCAATGACAATTCCTTGCATATCTAATAACATGATTGCAAAAAAGAAATGCCAAAATATTTCAGTCATCCCCACCCATCAACATGGATTCACGCCAGTGCAACCCAGGTGAGGTGACCGGGTACCCAGCAGGATTAATTGAAAATGCACTGAGCGCTGAAATGCAGCTCGAGCTAAAACCGGGGTACTAATAACAATGGGCCTCGGAATAGATTGTTTCTACATACAGTAGATGGCGTAATATACATGCCTATTTGTTTATTTATCATTAAATATATAGAATTGAGCTTTTGCTCAACTGAATCCAACAAACGGAATATCAATGCCATGGATTTTCAAGAGTATAGACATAACCGGTATAGGAAGAATAAAGTCAAGTAATTTTTCTTTAGAACTCCAGAACTTCCAGTCGCAATAACGAGGACTTACATCAGAAGTTACACAAGCAATTATTCCATTTTAATATTCATATTTCATACCGGCCCGTTTTCGCTTGTCGGTCGCCCGGTCGGTATAGCAACATATACGGACAGCTAGAACACCGACTTATACCGCACCTGGGTCGAGCGTGATAAATGTAGATAAAGACCTTGCCAAAGGACTTATGTGCGTAAAGGGGAATTGATCTCAATTCTCCAAACCTTGAGATCTACAATCCAAAGACATATCTACCACTGGTAAAGTTCTGTCAACTAAAATAATGATAAAAAAGGATCTGTTAACCGCTGCTTCCAGTTAACCATGAAAACGTTACATATTTCAACAATCAAATAATGCGAGCACGAAACGCGAGCAGAAAATTTTGATATTCCTACCTGAAGAATGGAAATTCTAAGCACTTTTTGTAATCGTGAAAAGGATAAGTATCCCGGGGGGGGGGGCACTTACATTGACGAATGGATACCATGCGCGACCAAAAATAACACGTAAAAAGGATGTCCTTTTTCACGATAGTACGTACGTAACGTGAAAAGGGTGTCAAAAACACACAAATAATGAAAAAAAGGGTATCTATTTCGCTAGTAAAATTACGTGTTTAGGGTCGAATTTGCGGGGATGATAAAACAAAATTAAAATGTTTTATAAAGGATGTCCTTTTTGCCCCAACACTACGTGTTTAGAGTCCTATTTGCGCGAGGTGTAGAAGGTGGGGTCGTACTAAATTAAATAAGGTAAAGCCGACAACCAAAGGACCCGTAACAATAAAACATTCCTGTACTTGTTTAGGGGTTCATTTCAGGGAATATTTGCCAAGAGTATCGTTTTGTTTCCAATACTTGTTAAGGGTAGGGTTTCACACGCCAATACTTGTTAAGGGGTGCATTTTCAGAATATGGAAATTACGTGTTTAGGGTGCTTTTCGAGACCCCATGGTCGCGCAAGGTATCCACTCGTGAATAGAAGTGGCCCCCCGGGATAAGTATACAACTAAACAATTGATGCGAGCGTGAAGCGCGAGCAGAAATTCGAGATTTAGACCTAAAATGGGACACTCTATTCATGTTTTTTTGTGTAAATCATGAAAAGGCTGAATAAAAATGCGCGCGAGTGTTTCAGATTTTGACCTAAAATGTGGGCGTTCTAAAGAGGTTTTTTATCATGAAAATCAATGTGAGCGCGAAGCGCGAGCTTAAAATATTTGATATTCCCATATAACAAAAACGTTATTTCAAGCTCTGTATTTCAAGCAATTTGTGGGAAAATTGTGAGGAGGATATGGATCACACTTAAAAAAACGAGCTGTTATGTTTCAATATCATTACTTTGAGTTTTGACATAGGACCGGGACATTCTAAGAACATTATCTCATCATATGAAAATGATGACTATCTTCCTATTTCTCTTCTAGTGCGAGATGACACTTGTCGATATTCCATTCTAAAATCTGAAAAGCCTAATGAGAGCGCAAAATCTGTTAACTGGACATTTAAACACTTTTGTTATTATGAATAAGATGCATGAGTTACTATATTTTCAACAATGCGAGCGCAAATCGCGAGCCGACATTTTTTATATAATGTCATAAAATGGGAAATTTAAGTAGTTTAGTGCGTATCAAAAAAGTTTACACTTTGAAAAAGTCCTGGGAATTAAATAATATACAAAATTCGGGTAATTTTTTCACATATATTCTTAGGTTTGGGTCTCATCTATACAATGAAAACAAAAAGTTTTGACAGATTGTTACCCTTGAGTGAACAAGTTAAAAAGGGGTAAAAGATATCTTCAAATCAATTTTACTAGCTAAATTCCATGTGTTCTTCATGATTAAGGTCTACCTTTTTTCGCATAACTAGTTCAAAGTTCTGCGCAAATCATTTTTAACTTTTCAGAAGTGGTGCTCACTCAAGCGGAAATATTTTTCGACAGTTATATAGTTATTTGTTTAAATGGATCTGTACCAATGTTAAATATGTGTAAATATCTTCAGGACATTACAAATGCATAATTCTCTGATACGCACTGTAGAATTAATAGTGAGATATACATAACTCACAATCAAAATGCGAGCGTGCAGCGCTAGCTGATACGTTTTGACAATTTGACCTGAATAGGAATATTTTGAGAACTCAAAATAATAGGTACCTGACGAATCAAATTTTGCGAGTGCGAGCAGAAAAATTGAATATTCGGACCATAACACAGAATTTTTAGAGCTCTTTTAAAAATCAATTTGTAAATCAAACAAAATAATGAAATTTTGATTTCCGAGCTCCATATTGAGCAAGATATGTAAATCACCTAAAAGGGCAATGCAAGCGCGAAGAGCGAGCGAAAGTTTTACATGGCGTAAAAGCTGCTCGAGCTACAACCGGGGTAATAATATCCAAGTCCTTTGGAAGCGCATAGAGACGTTATTCATAATGCGTTTTGCGCTATACAAGAACTGACTATTATTATTATTATTATTATTATCAAAGCGACATGAAAGATTTTTGAAATTATTTTCCAAGTCTTCCCCTCATCTTATTTTGCTCAATCGTCTTCCTCTTATGTTTCCCCTTTTTTTCTCCTCTTTTCCCTCCTTTTTTTATTCTTTCCCCGCCTTTTTTTTGCTCCGCCAATAGAGGGGGGGGGGGGTTGGGCCTCCTCTAGACATGCTAGATCCACCTATGCATAGTGCATACACATGCAATCTCAATTTCTTTCCTTTGGCTCCTTAACATTGACGCACAACATATCATTATTCTGAGTTGAGAAGCTTATCAAAGGGATTCATTTTCAAGGTTTCAAAGCATAGTAATACCGTGTGTCTCAAAAAATACGTAACACTTTTGAAATGGTTGCCAAATTGAGCATATATTATTTCATGAAAAAATGTCAATGTGTATGGAAAGCGAAAGGACCAACCTTTCATATGAAATGAAAAAAATTGAAAAAAAATCATGCTTCGATGAACAGGGTTCACTTAAGTTAGAGGTATGAAAATGGGCCTGCGCAGGATTTTTCCTTCCAATTTTGGACAGGTATAGCATACAAAATAAATTTGATATGAGATATTCATGATCGATGGATTAAGAGTTAAAAGGATGTTTTGAATACCAGTCCTTTCTCTGTGTCATTTATCAATCCCAAACACCACCCATGCCACACACATACCAACTTCCACTCCCATCTTAATGTATCATCGATCTGGTAGATGTGAACAGGATGAAGGAAGAATTGGAAAATGTTTAATTGAAATATTCAAAATCATAATCTACATGCAACCCACTCTCCTCCCCCACAACCATTTCCCATCCCATCACCTACCCCTTGTCTTTTCTTTATCTTTTTTCTTCCGTTTTCTCTCGACTTCTTCTTGTGGGGATGGCTCAAGGCCAAGGTATACACCACACCTCCCGACACACTGGATGATATCAAGGAGAAAATCACCCATGAGATTGATGTCCTTCGTCAGGACAGAGCCACAGTCAGGAGAGCTGTTCTGGACATGCTGAAACGGGCAAGATCATGTATCGAGAGAGAAGAAGGTGGACATGTCCATCATTAATGTGAAAGACTTTTATCTTTACCGGTACCCTTACTCAATCGGTACTTTGAAAGCCGTGATATTCAGTCAAGAAGAAAAGATAGCCATGTGGACTATGAACTGATTACTTTTGTCAGATCTTTCATTTTAAGATGAACAAAGCAGTTGTAAATAAGAAAAAAATAAAAGAAACATTAACATCTTTAAAAAAAAAAAATTAACTTGTTTTTGTCATGTCTGCCCTAATGTGTGTGTGTGCGCGCGCGCGCGCGCGTGTGTGTGGTTTGTGTGCGTGTGATAATTGGTTTGAGCAATTGCTTGATGGAATTAATGTTTCAGTGATTTATCGATTGATTTCATTGATCAAAATGAGTGACTGGTTAATAATTTGATTATTAATGGAAAAAAAATGATCCACCAAACTTTCAGAAGAAAAGTGATAAAAAAAGGAAGGAGTAGGTGAGAGGTTAGGAAGAAGGTTGTATTTGTGTGTGTGTGTGTGTGGGGGAGGGGGAGGACAGTGGGTTGCGTAATGTTAATTATGATTTGGAATATTTCAATTTAGCCAATTCCCATTCATCCTTAATCCCGTTCACATCTACCAGATCAATGATACAATAAGATGGGAGTGGAAGTGTGTGTGCGTGTGTGGGGGTGTGGGCGGTGGTGTTTCGGGATTGATAAATAACAGAGAAAAAGGAATGGTATTCAAGGTATTCAAAATATCCTGTTGATCCATCGATCATGAATATCTCATATCGACCTTATTTTGTAAGCTACAAGTAACTTACCTGTCCAAAATTGGAAGGAAAAATCCTGCGCAGGCACATTTTCATACCTCTAACTTAAGTGAACACTGTTCATCGAAGCATGATTTTTTTTCCAATTTTTCATATCATATGAAAGGTTGGTCCTTCAGCTTTCTATACATATCGACATTTCTTCATAAAATTACATATGCTCAATTTGGCAACCATTTCAAAAGTGTTACGTTTTTTTTAGACACACGGTACATCACATTGTAGGACTTCAGACTACTGACGTAGCATCTAATCTTGTTATCATTTAAGATCAAAATATCAATTACATACCTATATGATTTTTCAACCTAAACGTTGTACACTTGACATGCTATTCAATTATTTACTTTAGTTACTTATTTTTCATTTTTATACGCCCGTCCTAGACGGGACGAATTATGGTATCACGCTCGGTGAAGGGGGGATCGACCCCCGTCCCCCCCCCCCCCCCTTCTGCCGCCTATAGGTGCCCGTCCGTCTGTTAACTTTTCCTTGTAAACACGATAACTTCAGTTTGACTTAACCTAGGCTCATGTAATTTGATGTGTATACGAGCATGGATCCCATGAAGCCTATTGATTTTGAGGTCAAAAGTCAGTGTGATATTTTCATCTTACCCTTAAGCAGTCCTTGTAAACGTGATTTATAACTTCATTTCAACTTTATCTAGGCTCGTATAATTTCATGTGTATAATACGAGCATGGATCCCAGGAAGCTTAACGATTTTGAAGTCAAAATGTCAAAGGTCAAGGTCACACTGATATGTTTTCATCTTATCCTTGTTAACACGATGTAATTTGGAGTGTATACTAGCATGGATCCCAGGAAGCCTATTGATTTGAGGTCAAAAGTCAGTGTGATATTTTCACTTTACCCTTCTGAAGTCCGAGATAACTTTAGTTTACCTTAACCAAGGCTCATATAATTTGGTGTGTATGATACTTGCATGGATCCAAGAAAGTCTGCTGATTTTGAGGTCAAAAGATCAAGATCACAGTGACATGTTTTCATCTTATCCTTCTTAAGTCCTTGTTAACACAACTTTAGTTAACTTTACCTAAGCTCATATAATTTGGTGTGTATGATACTAGCATAGATCTAAGTAATTCTATTGATTTCGAGGTCAGAAGGTCAAAGGTGAAGTCGCCACCTTCCACTTTTCTTGCTAGACCAATAACTAAATTTTCCACTTTACAGGCGGGCGCATTATGTGTTCACCTTAGCGACACTCGTAAATAGTTATTGAGAATATAACACATAATGAACACAAAATTAAAAATTAAATGAATACATAAAGAGAATTATGATCATACACATACATATTTTTCACAGAATTTATTATTTAGAATATAATCAGATCATATCTCATTTATTATACATCATCTGATTTATAAGCAGTTGACATTGGGTGATTTCAAGTACGGTGTTCGGTGTTGGTGTTGAGAGCGTGAAAAGGCTGCTGAACTGAGCCCCAACACCGAGTTGAGTTCAGAGGAGCGATACTGATCGCGTTATCGATATCCTATGATGTCACGCCTCTGCGCTGCCCTGCTGATCATCTCAACTTTACGCGAAAAATTCTTGACAACGAAAGTGAAATCTGGAAGAAATTGCAGTAAAATCTCATTATACAGAATGCACAGGTTAAAATCACTGCAATAATCAGAAAGCATATTATTTTTCATTAAAATGTGTAAAACTCTAATGATTTGCCCTCATCTTAACTGTAATAGATCATTTTACGGGGGTGTTTCATCGTGTTCGCCTCCTGTTCGTGAACTACAGTTCATCAACACCAACACCGAACTTGAAATCACAATTATCCCAATCCCTGGGGGTGGTGTTGGTGAATAGGGAAATTGCACGTAGATCGTCAACACCAGCTGTAATGCTCAGTTCAGCAGACGACATTCAACACCAGAGCTCAACACAAACTGCCGGAAATACGTCATATTTTCCGAGGTCAATCCCAACACCAACGTGATTTCAAGTACGGTGTTGTAGCTGGTGTTGGTGTTGTCCCAACACCAACACCAGATTTCAACACCGTACTTGAAATCACCAATTGAATCTAAAGTAAACCAAGTGATGATACTTTTTGAGGGCTTGCCGACTGACTGTATCAAGTGAACTGAAACAAGGTAACTTTGGTAGAATCAACAAATTAAACACAAAATACAGTAATATCCTTTCCAATAGCAAGTATATGATTTCTCACCCTCTTTTTTATTTCATACTTCTGGCATTATGGCCTCAAGGCCCATTTCAAATAACAAATGAAATTTGATAAATAGGTACACTGTACAAAATAAGGCCAACAGGTACATCAACCTGCATCCCTGCATGACACAAAACAGTTTAGAGTGAAATGAAGTTAATTGGGAGAGGGTAACTTATCTGAATTCAATAATTATAAATAACAAATGATGATAATGATGATGATAATATTAAGGTTAAAAATAATATTAATAATGATAATGGACCAGTGTGCCAGCTCAGCAGCTAGCTACACAATATCATAAGGAACACTCGGAACAGGAAGAGCCCTGGACCAGATGGTGTACAAAACTTCTGGATAAAGAGGTTTGGTAGCACCCATAAAAATACTGAAAATCATCAATAACATTATCAGAGGGAACAGGACCGTTGAGAAATGGCTGCCAATTGGAAGGACCTATCTACTGTACAAAGGCAAAGACCCAAAACGACCTAAGAACTATCGTCCAATCACTGGCCTCAATACTATGTATAAGCCACTGACATCAACGCTTGCCATGCAAATCGAACAACACATCGATGATCATGACATAATGGAGGTCACTAAGAAAGGTTATCACAAAGGGAAGAAGGGTTGTAAAGATCACCTAATGACAAAAAGCAACAATAGGTAATGTTTGCCTAAGGCAGACCAATCTTTTCCTGGCTTGGGTAGACAACAGGAAGGCATATATCACATCAATCCACACATAGTCAAAGTGTATATCTGCAGGTATGAAACAATGGAGCACTACTCTTTCGCTAACAATAAACATCCGTTCGAGGACAGTGGAGGGGGTCCGAATCAAGAAAGGGATATTTCAAAAAGATTCCTTCTCTTTTATTCTGCTTAGCCTTCAATCCAGTTTGCTCTCTCTTACACACTACGAGATATCATGGCTACAGATACAAAGGGCAAGACGTATCTACGAAAATAGATCATCTGATATATATGGATGATATCAAACTCTATGCAAAAAATGATGATGAACTTCAGAAGATGACTGCAGTAATTAAACACTTCAACGATGACATCAAGATGTCGTTTGATATAGACAAGTGTGCCAAAGTTTCACTTATTAGAGGAAGGATTGTACATACAGGCAACATGTTTGTGCAAGATGAGGAAACATCAATCAAGGAAGTGACTATAATTCGACATATAAATATGTAGGCATAGCTGAGAATGATGTCATTAGTCAAACACAATGAAGGAGAAGGCAACCTCAGAATACTAGAGAAGACTCTGGCCATTCTCAAATCCGAACTTAATGCCAAAAATAAGATTGAAGCAAACAACAGTCTAGCCATTCCTGTGGAAATATACAGTTTTGGTATTGTTAACTGGAGACTAGCTGATATATGTGGCCTAGATGTTCTGACCAGAAGGCAATTTACAAGGCAGAGATTACTTCACCTGAAGGTCACGATCAAAAGGTTGTAACTACCTCGTGATCTTGGGGGAAGAGGTCTACAACAAATTGAGATGGTCTCGAACATGAAGCAACGAACCTTGCCAACTACCTATCCAATCTACCCGATATACTGATGAGCATATCCCTTGATTATGAGAAAGTCAAGCAATTTATTCCATTAACAGGCAAAGTAGCAAACATCTATCTTATTGGCACAACATTGACTGACACTACCTACGGTGAAAAAGAGAAGGACTTAAATGCTCCTTTCACAAGAAACTTCCAAGAACTTAAATCCAAGCGACTTCATGGCCACCATGAAAAACAGACACATCGGGAGTTCGTAGACCAGGACATCCATCAATAGCTTAAGTAGGCGGGAATAAGAAGTGAAAATTACTATTCAGGACCAGGTGGCAAGGACCCATGCCTACGAAAAATCTATCCTCAGAGCATTCACAGACGACACTTGCATGATGTTTGGGGAAAAAAATGAAAACATCATGCATTTGGTATCAGGACGTTCTAGTCTTGCTGGAACTGAGTACATCACAAGACATTACAATATTGCCAAACTTATCCATTGGCAACTACTGAAGGATCGTGGTAAAAGGACTTGTGATCATGCTTGGAAACATCAGCCACAAACGATCACCACGATCAACGACAGCACCATGTATTGGAAGTGTGGCATACTAACGGATAGAACCATCAACTGCAACAAGTTGGACATCATAGTCAGAGACAACAACATAGTAAATATTGAGGTCTCTGTTCCCCATGATATCAACATTGCTGTAAAGAAAAGAGACAAATGGCTAAAGTATCAAGACCTACGGAATGAGATCGAGAGGATGTAGAACGAGAAGGCAGAGGTCACACCAGTCATCATTGGTCACCCAGGAATGGTGAAGAAGGGACTGGAAGCCTGCATAACCAAGATCTCTCATCTTCAGATGTACGACATTCAGCAGACAGCTATCTTGGGTCACAACAAGATCAATAAGAAAGACTTGAACATTAGTAGTGTAAAGTTCTTAGTTGCATTTGCACTTGCAATTACTTGGTGCTTTAAAGTTATTCAAGAAAAAATATGGATTTGACTCTGTTTAGAGTAATAATAATAGTAATAATAATAACAGTTATAACAATAATAATAATGGTTTATATTTGATAATAATGAAAGCAACTTGCTTTACTAGAGCCCCAACTATGCTCTACAACAGTGCAGCATGATTTCCCTGGATATGACAAAGATAATGACAACAAAGTCAACAATAATAAAAATTAGAAAAGTAACAAGCAACATGATTGGTTAAATTACAAAATAAATGCTCTTGTGCTGTATTACTAAGTATAATTAAATTGAAAATATAAAATAATCATCTGATTACGATTTTCACCATTCTTACTTCGCCTTGTGAAGTCATTATCATTTCAATTTTTAGAGACCAGAACGTCGCCTTCCCGCACAAAGGCCTTTAGCATGCACTGCGCGTTGCCCTCCTGCACAAAGGCCATTCGCACGCACTGCACATCGCCTTCCCGCGAAAGGGCCCTTATCATGCAGTGAACAGTATGCACGAACATCCTTTATGCAGGAAAGCAATGCGCAACGGCCCTTTCGCGGGAAGGCGTCACTAACAGCTTTTGTGCGGGAAGGCGACGAGAAGGTCCCACGTATAAGGGGAGAAGGCAACAGAAAATATGATTTCATGATATTTACCCTGTACAATTAAAGCACCATTAAAAGTGGGAATGCAGTGCACCTGAAGAAATTTACGAGGTGCTACAGTACAAGGCATCTGTGGAAAGTGCATTTGGATAACACAACTGAAATCACATATGATGTCTGCCACTAACATTACAAATTCAAGCCTGATTATTTTTTGTTTCATTTTTATTTCGTGTAGTGGAAAATTTGATAAACTTTCCTCCAAATTTCCATGGATCACAAGGAAGAAGTGGCAGCATTTACTATTATGGCATCATAATCATAGCCAGTATGATGCAGGATGGAGTATATGTAAGCACATCAAAGCCTCACCAGTCAAAAGCACATATTTCTTGGTATCTATGATTTTATGCACTATAAATTAAATGATACATCCAAAAGGCAGTTATTTGTATTAGGCGAATCGTCTACTTGCTGATTGTCAAATTGTATGATTGCAAACACCATCGTAGCCATACTAAATTGGTCTACAATAAACTTGATCTGATTCTGTTCGGTCCTGCCATCACTCTGTCTAATACTCACTTGGTCTTCTTGTCATTTTTCATTTAGTCACATAAAAAATTGGTTCATAAATAGTTAAACCTAATCATACAGAATATATGGTGTTAGACCGAGCAGATATTTGACAAAATAGGTATAGCCCAATTGGAAATTAGACTGAAATAGTTGTAGACAAAATCATCAGACCATGTAGGATGGTATCAATGATGAGACCAAAAAGGTAAGTAGACAAAGTCAAGTGGGTAAAGACCAATTGGCAATTTCCAAGATGCATGGCTGTAGATGTGCATCAAATAAAAACATCGACACATGATTTACTTATACACTCACTATTGCCTACATCCTTCAACTCTTTTTATTTATGTTATGAGTTTCCCATGAGTAACGAACAAAAAAAAATTACTTAACGTCAAGGTTAACCTCTAACTTAACCACACCAAGCCTATTGAGAAGGCCTTTGGACACAGTAGCCAAGATGAGACTAGTCAGCATCATGTCATGTGTCACACATACCTGCAGTTAGAAGTCGCAAACTTATTTTTGAAGTCTGTACTCTGATGCATGAGTTACCATGTCTTCCAGATGGTGTCATTATTGGTTGAAAGTTGGCACCTAGATGTAAACAATCATACCTGCAGCTGATACATGTTTGTAAAACTCAGATTCCTGGTTACCAACCTTATCATCAAAGTTTAAAGATTGACTTAATGACTTCATGTGTCCAAGATGAATATTAGTACCAGGCCCTTTGAGTAGACAAGATTTACAATGTAAAAATCTAAACAAAATTTATGGCAGATTACTGTATCCTCATTCATGATAAGAGTAAAGCGATGCAAATGTTAGATAGCCAGTATGTCCTGGTGATGCTCTTGGAGCTACTGCACATTTCTTAGGATATGTACTGTCTCCTGCGGAGCTCTGTGACCCTGGTTCTTCAAATGAATAGTTTGCTCCAAGGTCAACTAAACGTGCACCACCTTCTGTCCTTTCCAAAGTGTCCTTGTCTGGTTTGGGGTCTCTGGCATCTGACTTAATACAGGGTTGTCCTAGGTTGGGTAAAGTAAGGTTGATCGTCTTCACCTCATGTGTACGCATCAGACACTCTACCGTTTTGATATCAGAGAACCCAAGCTGGTCAAGTTCAAGGCATACTCGTTGCACTTGCTCAATGCACGGTGAAAAGGAGCATATCCTTCCCCCTATTGAGGTAACAGAAAAAAAGCAGGCAAGAAAAGAATGAAGACAATTGCATGAATAAAATGACAAGTTAAAAGAGATGTGAAATTAAATATCCTTAAACATAACCATCTATATCAAGGAGAATAATCTCTTATTAATAATCAATATGTATTTACCCTTTCATATTATTCCTTTCAAAGTGTTCACTAGTTCTTTGTAGTCATTCTTGATTGTAAATGATGAAAAGCAATGCGGCAATATGGTAAAACAACTATGAATAGCATTTCAATGTAATGCAATAAATGTTATTAAAGGGGAATGAAACCTTTGGAACAAATAGGCTTGTGTAGAAACAGAAAAATCAAAGAATAAGAATAAAGAAAGTTCGAGAAAAATCGGACAAATAGTGAGAAAGTTATGAGCATTTGAATATTACAATCACTAATGCTATGGAGATCCTCACATTTGCAATGTGACAAGGATGTGTGATGTCACTGATGAACAACTTTCCCTTTGATGGACTATAAAATACCCTCAAAATGTCTCTTTTTGCTTTTTCTTATGATGATACAAACTCTTTATCCATGATGTATGCTTAAAAAATATGTATTACATGCCCTCATGTAGAAAGAACATTATGATTTATGGATCGATGTGATAAAAGAGGCAATTCAAGTGAAATATATACTAAAGTAATGGGGAGAGTTGTTCACAAGTGACACCACACATCTTTGTCGCATTGCCAATTTGCTATCTCCATAGCATTGGTGATCGCAATATTCAAATACTCATAACTTTCTCATTATTTGTCTGATTTTTCTCAAACTTTCATTGATCTGTTTCTTTGATTTTTCTGTTTACACACAAGCTATCTTGTTCCAATGGTTTCATTCTCCTTTAACCAACTACTTTATCAGAATGCAAGTCAAATGAAGAGAAATAAAATTACTTATAAAATTGCATTGTTTGTGTACATGTCCTTAAATAACCAGACACCTCAATATATGTCATGCTTATTTTTTCCAGTCCAATAATCTCACTATTCATTATGTTCTAGATCAAATCCTTTTTGTAAACAAATCCCTTAATTGGACTCCAAGAAAGGTCAGCAATGTATTAGTTTCACTGGTCCCATTATCTGGAATAGTCTCCCTTTTCAAAGTATATTTTTAAAAAGTATCAAAAAATAAGCTAAAGACATTTCCGTTTTCTCAATATTTCCTTGACATTTTTTGTAAGCACTGGGGGAGCAGAATTTACTTTTTTGTCATATTATTGAAAGCGCTTTGAGCATGTTAATGGAAAGGCACTATATAATATTTGATAATGCATACCTGATGATTTTAGGACCTTCTTAGCATGAGGTATGACATTCCATGGAGATGGAAGATCAAGAAATACAGCATCAGCAACATAGTCATTCTCCAACTGGAATCCATTCTTTAAAAAAGAATTAAAAAAAAACAATTACATGAAGCAGTACAAGTTGTAGTGAACTGACAGTCAAAGTGGAAGGGCACTCCCCAGGTAATATATAATCAGTATTGTACAACGCCTACTTAGCTTGTTGTACGCGAGCAAATGAGAGGCTGAATGTCAAACATTTGTACTGTTGCACATAAGATGTACCATCCAAAATATACCATTGCACGGCTTTATAAGGTGACGTCACAATGCGATTTCATTGAATAAGGTGACAATACGCATACAGCACGCTGGCTAAATGCGCAATGCTGTCCAAGACCATGTGCGCTTGTGGGATTTTGCTTTTTGCTTTCAATATTTTTGCTCCCTTTCCATAGATTACTGGAGGGAAAAGCTCTTATTTATTTTTCGCTAGATTCCGAGCCGTTGTACAACACAAAGAGCGAATATTCTTATTCGTGCAACGGTGCGAGATTTCGCATTTGGTGAAAGAAACACTCTATTCAACGGAGGCGTTAGCCGAGTTGAATAGAGCATCTTTCTTTCACCTCATGCGAAATCTCGCACCATCGCACTCATGCATATTCGCTATTTGTATAAAGTTACATGTAACTATCACTGAAACCTGAAGGTGATTCATTACCCATCCTATGTCATTAGGTAATGCAGTTTCCAACACACTTCAAAAATTAATCTTGCCCGTCTTTACCCACAGTGAATGTTCGTGCCAAATTTCAAAATCAATGGTAAAAACAACTGAGAAAGTGGTTTTCCTGGGGTTTTGGCATTGACAAGCTGTTACCTTGGCAACACAATTTCAAACAGATAATTTGGAATGGGAATTGCATGTTTTTACCAGGAGATTAGAAGAAAAAAACAGAAAAATACAAATGACCTGTGAAAACATGGAAAAGGTTCTAAAAAAATTAAAAAGGGAGAATGGAATAATCATAATCATGTAGTTTACACTACTCGATTCAAAATGCACATGCGCTGTATGGGTTTCCGCCCTTTCATTTCTCATGAAGTGAATAATCGATGAAAAGCATAAGGGTGTTAAGTAGTTTTACCATAGAGCTATTTTGTAATAGCTCTATGGTTTTATGCCCCCACATGTGCCCACCAATCCACAAGGATTCAAGAAGCATAAGGGCGCTAAGTAGTTAATGCCTACATGCGCAACAACTGATCCACAAAGATTCAAGAAGCATAAGGTCGCTAATTTTTCAAACGACTGTATTATCTGGAATTGCTTATATTTCACGTAATTCCTTAATATAAGTTTAAAGACATCTCAGTAAACTTGTGTGAAAAATTAAAGGAAAAAATTAACGACAACATTGCAAAATCCATCTTCAAACATTGTCCACAAACTTAAAATGCGATTTTCTTGAAATTGTTTTTGCGTGCGTGATATCAGTTAACGTCACTATGCTTCTCAAGCGACAATATACTGTACGTCCATGGAAACACTTTTTAGAAGCACTTGCCCTGTCGAGCAAGTAAATTTCTAAATAGTTGGAATGTACTCGCCCAAAATTCTATTGCGCTTGCCCGAAAAATCATTGAAAACAATGTTTTTACCTCTTCAAAAGAAAATAATTATTGCAGTTTTTTACTTTTTTTTTCTCCCTTTTGCAGGGTGCTACATAACTTTTTAGAAGAGTTTGCCTGGTCGGGCAAGTAAATTTTTAAACTGTTGGAATATACTTGCCTAAAAAACTATATCACTTGCCCGAAAAAATCCTTGTTTTACGTCTTCATAAGAAAGTCTTGCTGTTTTATAAACCATTGACCTTTTTCTCTCTTTTGACGTGAATTGATCTACCTTGCTATTACATTTCTTTTTCCAATGACCATAATTAGGGTCAATTCAATATCATCTCTACCCTAATTTTGGTCATTTTACTGTGAGAAGTTTTGCTTTTTACTGTGTGAATTTTGCTTGCCCAATTCAGGCAAGTAGCTTTGGTCTTTACTTCAAAACACTTGCTTGACTCTAACTTTTACTTGCCCCGGGCAATCGGGCAAGTGCTTATGTAGCACCCTGCTTTTGACATGAACTAATGTACCTTGTTCTTGCATTTATTTTTCAAAAGTGATTTTATCTTGCCCACCATGACCAAATTTAGGGTTGATATATCGACCCTAAATTTGGTCATTTTGGCAATTCTACTGTGAGAATTTTGCTTGCCCAATTTGGGCAAGTAGTTTTGGTCTTTACGTCAAAACACTTGCACAATATTAACTTTTACTTGCCCCGGGCAATGGGGCAAGTGCTTATGTAGCACCCTGCAATCTGTAAATAATGATTTACTAAATAATATTCCTGAGAAAATACTGTATAAGTTTGCAGAAATGTTTTTAAGTATCAAGTAGATGTAATTTCAGAAGAACCTAGATGGAGTCTAATTTCTGTATTAATTAAAGTTAATACATTGTGCTAATTGTGGTCTTTGACTTGAGAAAGGTAAACTGACATGTACATGAATGTTACTCTCTACAGGTAATAAGCCTGTAGACTTTGAGTCAGTTTATCTGTCAGAGCTATAGCTGAGAAGAGCAGAGCCTATATGCTAGACACACAAAATTAGTATAAGCATGTCTACTTTATAATTGTGACAAGTTGATTTTAAAGTTTGATGTTTTACTTGTTTGGAAGGATAACCAACTAGAAAAACAATGATTCATGGGTCTATTTGGTGGGTCAATGTAATCATTCATCATCCCAGGTGGGTGTTTCATAAAGCTGTTCGTAAGTTAAGAGCGACTTTAAGAACGACTGGTGATCCTTTCTTGTGGTAAACGGTATATGGCAGATTCTCTATATACTTGTGTTTTATGGTGTCAAATAAATGAAGTTATTTATCTAAAAAGATAAATTTGTATTTGTGTTTTCATTATCATTGCACAACAGATCTTCAATAAAGGAAATAATAAAGACAATTTTGATCTCCACCCACAAAATTTAATTTGTTGTTTTTTAATTATTATGTTGAAAACATTACATATTTGACAGACAAATACTACTTGTTCATGAGCTGTTTATATTTGAAACATTTGTAGGAAAAAATGGGAGACCCCTTTTACCAAATAGTATCATATTCGTATACCATATATGTTCCTTTCTTAAATTGACGCAGTAAAAATTTCAGACTCGTGTATCTTCATAACGCAAACTGAATTTTGCCGACGGTAGTGGAAACGTTACTCCGGTCTGTCAAAATCTGTCAAATTCCCAGTAATCTAAATATCAGTAAATCCAATGTACACTGTAACCTGCAGTTAATAAATATTACATTTAGAAGGTGCAAAGTACGATAAAAACAACTTTTAATCGACCTCGGAAATTACTAGCTTATTCCCTTCGGGCGTGTTATCGCGGACGTTACTCACTACCCCTTGTCTGTCAAACGCATCAAGTAACGTTTCAATTTTTTATCTCCAGCTGTTAGAAATGTTAAGAAATCTCATTTGATGTGATAATCATGGACGAAGAAGTGTTTAGAGAGCATTTAAATTCACAGTTTTTCTAGCCCTGAAAAAATGTAAATTTTCCAAATTACTACCCGAAACAATGTCTGTCAACTTTCATCACGTTACTTCGATATATAACGTACATGAAACGTTTCCACAAAACGAGTCCGTCATGATCACCACGTAAGGATTTTAAATTCAAACGTACTTTGTCATGCTAGTTCAATCGCTGATGTTTATCATAGTATGACAGACACAATATTTTAATGTCCGTATTTTTTATTAAGTTCAGGAAATGTGCAAAACGTTACGACTTAGTGTCAGTTGACCAACATGACTAGAACGTTACGGGCTGCTTGACAGAGCTACTCACGTTGCGCGCCACGTTGCTGTATTCTTGACCGACCGATGCTGTGCAGTACGTGCATTTGACAATAACGTCACAATTTCGCGGTTCTGCAGCTGATCAGCAGACAGCTATACCGAAAAGAAATCTTCCGAGCAGTGGCGGTCGTATCCAGGCGACCAAGATCGGATTTGTCAGATATGAAGAACAGAGATTAACGGTAAGCGACATTCTTACTTGTGTTTTTGTAGGTGAATGACAATTCTTAAAAAGAAAAATATCCGAATATACCTCACTCTTCCCTAAAACATCCCTAACTCTCCCCAATGTCCGTCTGTGTAGTCCCATGTGCAGACTTTTTCGTATGTTGGTGTAGGTACAACAGATTCGTTTTCGATTATGGCATTTATCTAGACTATAGTGATTGTGAAAACAATATCAAAACCACAAGAAGAAGAGACTGTGTATATTTCTTAATGAAAATTTCAGAAAGTTTAATGTGTCAATTTCTGCCAGTTTATAAACAGTGACAATGAGGGTTGATCCAGAGAAGAAAGCCCTGCAAGCTGAACGTGCCCGGAAGTACCGCCAGGGTCTGTCTGAAGGTGAGAGGCAAAGGCAGAGGGAATTGGCCAGGCTAAGGCAGCAACGATTCCGAGAAAGGAAAAAATGGTAAAGTTGTTTGATTACTAGTATTTGAATTGAAGTTATAGATCTAGATATTGAGTCAGTTTTTCTTTTTTAATGTGTGTACATTGGTGGTTTGTACTAGGTACCTGTATGTGTTTTAATGTAAACTGGAACAGTGAAATAAGTACCATGTATTAAATTAAATTTTACTTTTCAATCTACCTGTAAGTTGGAATCAGGCAAAAAGGAAGTTAGAAGGATAATTTAGTTTACCCTAATTTTTTCAAGCCCTGCCAGGATTAAATGTTTGTTGATAAAAAATTATGTGCCTTTTATGATAACTGTAAAAGTGGTTATTTTCACAGGATTAATTTTTCGTGCTAAGCCAAATATGATGCATTCCGCGATTTTTTAATTTCGCGAAAAGTCAGCCGTTTCCATTGAACAAAAAGGTAAACAAAAATATTTACGCATTTTTATTTTCGTGCTATTCTCGCGTTGCGGGATATGCATGAAAATTTCCACTTTTACAGTAGTACATTGTTTGTTTCTAATATTTTGTAGATATTCCTGTTTAAATACATGTGGTTGAACACTATGCTGTTTTTAATGCACATCAATTTCACTTCTAAATATATGAAATACATGTAAAAAGATGAATTACAGAAGAAAAGTGATTATAAATTGATTTATGACAAATTTGATCATTGCAAACTTTGTTTTATTTTCAGTCAAAGCAGGTTACCTCACCCAGCAGAGGCATTGAAGGTGAAGCTACCAATAAGGACCTCGAGCAAGAAGGATTCAGTCTCAAAGGCAACGCGATCGTCAGTTGAAGCAAGACGTGCCTACTGGAGGGAAAGAAAACAAGCTGAAAGACAAAGACTCAAAGAGAAGGAGCCACAAAAACTGAGAAGGATTCGAGAAAAAGATCGGAAACAAAAGAGAGAAAAGCGTGAAATGCAAAAGAAAGTTGCAAGTTCCAGAAGGTCAAATTGTGCATCACAGAATCCATTCTACAATCAGAATACCTTCTACAATCATGTTTCCAAAGCAAGGAAATCATTGCCGGAGTCCCAAAGGAAGTTTGCGCAAGTTATCAAGGCACTTCTGAAAAACACCTCACCTCGAAAACAGGCAGCACTGGAGAAGGAGGGAATACAGTGGAGTACAAGTCCCCAACTTTCACCACGTGAGCTGAAACTACTGCATCGAAAGTCAGCACTTACGTTGGCACGGAGGGTTTTGGCCAAAAAGAAGAAGCCAGGACGAAAACTCCCAAGGCATGTTGTGGAGAAAGTGCAGTCTTTCTACAAGCGAGGGGACATTTCGAGAATGCTTCCACACAAAAGGTATGCAACGAAGCGAGATGGAGCAGCATATGTCATGCAGATGACGCTCAAGAGGGCCTTCCAGACCTTTTCCAAGGACTCTCCACGGTGCAAAATAAGTTTTGCCGCCTTTGCAAAGTTAAGGCCAAGGAGTGTTCGACTCTTCTCAAGAAACTTTCATGACACATGCCTCTGTGTGTATATATACATTGGCGATGGTTAAGCGCATAAGAAAGGTTCAACAGTCGTTCTTAAAGTCGCTCTTATCTTACAAACAGCTTTATGAAACGACCCCCTGTATAGCTTCTGTATGAGCTGCCAAAGGGATTACTACATCAAGTAGTATGCATACATGTATGTGGTGTACATACAAACATAAACTGTGCATCATTCTACTGCAAAAAGTCAGTCTTTGTAAGATTGACTTTCAATATCCAGCAATCGTTTTTTTTCTTCATTTTTACATATTGCATGTGTGCGTCAAACACTCACTCCATGGAATATAAGGCTTCATCATTATCATTGAACCCTATGTAAAACACGATCATTCAATGAATGGACAGCAAACTGTGTTATCACAGCACTGTTTCAATATGTAATTCAATTTTATGAAACAAAATTGCTAAGTATGAGCATGAATCCAAATATTTGCAAGCTAGAACAAATGATGTGATGCTATATCTACATTTCAATCAAATTACAGATAAACAGTTGCTTTGCTATTGATTTTGAAAAAAAAATCAATCAGTAATGCCATATGATTTTTAATTATCTTGCAGTGTCTGAATGGAGTAGTCAACAGGTTAATTATCAGAACAAATTGATTATCACAATATTGGATTACCTGACTAACATCCCTGTGTGTTGTAGTGACAATGTGAGAAAGTCCATGTTCCTTGAACTCATTAGTGGCTAGATGTGCTCTCTGCTCATGAAATTCAAAAGTGTAGAGATGACCATCAGGAGCTATAGTTCTAGTTAGAGCATGGGAAACAGATCCACTGCCAGTTCCTATTGAAGACAAATAATTCAGAACATAAGTTTGATAAGAAGAAATACCTATAAAATTGCGTCAATGTGTTTCAAGGTGTAATAAAAAAATATATATTTAATTTATGGGGTCAATCCATGCCTATTTACTCATTTATGTTCCACTGAAAATTGAATTTACGGAATTTATATAGTACATGATACATGGGGGAGCTGCTCAAATATATATCACTGCCGTGTCACAAATTACGGGGAGGGTTCAATGGTCGAGTGTCTAAACATCAAAATATTTCCCACTTAGCCTGATCTTAACAAATTGAAATACACCTTACACACACACTTTAGAAAACACTGTCAACTATGCAGCTTGTTTTGAAACCCAAACAAAGCTTTATAAGATTAAGCTAAGCAATTTATATATGGATTAAGAAAAACATCAGATTATATCTTTTTTGATGGAAAGTGCCCCCCCCCCAAAAAAAAAATTAATAATAATAAACAAATAAAAATAATAATAAATAGGCCTAAATAAAACAAGAATTTTTTTTAATTACCAACTTTGGTGGATCTTAATAAAAAACTTGCTTCACGATATTCTGTAAGGTTTCTTATTTTTCATGAATCAGATTAACTTCCATAAGTTTTAGTTCCAAATTATATTATCAATTAGGAATGCCATCAATCATAATTTAAAACATTGATCTTTTTTTGAACTGTTGAATTTAATATCAAAAGCAAATATACTTGATCACTGCAACCATCCTGCCTGTGGGGAATCTACAGGTAGGACTACAGTATGGTATGCCAATGCAGTACACAACACACACTTAAAAAAATCATTAAAATAACATTAAATAAAATTTGTGACCAAAAATACTAATTTCCATACAAATTTATTTTTTCATTCGTAGCATGGGAATAATTTTTGCATTCACCAGAGCACTCAAAACTTTAATTTGGGACATATTTTTGTGTATGCCCTCTATTGGTGAAGAGTAATATGGCAACAAAAATTTCCATTTTTCAATCTTTGTTTTTAGTTTTTAATTTAGAAAAAATAATTAAAACAAAAAAGAATCAAATTTACTTATGACTTAAGAGCCAAGTTGGAGGCAACGTAGTTCAGTCAGTTAGAGCGCATTTTTTTTTGGATTTCGATCTCAACATGAGGGGTTTGCGTCCCGCTCGTGCCAAAATGCGTCTAACAAAAAATATGATGCTATAGCATTATGTGTAAGCATGCCTCACCACTGTATTAAGGGCAGGTGTGGATGCAGTTGGAAAAGACTTTGTCCTTCGGAAAGGACACAAATGTTGGTCCGTGTATAGGAGAGTCACAACCTATGCAAGTTATAACAATTACACTATTCATCAAAGAGTAAGGTGTTCACCCAGTGTATCGCTCCTGCTGGTCCTGGCAAAATCCAAGTCAAGTCAATCTTGACGTTCATATGCCATATTAATCAATAGGTGATTGTGGGCATTAATGGAAAGACACGACAAGTTATATGATGATTAGCTGTAATGGAATCTGTCAACTATCAAACATTTGTTTCAAAGAAAAAAAGAAAACAAAAACAAACATTGCCAACCTTATTTTGACACACATGGAGTACTAACAGAGAACATTGGGTCCGAATGACAGCATTTTAAATTGCAACTGTTTTAGGGGAGGCCTGCGCCTGTAAGTGTGAAAGTGCCGTGATGGACCACCCTGCTCTGAGGGGGATTAGGAAAAGAATCGTCTCAATTTGATTCCTGGCACACACACACACAAAAAAAATTATTATCTTCAAATATGTCTAGATCTAGAATCTAGTTGTGGTATTCCGAAAATTGTCTTAACTTTTCTTGTAACTTTTCTTGTAAGTCAGCAAGATAACAGCTCGCTAAAATTCTCTTACATTGGTATTCTGAAAATTGTCTTATCTCTGTAAGGACGTCCCCAATTTTATCTCTGACACGCCCAATATTTCATTATCAACCACTCATTAAGCTTATTATATGCTTTGGTCAACCAATAGAAGCATCTCTTCTGAAAAATAATGAAGCACATTGTTGATATGAGGCGTAATTTATTTGCGCCCTAGACGCTAATACTTGTGCACTTCTGTGCTAAAAATACATGTGGCTCTTCTCAAAGAAATATTTTCTCTGAAAAGATTCAACGTCTCACACACTAATTTTTAATTGCTGAAGTCTACAAATCCATTGTTATAATGTCTATGGAATGTCTGCTTTTGTAAAACATGATGTTCTTGCGGGAAGCAGCAAGAAATAATTATTGCAGACGGACAAATATCGCATGCACATGCAACAATAAGTTACAATAGCCCTCTACCTCTTGTAAATTTACTTGTATTTTGCGAGGAAGTTAACAGAATGCAAAGATAACAGAATTTTCAGAATACCTTTTATCTCGATATGTTATCTTGCGCAAAGGGATATTCATGCGCCGTTTTTAAATTTGCATATATTTCTAGCTTTGACATCATATGCGCTCAGTGAAAGTTACAAGAAAATACGTAATACGGATTTTATTGTAACTAAAGATACAAGAATATTTCTCTTAATTTAAGACAATTTTCAGATTACGGCCCTAGATCTACTGGCCAAGTTTAGAAATATTTTTCTTCCCAATTCTCATTGAAATTTCAGAACTTATTTGGTGAGCTTTTAAAATCTTTAAAAGAGAATGAAACCCAAAATGTAATACCACATAATATCATTGATTTTAAGTAAATGATAATCAAAATGAATCCACTTATGGGCAATTCCACATGGGAGAGGGTAAAAACAGTAAAATTCAAAATTAATAATATGCATCTGAATGTGAATGTCCTTTTTACACAAAACCTTATATTTTAAGGAACTGAAAATCTTTTTCAAATATCTGTTACGGTTTTTGCGGAGCAATCTTTTGAATTTGATGACCATTTTCAATTAGAGAACATGTATTTTACATTATTTTGGATAAATTTTATAACTAAAAAAATATTTTACAATTTTGGTTCAAAATCATCTAATGTTGTGTGTGAAGGTGTAATAATTACCAGTAGCAAGTGTCTTTATCATGGGTATTTTCAAATTTCTCAGAGAAAATTTTGCAATCTACTACAAAAACGGATGTAATTCCGTTACCATGAAACTGAAAAGTTTTTCCTATGAACTAAATACTTGCTTGAATTTAATATAATTCTGAATTCTCTGATTTCATGTGACTTGCTAAAGACTGAGCAACATTTTTTTTTAAATATCATTTCTAATTCTGCTGTAACTGTGGTAACGGAATTACATGGTAACGGAATTACCATCATCATATCTTTAAAGGGGTGTGCGTTAGCCAATTTTGTTCCAATGGCATGTTGATATCTTAGCTGTAGATCACAGTTATAAACATTAAAAGCCTTCTGATTAGTAATTACACTCCAAATCAGGATGAAATTATACAATTACTTGACAACAAGTCCCATTCAATATGGCCTTAGTACCGGGTATAACATTCAGAAAAAGGGGAAGATAATGTACATTAGCATCAATAAAGTATATTGATGGAGCATACAATGTAGGTGAATGCCTTACAAAGGATTAATGGGCAATCAATTCTTGGGGAGGAGTAGAAAAATGATTATGCAGGATGATCTTAAAAAAAATTTCATTCAGATTTATTTTGCAAAAAATGTCATTGCCAAATACCATTTCTAATGACATCCAAAATACTGGATGCACAATCACGAAGTGACCATGTTCACTGTGTGTGCCTCGGAAAAGAATGGCATTCCTTTTTTTTTTGTAATTGCCTCTGATCAATTCACCCTCAACAGACTTAGTGAACTTTTCAGTAAAAGAAATTCCGGGACGGCTGGGAGTATTTCTCTGCTTCAAAGAAATGGGTATAGTTTTCAGAAGGGACCGCCTTCTAATTTAAGCGATATCTTCTGTGTAACTGTCCTTGCAACGGAAGATTGGATATTCTTTGCAACAAGCCATGGTGAGGGACCAGACTCTGGCATTGATTGGCAAACAGTGTAGCGAGCAGTAAAAAGTAATGAGTGGAAAAGATTGAAGTGAGATCCATAATTCACAGATGTTACAAGAATCACATGCCAAAAAATCATACTAAATCTTTATACAGATGACATTTCCAAAAGTAAGGTGGATTTGACAGATATTCAAGAATCATGATGCCTTAATTAGCACCAAACCAATAATTTTCTCCACCCCTACTTGTATGCAATGGATGCTCAGAAACATGCAAAGTCAGCATCATCCAATAATCACTGCTTCACGGATAAAGTGAGTAACGACGATGACCCTTCAAGTGAGGATGATACACAGAATGTGAACACTTCTCTAAGGAGAGGATGGTGATAATATTGAGACCAACAAAGTCATTAATAACACAACATCTGAGAACAGCAACATAACTCAGTTTGAATTGGGTAGAAATGTATGTACAGCATTCTGCTGTGAGAGAAATGCTAAGAGACAGTAGTAGTATTCTCATATACATTCTGATATAAAATGAAATATTTTATCTCTATTAAAATAAGTGATATAAAATCACCTAAAATTCGTTCCGAAATGGTATTCCAATAACCATTTTGTCTTTGTTTTATCTCTGTGACACAAACCTATTTTTGAACCAATTTGTAATGAGAAAGGCTGTTTTTTTGTAGCACTCATCTCATTCAACCAATTAAAAGCCTTTCTGCCATGAGTTTTGGCAAATGAGTGAGATGGCATTAAATCAAATTCTGTGCCTACAGGGATTTAATTGAAAAAAAATGAACAAAAATATGAAGTCAATATCACATCATTTTGTACTTCATTTCATTTCATAAACAACATACATGTAAGTCAATAAAATTATTTGAAATATTTCTTTAATCTACAAGAATAATATTAGAGTAGTACTCTAATGATTAAATGATTTATCATTTTCCTTTATTCTTATTTCAAAGTCTTGAGCGAATTGACCTAGAAACATTGCTGAAATTGAAAATGTATAGAGAGAATACATGTAGCCTCCACCTTATTTGCAGTTCTTTTTTTTCTTCAAAGGAAATCTGGTGCAGGCACATCATCTGTGATGCAATGATTGGATACGCGATAAACATGTCTATATCCTAGGCACTGCTTTGTCACATATCTTTAGAGACGGAAGATAAAAATGCATCTCGGATAAATTTTCATATTTTATATAAAAGATAAAATATTTAATATAATAAAAAAAATCATGGCCCAAGAAAACCAACTAATTTCATGAATATGACATAAGATCATCAAATCACTGCAGTTTCTTAGGGTCACATTTGGGAAATACATCTGTCAGGAAGATGTCCGATATTGACTTTATACTCAGATCTGCTATAATTGCAGTCCTCAGTGAGCTACATATAGACAGAAAATGAATCCTTACCTTTAAAAAAATTAGATTGGTGCACTGATTAAGAACCAATTTATTGCTTAGTTGTCCACAACATGTTTTCAAGATGTAAATGTCAACACTATTTTCATGAGGTTTCAGCATTGTTTCTTGTTTTCAAATCATTTATTGAACAACCAAATAGAAAGTTTTCAGTTTAACTGTTTTAAGATGCCAATTGTATGTGAAACTATGTTTCTTTTGAGTATTCAAATACTTTAGAATATCTTAAACTATCATCTACACAAATCTTTGACTAAATATGCAGATCTGATAACATGCTCTCCTCAGTTTTTGTAAAATTCCTAATGTGTATACGTATGGCTGTAGTCCATGTAATTCCGTTACCATGATTACTAGTGATGATTTTTGGCCTTTACATAATTCTTTCCATCAGTACAGGAGGCAAAAAGTGGCTAATAAGTCCTAATACCCCTAAATTTGAAAATGAACTAAAATTTAATTACCACTGATCCCTAATATTTTGTAAAATCATGTTTATTCATGGTAGAGCCACCTATTACGTACTATATACTTATATTTTATTTAATATTAGAGACGTGAAGTACTTAGATTGTGTTAAGTATTAGAGAAGAATGTATAAACAAGCTTTATTGAGGCATTTCACCAGTCCTAAATGCCTAAAAATATAATTTTCCTTCCCAAATGTCAGAGGCGTAATTCCGTTACCATTATGTGTAATTCCGTTACCATGTACTTGCCCTAAAGAAAGACCAATCATGAAAATTTGTTGATGATATTTGTGAATAAATTACTTTCAAAATAAAGTTGACACTATAATGAATTGAATCAGACATTAACTTGGAGCTAGTGTGTTGTAGATTTCAGAGAAACTTTTACTAAACTTTGGGTTGCAAAATGACTCATTTCTCTGGTAATTCCGTTACCATAGCACATATCCGTCATTCACATCTGAACGTGTGAGGGGTTTTCTAAAAATCTTGGTTCAGTATATAGCACTAGTGGCCATGCATAGTATTAGGTTCAGAAAATTTGAAAATATTGAGATATCTGGATGCTGTGAGCAAAAATAACAGCAAAATTTCTCTGATTTGTAATTCCGTTACCATGGAATTGCCCTTATACCCAAATCCAATTTCCCAGAGTGGAGTACCACCTCTTCAAAGTTAGGCTTTTTTCACGTTCAAAGTCTCTGAATGGAGATCGCCATTGTTGTGAGGTTCGTTCAAAATTGTGACGTCAGCCACGAACAACTGCTCTCGGTACTAACTTCCATGTGCAGCTAGTCACAGGCTGAAACAGCCGTTACTGGTAGCAATATTTGTAAAAGCAGTGGGTATATTGACATCGAAATGTGACTGAGAGACTTGTCAGTGAGTAACTTTAAAAAATCAGAATGAAGTGAGCGCAAGTTTCCAAATTTGGAAGAAAGTGATGTTTGATCGAAATTCTAACTTATATATCTTGATGGCTACAATCAGCAACGGAGAGCAGCGAGAGACCCAACCCCCTTGTCAGAGAAACACGACAGTGTCAGTTGACAATCAAAGCTTTATTTTGGCAAATTGTTAAAAGTGATTAATTATAATTGCAAGATTAGATTCACGATTCAATAGACAATGAAACTTGACAGATTATTTGGTCACAACAGGTTTTTCTCTCTCGGACAGCCTGATACAATGACAGACTGTTCTCACTTATAGGGTGAACAGTGAAGACAGACTGTTCTTCGTCATGTGATTATAAAAGACAACAGACTTCATTATCAGAAAAAAATATTTTCTTGATAAAATATTAATTTCCTTGCAAACTTCCCGAATGCCCCCCCCCCCCATACAAATAAATCAGAAAAACAAGAAAAAACAACTACCCCCAAGATAAACGATTGCATAGATGAAGTGGAAAACAGAATTTCTGTTGCTGTGTCTTTCATGACCCCCACCACTCAATATATTTGAACATCGAATCAGACTAATTATCAAAGAACTCTTTGTAAGGCACTTAACTTTGCCGCCATGGATAAATAAATTTTATCCGTCTCCCCCTTTTGTTTTTACCTTCCCATATCTCTTCCATGCCCCCCCCCCCTCTCTCTCTCTCTCCCTGTCTCTCTGCCTCTCACCCCAAACAAGCTTTCACCTACTCTCACTACCTTTCTCGGTCAAAATAAAGATATCTCACGACGCTCTGTGTTATGTTTTTTCTTTCTCTCTCTCTCTGTCTTTATCACTTCGAGACAGTGGTCAGCCACACGGCCTAATTCAGACGATTGAAAAATTGCGTAAGTGAAAGCGAACAGTAAAATGACGAATTTGTGAAAGGAAGATTGTCAAAATTCAAAAGAAAAACAAATAAGTGTGTATTGCTACATCATGTTATCACTGACAAAATCAAATAAAAGTTGGATGACATTTTCATGTGTTGAATGTTTTTGGACATTTATTTGGTTTCTTTTGAAATGGAAGCCAACAGTTATTCGTGAAATAAACTGTTATACACTATATAAGCCTTAATATTGGCCCCCTACGAAAAACAGCATACATGTGCTGATAGGGTGTACCATCCCACAAGTGGTAAATAAATAATTAAATAAATGAATAAATAGATAAATACAAAAATAGATAAAAATTGGCAATCATCACGACACTAACCAGAACTCGTCCAGTCCGCTCCCCTCCCCCTTAAAAAACACACACACAAGGGGGGGCGAACAGATAAGTATATTTCACCCTTGCACAAAAAAGTCATTTGTTTGTCATCACAATCATCTCGAAGGAAACATAATTCTCATTCGGACTTCTTTATGGCCACCTCCGATGACAGTTACATGTAGCTCACTAAAACCAAGAAGATTAATGTCAACATGACAACCAGGCCCTCATCAAGCAAGTGATTGAAACCATTCCTGATCAGGTGATCAATCACATGATTCCATACACACGCATTCAACATGCACTGTGCACTACAAGTATATTATGGACAACACAATACACACATTTTACAGTGCAGCCGCACAGCCACGTGTACACAGAATAGACGCAGGGCGGGCTGCGCAGGGGCACGTGGCTCGCAAAGATTGATTTTCGCTGGATTATCTCGGGCTGAAGAAAACACAGCTACATAGAAGTACAAGGGCCAATGGTCATGCATGGACGGATCGGACGACCTACATGTATTTAAAGTTCTGAATGAGCGGTAAGGCTTGGCTTGAGTCTGCCTCTAAATTTGAAAGGCGTTGCAGGTGAATAGATGGCTTTTTAGTTTAATCGCGATGACGGAAACAAGTTGTATAGCATTCGGGTTAATTTTCCGGGTTGAGAGAGCTTGGCAATGAAGCCCGGTTCGTATTTTCCGAACCGAACCAGCTCAACCCGGTGGGATTCAGTTCGGAAGATGATCCGAGCTACAGCATTACTTGTCACGGCATTTGGGAACAAGTATTGGTGATGAGGTATGCTGGTAATCGGCTGGTGCGAAACTGCATTTAGCACCCAAAACTTATGTAGTGTAACTTTTTAAGAATTTGTTTCTGTATTGCTATTTCAAAAAAAAAAAAATGCGCACTTGCTCTGTCATGCATAAAAGTAAACGCAGAGCCAGAGAAAGCTCAGTTTCTTCAGATGGTGCACAATGACTGGGCACTCGCCACCATTCTAAAGAAACCTTGCATGCTCCACTTGTTCACTGCAGCCAAGTTATATGATGAATAGCTATTATGAAAACTGACAGTGTAAGAAAATAAAGCATTTATCCCATGTAAAAAGAGAAATTAAACCAAACATTGCCACCATTATTTTGCCACACATAGGGATGTAACTGAGAACAAGGTTATATCATAACCTAGACCAAAAGCTTCAGTCTCTGTTTTGTTGGTTGTTCAGCTGAACTCCGTTGGCTTCACTCACCAAATACAGAGACCGAAGTTCTAGCGCGATCTGTACAGGGGACTCAATGGCCATATGTTCATGTACTTAAGATCGGATAAAACGGGGAAGTGAATTTGCGCAACAGCCGAGGTAAGCTAAGTCACTGTTTTTGTTCCTATTAACTTCATTTTTCTCTGTTTTTTTGCAATTAATACCAAGAGGGAATATAAATTTGCATTTTGGTCGCGTTAATTTTCAAAATTTCATTAATTTAAGACAAAATTTGAAGAGCCCCGACGGGGGATTTTGCATTGCAAGTCCTCTAATGGTGGCTGCACAATAGCGAGCCGTCTGTGTACGAGAATTGAAAAAAAAATGTTAAAAAACTCCTCGAAACAGACGGCTGCCAGCTGTCTAATCATAACCGGCATGCTCTGCATTTCCACTAAATTGCACTTGGCTGCAGTGCATGCATTTAGATAGCCATGTCAATAGTAGTGCACTTTCGCACCCTGAAGTCATCGAAGTCAATTCGCAAGCTTCGCCAACAGCAAGCAATTGAGGCTGAGCAGAGTAAACTCCCGGCGGGGGTGCGAAAGTGCACTCTATCACCATTTTTGACTGATATTATCAGTGATAATGAATCTAAAATTATTGGTAAAATATCGACGAATATATTTTACCTGCTTCTACCACAATACTGCCTGGTTTCAGCTCTAACTCGATCGTCAATAAGCTGATATCTGGAAAATACAACACTTGAGTTCTATGAGGAAGATTTTCAGTCCATAACTCTGGAGTAGGATGAAGCACGTAAACCCATCCTTTTCCACCGACAGTCGATAATTTCGACCCGTAACGTTTCCCGATGATTTCAGAGTGGCGCAGGGCTCCGTACTTGGTTTGAGTTGTGCACCCAAAAACCATTTTTAGCGGCATCATTGAATCATGCCCAAGAAAAATGATCACTGTGTCATTAGGACGAACCTTTTCCTCATATCCTACAAAACTCATGATGATCGACTAACTACCAAATGACTTTGATAAGTTTTATTTTCGAAGACAGGGTGGTCAAGCTGCCGCAGTGCATTGGCTACGTGCAACATCCACCACACACGTGTTGTCTGTTTATGTATGGATCACCGATGGAGGGGAAAGAGTGAAGGGGGTTCGTCGGTTCGATCGTATTATTATGGGGTGACCATAATTTGCGCACATTTAAAAATTATCATGAAGTTGATTTTCAATTAAAAATATATGTATCATTTATAAAAAAGCTAACAGTATGATTATTTATGTAAGGTCCATATAATTCAAATCCACAATACAGTACGACCATAGAGCTATCTCTGTTAGCTCCATGGTACGACAATACACCACAGGTGGTATGTACTTATATAGGAAGAAGAATTCAGTTCTTATTTTACTGGTACCTTGATGTACATGTATATGAAGTTATTTATCAGTTTATGATTTTATAAGTATTTCATTGTTGTTTATAAATGTTGAAGTCACTAAAAAGCAAATAAAAAAAAAGGCCTACAGGTTTTTACTAATTGGGAGTTGGTAAGGCTACAGAGACCAATTTAGACCAAATACTTTTCTCCTGCTTTTGACAATTTTAATTCCCTTTTCATGGTTAAGAGCATATCATCCACCTTGTAATCATTTTTACCGTACATTGTGGAGAGCCTATTTGCTAAATTTACCAATGACAGATTTTGTGACACTATCCCTTAGGGTCAATAAATTTGTATAAACCGTGCAGTTTAACCAATGGTTAACCATGTCAAATTTTCAAGATCATTTTGAAATCACAAGGCCCTTATATTGCTAAAATTGAATAGAGTAGTTATCAGTTATCCGGTATTAGCAATATAAGCACATTTTCATATCATGGGATAAAGGTCAAATGTCATTTAAGATAACTTAACTTTATATAAAATCAATGAAATTTGTGTGAAATGGTTTTATTGAATCAGAATATAATTTAACATGAATTTTTTTGTAATAAAAAATATCAGGCCCTATTTTGTTCGCTGAAAAATAAATATTCCATGAAGTTTGCATAGTCCTGTAGGAGCCTCAGTCAACCATTTTGTGAATAAAAACTTTCAGATCATTGGACCCAGGTCAAAGCGGCTATTTCAGACCAAAATCTTGGATGAAATTGAAATTAAATCCTAATATCAAAAGCAAACCTTCATATCCATATAGCACATATCAAGTACACAAGTCTAATGATCGGCTCAGATGGGGGTGGTAATAGACTAGCTAGGTGGTCATCAATGGGGCCAGATCATAGCGTACTATCATGCGACCTATTTCACTGAAATTAACTTATGCAGTGGTGCTAAGCTTGCAAATTAGTGAACCCTACCAAAAAATGAACATATTTAAAGTGTTCAAGATAATTGTAGAGTCAGGTGAGAAAATATTCCATTCAATAAATTTATCTGGGCTTGCCGAACATTGAGGCGTTGTCTACATTCGACACTCAGTATGAAGGAGTGCAATTTCTGTTGGGGTTCAATAACTTTTGAGCACACACAACTGTATGTAACTGGGGTTAATTTTTATTCTATGGTATTGACTTGTTAATGACTTTGTTCTTTTCTACTCTTTCAGTTTCACTCATCTCAATAAAATATATATTACCGGTATGTAATAATTAAACAACCACATTTGTGTTATTTTGAGCAGTTTATTATCAAATTATTCAATAATCTTTGTTTACAATTTCTAAAAAAATATATATGATGCTATTCAATAAGACATACAACTGACTCCATTAAAATAAAGTGGTTGAATTTTAACATCATATATGAAGAGAGAAAAAAAAGAGTTCCAAATGTTATGATTTTATATGAATAGCTTTTTGAGTTTACCAAAATCAAATACATGAGTGAAAAAAATAACACATTAAAACCCCTACATGTCATCAGCAGGCCTCATCTGTTAAAATGGCACATTATGCACTTGCTCAGATTGGCTTGAAAATTATTTAAAAATACATTGTACACACATGTTTTATTTAATGGCATGATTGGGCTCAGCAACAGAGAATTTTGATCATATCAGGGAATGTATTAAAACAATATCAGTTGATGAAATTATCTATTAATGATAAAATAACATCAAATGCACAAACAATGAGAAACTTTTAAATTCTGAACATAATATATGATATGATAATAATTTCAAGCAATGAAAATTACTTCTATAAGATAATACTTCTTTGACAAACTATGGACCTACGCAGAGTAGTACATGTATACTAAATCCTAATGAATGCAATAATTAAACACAAATTCAAAAGTTTTTTATATGAAGGTGAGATATATAATTATAATCAAGAATAATCTTTTTGAATTTCAATAATTACTAAAATAAACATACACTTCAACTAAATATAGAATTAGTCACCTTATTCATACTTTGGGTATATGAATATCAATGCAACAAAATATGAGTTTAATCTGTACAGGGGCCGCGGAACGGTTTTCAAAGTGGGGGGGGCTGACCATGCTAAAAATCACAATTATATGGTAATTTTTACGTTTTTTGTACACGGTTTTGGAAAAAAGTGGGGGGGGGGCTGAAGCCCCCCCCCCCCCCCCCCCCCGGTTCCGCGGCCCCTGTTGTACATGTAAAATGTTGCATGGGATGACTGTACTCCTCATTCCATTAAGATATTTTAGATGCACTATTATCACACAAAGTTACATCATCTAAGTTGAAAAACAAATGAAAGTTAAATTGCAAATATGTGTTGCATTAAAACATACCTATCATATGATATTCTGCAGTAAGACTGATTTAAAACATGTAATTTGCTTGGACCCAGTTTATAGCACACTACATTCTATTTTTCATCATAAAAATCTAATTATGACAAGATCAATACTATTCTAAAAGGGCCATATGCCCCATCACCTATTGTCCTATTGTTCCTTGCAATGAAATCCTCTTGTAAATATGATGAACAAATATCGCTTTGAACTTTCACCTTGAAAAACTAAATTTGACGAAACTTGACAAAGTAAAATATCAAATCAAATTAAATTGCCAAAAATGCAATACAAATAATACTACAGATCCTCCTGGAGAAATTTGAATGATTTAAACATAATTCTACTCTGTTTTGTTGTGTGAAGAGTTTTTTAACTGATATGCTATTGCTTCATGAAAGATATGATTACATAAGCCATCACCCTAGGGTGGCGAATGAGATTATAAAAGACTGGGGGGGGCTGATTCAGCCCCCCCCCTCGACATTTTTCGCGATAAATCCGCTGCGCGAAATTTTTTGACCGCGTCGCTCGCTGACTTTTTACTTTCAAGTCTCGCGCAACTTTTGAGACCAAAATTGTGACCCCCGGGTACGCGGTTCCAAAATTACGCAACATTTCGTAAGTGCATGCAGACCCAAAATTACTCAAAACCGTGAATTTGTGTACAAATCCAATGCAAATAGTGTTCTTAGCCAAAATTCATAAATGTTTCATTATTTTTCCTTTTACTGCTTAAAATCAATTTTATCTTGTTTATGGTCAAAATAAAGTCCCCGACAATTTCCATTGAAAAAACAATAAAAAACAAAAAGTCGAAAAACAAAGAAATACATAAGAAATTTAGAAAACAATAGAATACATAAGAAAATAAATTTGATTTTGAAATTTTTTTAAAATCAATTTGATCAGATGCCTATCTAGAGTATATGAAACAAAAATTAGCATTTCAGGGGCATTATTTTATTAATTAGAGCAAACTTATGATTTTACGCATAAATTAGCATAATTAATGAGACATGAGATTTTTTGCTGAATTTGATGTTATAGTTTTGTAGATAATGCCATGGGTAACGCGTGTGCCAATTTTCGTCGCGATCGCGCGATCAACGGCCGAGATCATAAGGGGGGGCTGAATCAGCCCCCCCAGTCTTTATAGGCGTCGAAATAGCCCAGTCTATTTAGGCTTAAAGTTATTGGTTGCCGTTCTTCATATATGGTCAAGATTGTCTTACTTTACTTTTAATTACATTAAGATTACTATAAATTTATCCTAAGAGACTTACAATTACAAGCTTCGCTTTTAAATAAGTCCCTCATTTTCATTTTCACATGCTAACTGTAATCTATAATTTGTCTAATCATCAAAATGTATCTGGAACAAAAAGAATTGTATATATTCCATCTATTTCTTACGATTTGTTAATTATTGAAGTATTCTTATGAGATTTATTGTTTTGTGCATTCATACATATGTATGTTTGTTATGTTTATTATCAGAAAATGGAAATAAAATAAACTAAACTAAACTAAAGTTGAGTAATGCTAAATACCTATAATCACTTAATTTTGTATCACATTCAAACCATATTTGTATGCTGAATATATACTGTGAATTCAAATCAATAAAAATTATAGCTGCTGATTCATTTACCTTTTACAAATATTAAAATGCATTCTGCCCTACATGAATGGATCAGTACCATTACTTAGAGCATTTTGGGCATCAAATCTTTGCCATCTTTTTTTATCTGGTCTAACTTCTCTCCACAACACGAAGATATAAGTCATCATCAGGTTTAAGGCTCATCTTGGAGAATTTAGGAGGAATCTGACCAGGAGAGGATTAGGAGGGGGAAAACAGAAAGAAAAAAAATTATTATTGATTATGACAAATCAGTTAACTGAAAACAAGCTTGTAATTATATAGTGACATTAATAGGGACAGTAAATCAAATAAATGCAGGGGTAAAATGGATTTGCGTGCACTTTACGGAAACAATTCTTGAAATTTGCAATTCTCTGACATTTTTATTTAAAGCCTTGGTTGTATTCAGCTCAAAAGCACTAGTCTGACCAGTATCTGTGTTTGTCATGCTGTACACAGTTTTCAATGTGTAACATAAACAAAACTAACAACGGCAGAATTTTCTGAACCAAAGTTTTGTCTTTGAGACTACATGGAGTGGGTGATGAGAAACAAAGTTAATGATTAAAGCAGTAATTAGTTTGTATGGAGGAACAAAGACAAGAGGAAAGTATGGTCTACGTTGTCTGAGGAGTTTCATAAAATGGTAGATGTGCATCAAGGTTCTGTACTGTTGCCATTGATATATGTGATTGATGTAGCTTATACCGAGAGTACAAAAGGAGGGTCGATGAGAGATGGGTTGTTTTGTAAGAGTGACACATTGGAGAGACTTGTGGAGAATTTTGAAATGGACGAAATCATTTGAGAATACGGGTCTGAAGGTAAATCTTGGGATGACAAAAGTCGTATATGATTATGAGCGAGATATGGTGTTCAAGCAAGATAAGATAGGGATTTTGTGGACAGGGAGAGAGAAATGTGTGAGTAGAAGGATGAGAAAACTTAAGTTGATGCTGATATGGGGTGAAAAAGCAGTGGTTGAAAAAGAACAAGTGGAATGCCTCTGGCAGTCTCACCTGCATCATGCGATTCAACATAGCAGCAGTGCTGACTTTGAAAACTACTATAACTCGCACAAGATGTTCAGTGATACTTGGTTACTCTTACTTCCAAGTTTTATGAACTAGACCAATACACTTAAAGAGATAGGATGGTAATTCAACAAATACCACCAATGTGGCCAAAGTTCATTGACCTCACATGACCTTGATCATGTGACCTGAAACTTCCACAGGATATTCAGTGATACTTGATTACTCTTATGTCCAAGTTCCAAAGTCAGATCAATAAACTTGCAAAGTTATGATGGTAATTCAACAGATACCCCCATTATGGCCAAAGTTCATTGACCATCGACCTTGGTCATGTGATCTAAAATGCGCAAAGGATGTTCAGTGATACTTGATTACTCTTATGTCCAAGTTTTATGAACTAGACCAACATACTTTCAAAGTTATGATGGTAATTCAACAGATACTCCCAAATCGGCCAAAGTTCATTGACCCTTTGACCTTGGTCATGTGATGTGAAATTCATGCAGGATGTTTGGTGATACCTGATTAACCTTATGGCCGTGTTTCATGAACTAGGTCCATATAATTTCTAAGTTATGATGTCATTTCAAAAACTTAACATTAGGTTAAGATTTGATGTTGACGCCGCCGCTGTTGGAAAAGCGGCGCCTATAGTCTCACTCTAATATGCAGGTGAGACAGAAATCATGTGCATAGGTTTAGGCAAGTGTTGAGGATTGTATGATAGGCATGTTATAAGAAGTGCTTATGAGGTTGACAAAGGCACTTAAAGGAGGAAAGGACAGCCTATAAGTGTAGACACAGAAGAAAGTGGAGGAGAGAAGAAGGGTTAGGTTGAGGATGCACTCGATCATACAGGGTGCAGGTGATGGGTGGTTGCCAAAAATGTGAGGTTAAACCAGCCTCATCTATTCAACAGGAACAAAAACAAATTTAAACTTTGAATTTGACTGCTCGAAGTACTTTTGTTTAGGGCCTAGATTGTAACAAAAATGTTTTAATTACACGAGTTGTGGGAGAACTTTAAAGGGGTACTCTGGGCTGGAAATAATATCTAAATAAATAGAGTATAATTCACCGAGCAATCTCATAACAAATAATGAAGTTATTGAATTTAAAACATTTTCTGAGAATTTTGTGAAAAAGTTATATGCATGTCGTAATAAATATTCATTAGGCAAGCTAATGATGTTATACCCGACTTTCCTTTTTCTTATACTATAACAAGAAAACATAATTATCAATTTTTTCATACCTGTGTCCCTTATCATAAAATAAGTTGCAGCAATGAATATCTAAGGCATCAAATCAGTAATTAATCAAATTTTGCATAACTTAGAGGAAAAAATTTAAATAATTTGAACATATTTTCAAGTGGGGATATAACATGGTCAATTTTCTCACTGAATAGAACTGTTTCCCAAAAATAATTGCAAATCTTAAAAAAAAAATACTGCAACTTTGTTATTCCTTTTCTGATCTTAATCAAGTTTTCAGTGTTTTGTTTGTCTGATTTTTCTTTAAATCTGCAAATCTTCTTTTTCAAGCTCTGAAGTACCCCCTTTAAAGTAAAAAATGAAGGGGGGGTTATGTTTCTAGGAATATACATATATTAATCACCAAGGTAACCCCAGTACAGTAAATGAAGCAAAACTGGTCTCGCAAACTGGAGACTGTCTATGACATTCATTGGACACTGACATTAACAGAAGTCTCTGATATTGGTGATAATTAACATCTTGTGATCATTTTGATATGGTTTCTTGCACAATACAAACTTACTGAAGTCTCTGGGCAAGTTTCAAAGCGGTACTTCTGAAGAAGACGAATGACGGCCATCTTCATCTCCATCAAGGCAAACCTCATCCCGATGCAATTCCTCGGACCAAAACCGAATGGAAACCAGGCCAATGGGTGGCGCCCTTCACGATTCTCTTTAGTAAATCTATCAATGAAGAAGAAAATGAAAGCCTAGTTTGTTCATCAATGACAAAAAAGAAACAAAGATTTGTATGACTCTCGCCCAGGATTTCTCAAAGGTCACATGAAGCTCTACATAATTTTTTCGCTTAATTACCACAGGGTGGAATTAATATTTATGACCCATAATGTGCTCTATGAAATTTAACAAAATCTTCTATTCCAGCTTTCACTTTGCTCCATCTTTGTGCCCATCAAAATATTTCCCATTCAAAATCCTACATATTGCACACAAAAAAATTGTAGATATTTTAGAACTTGACCTGCATGTTTGTGAATCATTCTCACTTTTTTTTTTTAGTTTATGCTACCTCCAACTGGAAAAAAATCCATCCATTGTTCTAGATAGACAGAGGCAATGGTCACAGCTCTTTTCAAATAAAAGTTAAATGGAGAATATTCCCTTATGTGTATAAAATGCACAGAAGAATTAGGGTAAAACAAGAATCACTGTTAGTAATTAATGATCCTTAATTTGAACAGTTTTCTCATACATGAACACTTGTTTCCAAAAGTAGATAAAAGAATGCATCCAATTCCATTAAAATTCTTAGTGAATTGATCTTACAACTGCACATGCTGGATGAAAGCCAATCTTCCCCTTGATAACATATCCTTTACGTGATTATACACAGTTAAAAACAGTAAGTTGCCAATTCGTCTACTGCCAACTCGTCCACTCACCACACGGTCTACCTTCATTTAATCTAATGCCATTCCGTCCAATAACATTTCTTCTAACAACCATTTAGTCTCATAACCAGTTGGTCTAATATCCATTTTATTTTCATTCATTTTGCCCAATTAAAGGGGGGAGTGAACTGCGTGTGGTCTCTCATTGAACATATGTTATAAATAGTCTTAAAACATACTTTTTCAGATATCTACTAATACTTCAAAGAATAAATTGACCTATAATTGTATTTGTATATAGAGAAACTAAAATGTTTTTAAAGGGAAAAGTAACTATTTTGCTACTTGGTAAAATAATTATTGCGGTATAAATGTATGGAGTACTTAATTAACATTAAAGCGTACTCTTTTTGCTCAAAAGACATTTGTTTATACAGGACCCAAACTGTGGAACTCGCTACCGAACAAAATTAAAAAATCTCTCAGTGTTCTCTCATTTAAATGTAAATTGAAAAAAGTTCTTACTTCAGAGATATTAAACTATACTCACACATGCGCAAGCTTACATGACAATTCTGATAATATACTGTCATCTCAAATGCTGTTGCTACTGTCAAAAGATACACTGTTTGCTGACCTCTTATTTCTTGTCTTATTTTACTAGCCCTATATGTGATTATATGTATTTGTATAGTTGTGTTTTTGTCTTCATGTTATGTCATGTCTGTTCTACTTGTCCCTCTCTCATGTATATCTCGTCTGTCTGTCTGTCTTTCTCTCTCTTCCTCCTTCTGTTCTGTTCTTAGTATCAGGTGCACTATTATTATTCTATTGCTATATAAGTAGTAATATATATATTGTTTACTTTTTCCTTTTTCAAACTGTATACGTATTTCCTATAGCAAGAATGTCCGTTCTTATTGATTTATTTCCTGTTTAAGGATAACTTATGATTATTACATACTGTTATTTTAGGGAACTTGCCTTGTAACAAGCTTTGCTTTTTTGCATGTTCCCCCCATATCCAAATTTGTTCATTATTATTATATGCTTTATCGTTCAGTAACATAAATTGTGTAATTTGTATGTCTGAGTTATATTATATACTTTGTGATATCATGGATATGGAAATAAAATGAAATGAAATGAAACATGTTATCATTCAAGTGGGTCTATATTACTAGACTACACTAGCATTATGGGTCAGGAAACTGGCCAGGTATGAGTAGCTGAGGACTCGAGATGGCACTAATGGTTCGTATTTGCTTCAACCCTCAGTCTAATTACATAAATTAGACTAAATGGCTAATGGATTAACTGGTTATTAGACGAAACAGTGAGTGATGAAATGGCAAATGATATTTATATTGGACATACTGATGGTAGATCAAATAATAGTAGACGAGTTGGCAATTGGACAAATTGGCATTAGACCAAATGAAAATAAACCACTGAAAACTTACCTATCAGGATCAAACTTTTCTGGGTCAGGCCAGATTGCAGGGTCACGGTGGATGGCAAAGACAGGGAACATCAATTGAACCCCTTTATTGATAGTGATACCATTGCAAACATGAGTTTCATTGCATTCTCGTTCAGTTCTGTAGAAAAGGATAGACATACGGAATTCAATAAGCATGTAACTGCAGAGCTGCCAACCTTTGAATATGAAAAGTTGTAATCTATAAGCTCAAAAGTCATAATTTTGATATAAAAGTCATAATTTCATGTGTGACACACACAGAATTATGTATTTAAAAAGATTATATAAAGAACAGATTCCTTTAAAAAAAGTTATCCTCTTTAAAGGCTCTTATTCAGAATCATCTCAGAACTTTTTTTGCATATATCAACGAAGAAAAAATCACATGATTGAGTCACTATTTAAGCATGTGACGATAACATTTAGAGTGATGTTAACAAATAATGATGATGCACAGCATTTGTATAGCGCGATATATCTGTGACCTAAGACTTGTCAGTGATTCTTGATTACCCATGTCCACAATTCATAAACTTTGAAATTTATGAGAGCAATTTAGTAATTGCCTCCAACATGACCACAGTTCATTAACATTAATGACCTTTGACTTTGGTCATGTGACCTGAAACTCGCTCAAGATGTTCAGGGATACTTGATTACTCTTAAGTCAAAGTTTTATGAATCAGATCCATAAAATGAGCTTGCACTTATAGACATACATGGAGTGGCTTCTAGTTATACTGAGAGAGTTGCGAAGCCACGCCTGCATCTCTTGCAAGTGGCGCTCTCGCTTGTCAATTTTAGCAGGGCTGGGGAACTGATATGTCTTGTAACGGGGGTCTTGGAAGTGTGGCTGGGCGGCTTCTGAACTGAAATTTTGTTAATCGGAGTATTTAGAGAACTGAGAATTAGGTCTGAAAAAATAAAAAAAATACCACCAATATATGTGAGTGTCCCCCCCCTCCCCCGTAGTCTCATTCTGCTATGCAGGTGCGATAAAATGCACAGTGCTGCATAAAAAATGGCTAGAAGGTACATTGCACAGAATTTAAGCATGCATGAAGATGTAACTTGCACATGCATGCACATGCTATTTGCTACATCCTTGATCCTGTTTCACAATTTAATACTCACATAATACCGGCAGGGTAGAGTCGAAGAGTCTCACAGACAACATTGTCCAGGTAGGGCATCTTTGCAATGGATGTATAGCTAACATCATCTCTAGTTGGAGTCAGACTGTCAATTTCTTCAATGAGTTTTTCTTGAACATCAGGATTTGCAGCCATGGCATATGCCAAGAATCCCAGAGTGACATTGATGGTTTCATAACCAGCCAAAAAGAATATCATAGCCTAGTAGAGGGAAGAGGGCAAGTAATAATACATTGTCTTGAAATTATGTATGCATGAAATATACAAGAGGCCATCTCATTCATGACAAACAAGCAGAATGGCCTTAATCATCACAAGTGATGGAAATAATTAGGGAGAACATATGAAGTTTCAATTATAAATGACCAGCATGCGATGGAATCTTTCAACATTTATGAAACTTTATAATAATGTGAAAACAGTCAGTTGCAAACACTAAACATAAATTGTTCAGTCTGTCTTTTAAAATGTTTGAATAGTGCAGTATTCCTCTTTATTATATAACACAAATACATTTAAAATCTACCACAATTTTGAATCCTCTATTTTGGGGATAATAAAAAAAATTCAATAATGAAGGGTTTTACAGATTTCTTTTTGGTTTCGGAAGAATGAAAAAAAATGTATTCAAACAAAACAGAAAATTAATCAAAATTACTGAAAGACATACTGTATCTAACAACTGAATTGAAAAAGAATGATTACATAGATATACATACCTGACCATATATCTCATCCCTCGTTAGAGTGGTCTTCTTGCTCTTCTTGAAGTAGCTTTCATTTTCCCGTTCATCAACTGAAGCATGGATATCATCTTCTGATTTCTTCTCCTGCAATTTCTCTTCTTTTATCTCACTTTCTGATTTGTATCCCTGCTCTGCATTCATTAAAATCTGAAGAAAGTCCTTCATCTGAGAAAACAGGGTATATGGAGGGGTTAGTGGTTGTGATGACTTATGAATGATAAAGATCTGAACAGATCAATGCCGCCAGCAACAAAGTTAATGTTCACCATTTTATCATCCTGAATTTCCTGTCACTCAGCCTTAAGGAAATACTGGTATTGAAATTCTGAAAACGACAATATTTTTGTCAATTATATATATCAATTTATTATATTTTATTTCGCTTGTCAATTTTTTTCTGGTACAAAATCCTTTATTTGTGGTTGAAGACCTTTTTTTTTTAGTTTGTCAAGTTTTTTGGTGGACGAATTTGCCCCCCCCCCCCTCGTGGAAAAAATCCTAGGTACGACACTGAATAATTGGCATTCATCAATCTACGACTGCTCAAAGTGCTTCACAATTTTTATTAACCAGTCACTGGATTCATAGTATTTCAAGCAGCATGTTAGGTGTACACTTGCTGAACCAACCTCAATGACTGTTGTTTCCTACCGGTACCCAATGAGCACCTGGGTAAGAGTGGCAAAGTGTAGAATGACTCCTTGCCAAAGGACGCTAGGCCATGGTGCGATTCGAACACACGACCCTCTGATTACATGGCGAGAGTCAGACCGCTACACCACGCCGCTTCTACACAATATATAATCCTTCCCAAGAGAGGCAGCAATCCACTATTGGGTGATCACTTTCCATCCTGTGTTAACTTTTCTTTCCCTTCTGATAACTTTCTTAATTAATGCCATATCCACCTGACATCTAAATAGCTCCTTAACCATAAAATCACAGTTAAACCATATAATCACATCTCATCTATTGAGGTTAGCAAAGCAAGAAAACTTTGCAAACATTACAAACAGGAATGCAAAAAAAAGTCTTCACATAAATTCCAAATGGGTGAATGCTCAACAAAGTATAAAAAAGTACTGCTTCGGTAATTACCACTTGCCTACCGAGAGGCTGTTAACTATTTCAAAGGTGAACATAAACATACAGACTCTTAGCTCATCCCACCGCTGCCACAACATTAAATGAAGACATTAGTCACAATAATCTTGGTGGTGTAATTACATGTACATAATTTTGGATTTGCATAACAATAATCCCTTTATCGTCAAATTTGCTTTTTCAGTTGCTACCAAACCTGGATTTAAGCATTAAACATGAGCTTGTAAACTCATGAAGTTATGGCAGACCTTTCCATAGTATACCTTTGAGCTTGGATTTTCCCTGCGAGCTGTGATTGTTTGATCAATTACAGAGATGAAGAATTGCTGAACTTTATTTGACAGAGCACTGACTCTAAAGTAATCCATCACTTTACCAATGGTAGGGAAAACACCTGAAAACAGAGAGTATGAAAAATTATTTTGATAATGATAACTTTGTCTGCATTTAACCCATTCACAGGTCAAGTTCCCCTAACAATAACCTGCATGATATAATATGAGAAAAAAAGACGAAGCATAACACTGAAAATTTCACCAAAATTGAATATAAAATTATAGAATAAAAGAAATACATGTATGTTTTTACGTGTATGATGCAATCTGTCTGCTCTTATTGAGGCCGAGTTGATCTGTTATAAATGGAATAATTGAATACAGTTTTTTTTCCAAAGTATGGATAGATCATTTATTTATCATTTACTTATTTATTTTTTATTTATTTATTTATTCATTCATTCATTCATCCATTCACCCATCCATCCATCCATTCATTCTTTCTTTTCTTTAGTTGTATATTCATTTATGCATTTTTAATGCAAGTTTTTTATTTATTCATTCATTCATTTATTAATCAAAAGATCTTTTACACGCAGAATAACATGTTCAGGTAGATTATTGTTTGCTTCAGGTGTTTGCAAATTATTTGACTGATGGATATGTATTTTGTTACCGTATTCCAGAACTTGTCATAGTTTATACTTTTGTTGTTATTATATTAATGTTTTATACTAATACCCTCTAAAAAATGCGTGGTCGGAATTTGCATGGTTTTACGTGGTCAAAATGATTTCACCACGTTTCGTGGTTGTTTGATCGACGAAACAGGTTTTTTGGTCAGAACCACTACTAGAATTAACCACGATGATTAGTTATACTGACCACGCAGAACGTGGTCAGATGAAAGAGCATAATTTGACGTTTCGTGGTCACGGTTTGATCGACGATAATTATCTTAAAAATGCGTGGTCGGATTTTGCATGGTTTTACGTGGTCAAAATGATTTACCCACGTTTCGTAGTTGTATGATCGACGAAATAGTTTCTTTGTAGTGGTCAGAACCACTACTAGAATTAACCACGATAATTAGTTATACTATGACCACGCACAACGTGGCCAGATGAAAGAGATTAATTCGACCACGTTTCGTGGTCACGGTTTGATCGACGATAATTATACTAGTCATAAAAATTGGTTCATTTTTTGTCAGCATCAAGTAGAACTAACCACGATGATTATATTGCGACCACGTGCACGCAGAACGTTTCAAATGGAAAATAATCATTCACGCTTACTGGTCATTTTGGGTGACTCCGTACAGTGGCCAAAATGACCACGTAGCATTCAGGCAGTATATTGTAGGCCTATAACGTTATAGGCCTACAATATACTGCCTGAACGTGATCAAATTGTAACCACACTTTGTGGTCATTTTGGATGAGCAAGGGTTACGAACTCCGGTGACCTCAGTGGGTTCGATTCCCAAGTGGTGCGCTGGTGCCCTTTGGCATAAGGCATTTATCCTCATTGCAGGTCCCTTGGAGAGGACCTTAAGCCGTTGGTCCCCTGCAGTTGCTTGCTCACAGGAATTTGTGCTTAATTAGCAGTCAGGTAATAACCTCGATATAACATTATACATATCTATTTATTTTGTTTTTATTTATTTTATACTGCGGGGTAGGCCTGCTCAGTTCTTAAAAGATAATAACCCCACACCGTATAGGGTTAGCCAAAATGACCATAATTGTGTGGTTATATATTTAACCCAGTCGTGGTCAAAGTTTAACAACGCTTTAGTGGTCATTTTTGGTGACCCCGCACAGTGGGTTTAGACTAAAAGACCACCTAGCGTACGTGGTTACATATTTGACCCAAACGTGGTCAAATTGTAACCACTCCATGTGGTCGTTTCACATTCCGCACGTACATGGGGTTTGTGCATGCATATTGACCCCGCATATGCGGCGGGTACCCCGTTTGGGTCATTTTTTTATGACCCCGCATTTTTCATTATTATTTAAAGTGTTTGACCATGTTTCATATTGTTTGATCTACGATACTGTTATTAGAGGTTGATTGATCACATCAGCAGCGGCTTCGTTTATGTTTTGTCATATTCCGACCACGAACGCATGGTCATCAGATGGGCTGAATTTGATCCACGTACTAGCCTGCATATAGCAGGGGGTCGTTGATCGCCTAGCTCGCGTCTCGGATTGATACCGTGGCATAAAACTAACAACGGGTATTATAGTATGCACAAATCGATAAGGTAGATATAGATGGTTAACAATTAAAAGAAAATTTGGATATTGTAATCGCATATTTCAAAAAAATTATGACCAGATGTGAGATGATGAAAAATATAAATTAAAACAAAACCAGTCAAGTAACTACATTTTCTACATCGGCGCGCTCGAGTTTTTTTTTTTTAGTATACACGCCTACGCGTAGCCACGTTTACCGCCAATTTAATAGCTTGCTAGTAGTGTGCTTTATGGCTGCATGCTGCTGCTAGCTACATGTAGCTGTAGCTGCGGCCAGCTTGCTGCTATATGCGCACACGAGTTTGCTGGAATTTGCACGTTGGCAATGGCCATGGAAGCACGGTTGACCGAATGGGGCTGGGAAGAGTACATTTTAAAGTTCAAAGGTAATAATAAGATCTTAAACTTGAAGTTTATAATTTGATAAGTAGGCCTATTATACGCACCATATTATTTTTTAATATTTATATGAGATTGCATTGATATATGCGGATTCCGATTGATCGCATGGTCGAGTCTGCATGGCCCTGCCCCTGGCTGGATTTTAACTGCACTGTATATTAGCGCGTTATGGGCGCTAGCGCTAGTCAGTGTGAGTGTGACAGCTAGCATGTAAATGCCTCGTAGGCCTAACCAGACTTAGTTAGGTCAGGGATGACATAGATTTCTAGGGCCTTTATTATTATTATTTACAAAATATTTGGCGTTCAAAATACCAATTTTTAAGGCCGAATGCAGAAGAATTTATATGGCAGTGAGTCCAAACTTCGCGCGTGTCCATACTTCGCGGACGGTCATTATCTAAAAAACTAGCTAATATCCTTAAAATCTGACATCACCAACGTGAAAAGCGACCTAAAATTACCCTTAAGTGAAAGTTTCTTAGGATGACTTCAGTATTCATGAAAATATTGGCAAAAGATCGGCAAATTTGTCACCGCTAGCGCCCGTTTTGAAGAAATCAACAAGCATCACGATATCACCATTTTGCAAGCAGAAATCATCAAAAATGTGAGTTAAATTTGGTACGAACCGATTCTATAGCATTTTGCCATCAATCTGATATAAATATTTCACTTTTTGAGCTTCAGTTTTTGTTTATATCTCCACAAAAGCTTTGGTGCGCGAAGTTAGGTCACACTTTCCGAACGGTTTTCCAGCACAGCCCGCATTCGCCGATCGGAATAGAATTTTTAGATCGCGATAACGGCGAAACCCCTTGACCTACTTTACATTTTCGTCCATGATTTTATAGTGTACGATCTTGCCGTCAATGTGGTAACTATTTTTTGAATTGGTTTTGTATAAATTATGAATATTTTGTGAAAAAAAAATTGAGCCTAATGAATAATGTTAAAAAGTGCGCGAAGTTTGGACACCCCATCATAAATAGTAGGCCTGTACCTAGGCCCAATATATTTAATCTAGACTAGGCCTAGAGGTCTAGGCCTACAAATTTTCGATTTGTGTTTAAAATGTGATCCCATTGACATTTCAAAATAGGGTCTAAATTTGGTATCATAGTTGCACATTTTTTGGTGCTAAGCATTTTTTTTGTTTATAATGAGCCACGTCTTTATTATCGACTATAATTGAGATCGAATGAAAATTGTAAAGACTAAAGTTTAATGCGACCTCTAATGCCTTGAAACAAATTTAAGGTTTTAGGCCTATTTGATTAATTAGTCAGATTTTATGAGAAAATAAAAAATCAGATTACACTTAGACTAGATATAGACTAGATCTCGATCTATCATCTAGACCTAGCTATGCCTATGGATCGTACTTTGCAGATCTAAATTTAAATTTCAAAATACCATTCCCCGGAGCCCTATGGCTGCCATGGACCATGCCTGTGCTGTGCAGAATCACACACAGTTCATGCTTAGGGCGTGTGCACTCGTGCATTTTTGTGCTTTTCATGCCCCTGCGCCGCAGGCGAAGTCCGGAGGGGGCGTTGAGCGTTGCCCATGCCTGTGTGTCCCCCACTTTGTTCCGCGCAATAACTTGAAAAATATTTCATGGATTTTAAATTCTTTTGGCGTGTAGGTAGACGACACCAAAATACAGGCTAACTTCAAATTCGGAGGCCGCAGGTTAAAGGTCACAGCTCATTAAATATGCTAGTTGGTTTCTGTGCAATAACTTGCAAAAAATATTTTATGGATCAAATTGAATGTATTTCTGATCACGTTAACCGGGGGCATCTGTTTCCAAACATCTGTGTCCTTTGCAGAAGCGGATCTAGAGAAAAAAATCCGGGGACCATTTTTTAAAATCTTATCTTTATTTTAAACTTGTAATTTTATTTTATTCTATTTCTATGTATTTATTTCATTTATTATTATTATTATTTCTTTTTGGGGGGAGGGGGGGGTTGGGCGAACAAATGTCACAGGGATTTGTACAGAAACATCCAAGGCGTCTCTTCTGCCAGTCCATCATATTTGACTGAGATTTGCCAGTGAATATCAGTGACAAGCTGTTCATAATAAAAGTATTAGGCTAACAGTGCTTATTCCAAGGCCCCCAATTCTTTGTATCTGTGTTGTAAACTGGCTTTACATTCCAGGAAAATGCAACTTAATTTTACAAATTTTCATGGGGGTTAATTTGGCAACGACCTCTATACCACAAATAGTGGTGTTTTAGATGCAAGAAAGCGTCATTTTCACACACAGATTTTCAAAAATTTTCCCTACTGTGGGAGGGGGGACACCTCGCTCGCTCGCTTGGACTCGGTCGCTACGCTCCCTCGCATACCACCCCAACCCCCTCCCTTATAAAAAGCTGGATCCGCCCCTGTCCTTTGGACACATCAAATTTCTATTTTTTTGTAGGTCTACATGGAAGATATTGTATTTGACAATTTTCATAAATTATTTTAATTAAATCACTAAACAGTTAGACTAAATGTATTAAGTTGAAATTTGGTCCTATCTAGACTAGACTATAAATAACAAGATCTGCAAAAAAAGTCAGTTCATTTCTGAGATAGAAATTTCCTGCAGACACACTAGCCTACTACTTATGCTATTTTTTCTTAGATGTTTGTATGATTTGTATTGAAGACAAAGCATTGCAAGAATTGTGTTACCCGAGTAGTCTAGTCTAATCTAGGAGTAGGACTAGATCTCTTAGACGTACCAGACTAACGCCGTAACGGTTAGGTTTAACTTTTATCAACTTAAAGAGGTCAGAGCGCCTGCGCTGGCACAATCTCTACGAGAAAGACATGCATTTATCTTACTCTTATACGTAGGTGATCGATATATTTTTTTTCTTGTGTGTACTTAAACGATAACATAGCATTTGAAAGCTGAACAGATATAGAAGAAATGAACCCCAAAACAATATAAAAGTTGTGCTGAAAATCGATAAATTTTGATGTGGCGAGTGATTACAAAGGCAAAGCACACAGGTATCCTAGGTAGACTATAGACTAAATGAGGTTTCATTCCTCCCTGAACACGTGGAATTTTTGCATTATTTTAACATTTTGTGCTCCAGGCAAGGAGGTCCTAATCATCAAATTCGTAAAAGTTGAAATATAATTCAAATAAAACACATAAGAAATAGTGAGTGGGTGACATCATCGACTCTCTTATTTAGATGTAACTGGCTCGTTCATATAACTATTTTGTTAAAAACTTGGAAATGTCATGAATTTCTATTTAACATCCGATTTTGATGAAATTTTAAGAATTGTGCTTGTTAGCAAGTCCAAGAATTCGTGTGCGTGTGTAGGAATGGGACATTTCAGAGGCTTTAGTGACCTGAAAAATAGTGCTAAATGATTTTCATTAGATTGAATACCCTCATTATGGTAGACATCTAGAAGAATAATCATGGAAAAAATGATGACATTTGACCTTGACCTTTTAGAGAGAAATATGGGCTGTTACGGGACGCAGAAAAAAGACAACTTTTGAAACATTTTTTTCAAGTTGAGAATTCTCTGAAAGTATTTCATTTGACAACTTGTAACTTAGTGTGATAGAAGTCACAATACTCTAGTATATCTAAGGCAAGTTTCATGTCATAAGCCAAATCCCTCTAATTACAGACTCTAATTAAACAAATTAATGACATGTTACGTATGGGACAGTTATTTTTGTCCCAATAGAGAACGTACACAATTTTCCCCAAAATTAAACAAATTGAAATAATTTAAAATATGGAAATAACAAAAGAGTTTCTGTCTTTTAAAATTTTCTATTGAGACATATTTGATATGACTGAAGAGGAAATTAGCCATTTCAATATTTTTTTTCTTGTTTTTCATGGTTTCATGAATTTCTTATGTATTTTTATTTTTTTTCATTTTTTTCATATCTTTCAATTTTCACAATTTTTTTGCTTCAGTTGTTTTCATTAATCAGTATTCATAATAAATCTTTAACAAGTGGAATGCCTCTGGCCGTCTCACCTGCATCACGCAGTTCAATATAGCAGCAGTGCTGACTTTGAATACTACTCTAACTCGCACAAGATGTTCAGTGATACATGGTTACTCTTATGTCCACTTTTTATGAACTAGACCAATAAACTTACAGAGATATGATGGTTATTCACCAAAAAACCCCAACATGGCCAAAGTTCATTGACCTTACATGACCTTTGACCATGATCATGTGACGTGAAACTCAAACAGGATATTCAGTGATACTTGATTACTCTTATGTACAAGTTTCATGAATCAGATCCATAAACTTTCAAAGTTATGATGGTAAATCAACAGATACACCCAATTCGGCCAAAGTTCATTGACCTTTGACCTTGGTCATGTGACCTGAAATGTGCACAGGATGTTCAGTGATACTTGATTACTCTAATGTCCAAGTTTAATGAACTAGCCCAATAAACTTCCAAAGTTATGATGGTAATTCAACAGATACCCCCGATTCAGCCAAAGTTCATTGACCCTAATGACCTTTGACCTTAATCATGAGACCTGAAACTTGCACAAAATTTTCAGTGATGCTTGATTACTATTATGTCCAAGTTTCATGAATCAGATCCATAAATTTTCAAAGTTATGATGGGAATTCAACAGATATCTCCAATTCGGCCAAAGTTTATTGACCCTAAATGACCTTTGACCTTGGTCATGTGACGTGAAACTCATGCAGGATGTTCAGTGATACTTGATTAACCTTATGTCCAAGTTTCATGAACTAGGTCCATATATTTTCTAAGTTATGATGACATTTCAAAAACTTAACCACAGGTTAAGATTTCGATGTTGATTCCTCCAACATGGTCTAAGTTCATTGACCCTAAATGACCTTTGACCTTGGTCATGTGACATGAAACTCTAATAGGATGTTCAGTAATACTTGATTAACCTTATGGCCAAGTTTCATGAACTAGGTCCATATACTTTCTAAGTTATGATGTCATTTCAAAAACTTAACCTCAGGTTAAGATTTGATGTTGACGCCGCCGCCGCCGCCGTCGCCGCCGCCGTCGGAAAAGCGGCGCCTATAGTCTCACTTTGCTTCGGAGGTGAGACAAAAACTAAAGAAAAGGTAAATTATCACTTTTTAGAGCATTCTTGAAATTTGTTTTTCTCCATTCACTTTGTACACAAATCTCCCCATCAATCATGTGTATCTATACGTAACATGTTGTCCCATACGTAACAATTTTTTATTCACTTTTAATCAAAAAGTAAACTCTGTTTTTGAAACTTTTTGGGGTATAACATTTTCATACTTTATAGATTAGAACTTCCCAGAGACGCAACAATACAAGTATTGTATTATGAGAAATAACTTAAAACATCCTCAAAATGCTACGTATGGGACATTCCATCCTTGGACTAGACCTAATTTGCATAATTAATTAGATGACACCACTTTTTTTCCCCGAAAGTAATAAGATGTTAGGGGGTCACCTATGACTAAATCTCACAAGTTTTCTTTGTATTTTCAATGAGTTTTTATAATTGTCCCATACGTAACGCCCATTTTACCAATTATGCAAATTAGGTGCCCGAAATTAGCATAAATATGCATATTATAAATTTTTTTCTTAATGAAATTTTAAAATTCAACATTTGGGCTTTCTTACCCCACCAATGATAACTTCTTAAATTAAAGATACAATTTTGCCTTCTAGGGTGACATTTTCTTGGACTTGCCCTTGTCTGATTTTTCTCTATTGATTCAAATCAACATTTTTCTGAGGTGGACTTGACCTTTAATGGATTTTGGGGGTCGATTTGCCAATTTGCCTCAGAATTAAATAGTGGATTTGTCATTGAAAGCGTTGCCAATTCGTACCAAGAAAGAAAATAAGAATTCCCTACAGAACACTGCAAAAATGATGATTGGTTGAGAAATAAGGAAGTTATCACATTTTGAATTTCACTTTTTTTTTAAACACTTCTTGACCAGGGCTTATAAATATTCAAATAAGCAAGTTGATGGTGTCATACCCTAATATTTTCTATATATTTGATAGACACAAATTTCTAAAAAAAGAAGAGTTTTAGCTGATACTGGTAGTCACACCTCATATCAAAATATATAAATATCATTTATTATGGGTGATTTTAAGGCAAGTTTTATATTTTCATGCTGAAATATTAAATTATTGACATTTCTGTATATGAAATAGTGTACTTAAAAATGTAAGTGTGTGACATCATCAACTTGCCATTTTGAATATTCATAAGGACTGGTCAAGAAGTGTTTTATAAAATTTCATAACTTTCTTATTTCTTATCCGATTTTTGTCATTTTGAACTGTTCTGTAGGGAATTTTTTTCTCATTCTTTGTTATTTAATCAAATTCTGTTCCATATTTCATCTTTTAAGGCACTTATGATTGTACTGGATCACCAGTGCTGCCATACACATATCTATCCGATGTCCCCCGCGGAAGCTCAGCCAAAATTTGTGTGAACGTGTAACGCGGTGCTGAACAAAAGACTGATTTCTATGTCAAATTCACTTTGGAAAAAATACTTTCGTGCAAAACTGATTTGAATTTGGATAGTCTTTACCTTTTTTATGTGATATGTTCATCCATCAAAGCATTTAGTAAAATAAAAAGAGCAACATAATCCCCAAACACAGCACTTTTGCCGATGCTTGCACGATTCTGTGCTCTACCGGGCCGAGTTCAGGTCCAGTCTGTAGACTAGAGAATTTTTTTCCGAACTATTCCAGTCCAGTTCTGATCCAGAATTCTTTCCGGGTATGAAACTGAACCCAGCCTTGAAATTACAAATGATTCTTCAAAGAATGGAAACTACTTTTTTCACGATACTGTTTCCAAAACAGTAGCTTATACATACGTATATAAGTACAATGTATGTGTTGACTAAAAATGAGAAATGCTTAAACATGTAATTGCAATAAAAAAAAAATTCATCACATTTATATAGGGCAAGCTGGGCCACTTAACAAATGCAAACAAAAGAAAGAATACTCCATCTTTAAAATCAACTAACACCACACATCATTTTACACCTTGCACTTTTCAGAGAATGGTATGATGATGATGCATTCCACCTTTTGGAAGAGGATGAAGGGATATTTTCTAAATTGTTTCCTGTCATGGGAGACAGACTGAAATTCAAGCATCGATATAGAGCCTACATGAAAGAATTGCAAGCCTCTCAGGTATCTTTCAGCTTTATTTTTACCTACATATCTACTGGCCAAGAACCTAAGAACTCATTGTACATCAATTAATACTGAGCATATGTGTTATGAATGAAATGAAGACCACATAATGTTTAACAAAGCTAGACCTTAAGGACAGCTTGCTGCAAATATTATAGTCATAACATGGGTTGTTGTGCTTTGTGTGCGATCAGTATGTACATGGAGGATGCAGTCAGCTGTTTCAGCATTTCAGATTACTGCACTCATTGATAGAAGGGGCTTTATTCAAGTGTGGTTCAGTGCCATGCAGTCAGGGTGGATGTTACCAAACTTTTTTTTGTATACTTGGAGCTTTAAAAGACATTTGGTAGCAAAACATAGTGATCTTTTTGATGGGAATGGCCTACATGTAGTTGATGATTTACAAGCAGAGGAAATTCAAGAACCAGCTTCAGATGAAGAACCAGAGCAGGGATTAGATGTAAATATTCCAGAACTAAATGAAGAAGATGGAATACTTAACCTTGATGACATCAAAGTGAAATGTGCACAGTTCATTTCGAACTTAAGATCATCAAGTAACACCACAAGTACTGTCAATCAAGTGACAAAATACACAACAGAACTTTTCACAGATGTGTTTGAATACATGACTTCCAAGACTGTCAGTGCAGCTTTAAGTTTAGGAGTAGATCCACAGAATGATCCTAGGTTAAAATCACTTCTCAGTGATATGAAGGAACTGGAAACTCCATTTAAAGATGTGGACACTGAACATAAATTCAAGAAGTTTCTACGAAAATTTGGAAAATTCGTCGAACCAGTTTCTGTTCCATTAGGAGTTCAGTATATCCAGGGGACAAATGCAGCCGCAGGACAAGTTGAGCAGAGGCCTGTTCAGAAAACATTTCAATACATTCCCATAGGATCTGTGTTAAAAATTGTGCTTGAAAGTCCTGGTGTGCTGAATACGATTTTTGAACACCACAACCAACAAGAAGGGAATGGGTTGCTGTTAGATTTCCAAGATGGTGATTATTGTAAACATCATGATTTTTTTATTAGAAAACATAGGATAAGAATACTCCTCTACATTGATGATGTTGAAGTCACCAACCCACTAGGAGGGAAGGCAGGAACCCACAAGCTAGGTTGTATTTATTACACCATCAAAAGCTTGCCAGCCAAATTTCTATCCAGCCTGAAGCAGTGTCATCTACTCGCTCTGTATAAATCAGCAGATGCTAAACACTATGGGCTCAACCCCATCATTCGTAGAATTGTGGATGACTTGAAAGTCTTGGAAGATGATGGCATTCATGTCAATACTGATGTCTATACTGGCAAATTGCAAGTAGCACTAGCCTAAGTAGTTGGGGACAATCACGGTGTTCATGGAATACTTGGCTTTACAGAGTCCTTCTCAGCCAATTATTGTTGCAGGAAATGCAAGATGCATGAGACCATGATGAGAACTCAGTGTCTACCAAATCCAGTTCTTGACAGAAACCAGCAAAATTACGAAGATGATATAGCATTGAATAGTCTCCCAGAAACGGGCATCAAAGGACCTTCCATCTTGAATGAACTGGATGCATTTCATGCAACTAACAATTATGCACCTGACATAATGCATGATCTATTGGAGGGAGTTTGTTCTTGGGAATTGAAGCTTGTCATAAGAAAACTCATAATGTCAGGCAAATTTACACTTGCAGTTTTGAATGACAGACTAACAAGTTTTGACTACGGTTTTCAAGATTCTTCAAACAAACCATGCTGCATAAGTGAGAATGACATTCACAACCCTTTCTCAGCATCTGGCCAGAATGCTTCACAAATGTTGTGCTTGATGCACCATTTTCTTCTAATGATGGGAGACCTTGTGGAAGAAAGCAACGACTATTGGGAAATACTTATCCTATTGAGGAAGTGTATGGACATAGTTTTCTCGCCAGCTGTCACCAAGGAGGACTCATCTACCTAAAACATTAGATCCGGGATCACCATGAGGTCTACATCGATTTACTCGGGGAGCACTTACGACCAAAGCATCATCTCATGCTTCATTATCCCCAAGCAATCTTGAAGTTGGGTCCTCTCCGTCAGTACTGGGCAATGAGATTTGAGGCTAAACATAATTTCTTTAAGCAGATTTCACACAAAATTTGCAATTTCAAGAACATCGCAAAATCATTGGCAATGAGGCACCAAATACAGCAAAGTCACAACTTCCTCAACAAATCAGCATCTGTTCATTCAGATCGGGAAGCTGGCCCTGGAGCGTCTGTGCTACTGGCATCTACTGATAAAGCAGATAGCATTGCTCATGCTCTTAATGGATATTCATTGTATGATGACATTTTCGTTGCAAAGTGGGTGAAGATCCATGGCACATTGTACAGAAAAGGGATGATGATCATGACTGGAAAGTCAGAAGACCTGGATCCAGAGTTCGGAAAGATCATTCATGTTGTTCTGTTGGATGCTTCTCGCGTAAAATTGATCATTGATGGATGGATAACAGAATCTTTCTCCAGGCATTTGCATGCATTTGTGGTCAAACCAAGGATCCCAGAATCAATACTAAGTGTGGACATTGACAATCTTCTAGATTTTACCCCTCTGCATGCAACAAAGGCATACCTACAGACAGACATGTGGTACATCACTCCAAAATATATGATTGCATAAGGTAAGTTGTAAGTTTTGTGTACAGACAACTTTTAAAATGTTTAGTTCTCGTAACATATTTAGTGTGTTAGCATTTTTATGAAGAATGCAAGATACTTATATGTTCAATACAAAACTAGGGAAGTATTCAAACTGATGATTTAACATAAAGCCTCATTTCCCTCACTGAATGAGTGGTTCATAATTTTTTCCCCATTTATTGGATGACTTGTCTTCACAAACACAAGTCATGATTTAAGGCTAATTTTGTTATCCCAAATGTCACTTTAGTAAGAGCTAGGTACGCCTCACCCACACTAAAGGTCCTAATCGATCGGCTTACATGATCATCTAGAGAACATAAGTTTTTCGCAATTTATTTTAATTCCATTGTGTACAGAGAAGATAGGGTGAAATTGTTTAGATAAAGTCACACCAATAGGGAGCATCAACATCGTTCTCTGGGCAATTAGATACTAATTACTGAAAATTATTTTTATGGAGTTTCTTCCTGCATACCTCGTTTACAAGTCATCGACTATGGAGCCAAACTATGTTGTATTCCATAGGTCCTTTGTGGGGTTTTGTATCGAGAGGTTTCATGAATTTGAACAGAGATATCATTCCAAAGTCAAAACTATTTAATTAAAATGTTGCTCTTGTTCTTAGGTTTTTGTCTCACCTGCATAGCAGAGTGAGACTAAAGGTGCCACTTTTCCAACGACGGCGGCATCAACATCAAATCTTAACCTAAGGTTAAGTTTTTGAAATGACATAACTTAAAAAGAATATGGACCTAGTTCATGAAACTTTGCCATAAGGTTAATCAAGTATTACTGAACATCCTATTAGAGTTTCATGTCACATGATCAAGGTCAAAGGTCATTTAGGGTCAATGAACTTTGGCCGATTTGGGGGTATTTGTTGAATTACCATCATAACTTTGAAAGTATGTTGGTCTAGTTCATAAAACATGGAAATAAGAGTAACCAAGTATCACTGAACATCTTGTGCGAGTTGTAGTAGTTTTCAAAGTCAGCACTAAATATCAATCTTTTCACTGATTTTAAGTTTTCAAATGAGTATCCTTACCATTGAAAGCATTTGTCTTAAAGCTATTTATTTTACATGTGAAAAATTGCACCTTAACAGAACAGGTAACCTATTTATCCAAATTATATCATGTACTAGATTTCTTCTATGCAATGTGTCCCCATAAAATGAAGTTCCCTTTAACAATCGGTGGCCACTATACGTCTAGTATGTATAATATCTAGTATGATCTAGTATGATGCTGGAAATGATATCTTCATTTAATTTCCACAAGATTTTTTGTCATAAAATGCTAAGCAGTAATTAGATATATGCATAGTAATTAGGTCTGTAACGAAAGGACGTCATAGAAAATGTTGATGTCCTTCCATTACCAACCTCATTAATAATACTATTCATGGTTTGCAGCATTTGTTTAAAGTTGAACATTTGTCCAAATTTTCTTGTAGGTGGGGTCTTAAGAGTGCAATACATAGACCGGGAAGTGAACACACAGAATCCCATATTACTGTCAAGAGCAACAATATGCCAATCATGCCACAATGGGCCACATCAAACATGTTAATATTTTAAAGATCATTTGATATTACTACATTGATTTTATGTCATATATTTGTACAAAACAAAATAATTAAGAGAGCCTGGGAGCACAGCTCCAAGAACAGTCATTCTGTACAGATCCCTGATACAAATGATTCAAAGGTTATCTGATATAAACTGTTCATGGATGAATTTGTAGTAGCCCTTCATTCTCTTTCCTTCGCATGTACCTCTATTTATGTTGCATATTTTTAATACAGTTTTAAAATAATTATTTGACAATATTCAAAACATTGTCTCTTTCACAAAAGTATTCATACCATACTCAATCTACATACATGTACTTTGTATGTATTCTTTTTCTTTTTTTTCCCATTAATAGACGGTTAATGTTTCTGACTCTGGCAAATCTCAAGTTCAGAAGTTAGGGGCAAGTATGTGCTCAAATGTCAGTCCGAGGGAGTCAAGGAGACACAAATATGATATGGTATGTTTTCACCTTTGGTACGTAGTAATCCCACCATGAACCCTTGAAGTAAATTAATTGTTATGAAAATAATTATGATGATAATGTAATGTGACCAAAGGCATCCTGGTTTATTGTCGGTATTCGGTAAGCAAATAATCACTTTATTCCTTTCACTATTTAGGTCATATGACTGAAGTCAAAGGTTATTCATTGAATATAGTATTTTATCGTATATGAATGGTGTTTTGGGGAATGATTATTCATTGGGTGTTTTCAAAGTCAGCACTGCTGCTATATTGAATCGCGAAATGCAGGAGAGACTGCCAGAGGCAGTCTCGCCTTGTTGATTGTTTTGATTGTTCCAATTGTTGATTGTTTTGATCGTTTCTCTGTGCACATCAAACACACTGCGCAAATGTTATTGTTGAGTGAGTAGTGTTATCTTGTCGTACCCACAAGCAGTTTGGCAAAAATTGGTGCATCTATATTATGCAATGGCTAAGAGAAGGAAAGAGCAGTCTCAAATTTAGGTGCGCGCATTGATTTTGGCTGCTATTACAGAATATAGCTAATTTAGATAAATATGCATAACCTAAGATCAACTTCTTAAGTTAATCTTATCTTCAACTTACAGAATACCAAAGTTGTTCTTGGGATCAAATCTAGGATGAACTCACTTTACAGATATACCACCAAGAATTGGTAGATGTAGACTTAGGGTACATAGTATGGTATACATATTTGTAAGAAGGAGGGGCTGAAAAATAGAGGGGGAAAAAACACTGTTAGAAGGTTACAACATAACATATCGTTTAATCAACCCATGTTTTTTTTCTAATATAAAATCTTATCACTATTTTGTAAATATTATTTTTAATGTGAACAGATCTGCATGACTGCCTAAGGTATATATGTACTTGCCTATCCAACTCCCTGCCCCCCTCATCCCCATTTTCTCCTTTTCCTCTCCCCCTCCCCTTTCCCTTCTTTTCCCCCATTGCCTAGTTGGCCTTCCCTCACCGTCTATTTTACCCTCTCCTCACCCATCCTATGTATGTGTGTGTAAATGTTTGTATCTTTATTCTCTTTCAGGGGTTTTCAGCTAACAAGCTTTGACCACTGCATTTCCAAAATTTTTCATTACATTATTTATGAATTATTTTAATTGTAATGTTTACTTTTTCATGATATTTATAGAAGTCTTTTATATTAGATACAGTAAACCTCGAATGTGTCGAAGTCGGTAAAGTAAAAAATCTCGTTACTCAACGCAAAATAAAGAGTCCCAATTTTTACATATGTATTTACATGTTAAAAAAATTAGATATGCCGAAGTAAGGATTGAGTTTCGGCTGTGTTGATGCATTTTTCTCAGTCCCGAGGACTTCGACATATGCGAGGTTTCTTTTTACTCATTTGTTTTGTTAAAGAACTTCCAGCAATTGTAAATTCTTCGCATTCATGTTTGGAAATGAAATGAAAATATATATTAGGATATTACATTAGGACTAGGCAATCGCATAGAAGGTATAACATAATAATTGCAGATTGGATGTAAAGATGGAATCTATGACATTGATTTTTTTCAAGGGGTAGTACAGCTTGAGATACACTTATCAATATTTCAGCTATTTATTAACAGTTCTGACAAAATAAATTTTGTTCTGTCATTAAAATTGAATTTTCCTTAAAATTTGCAACTCAGTTTTTCGTTGCCTCGCTAAAGGTTTGAGTTGTCCAGACCCTTCTCTACCAAAGCTGGACTACCCCTTTAACATTGTTTTGGTTAATACATAAATCAAATGTTAATAAAATGTTTATAATGGAATTTTTACAAATATTCACAATATATGTTGGAAGGTTTTTATAATGTACTGTGAGAATCTCTGGTTAGGGCCTAACCACTCTCAGCTCCTGTTTTTTGTATGCAGTCATTTCATTTGACTTGATTTAAATATAGTTTATGAAATTGCTGAAAATGTATTTAAATTAATTGATTTATGCAATGAATCTTTGTTCTATTTTATAATGGGAATATTGGATCAACATAATTTGTTTCTATACTTGTACATGTAATTTGAATTGTGAAGGATATGGTGGGGGATGCACGATTGGGTAAAACAGATATTAATTCCTGCCTTAATCATTACAATTTTTTCATTGTCATCCCAACTTCAAACATATGCCCCATAATGCAAGCTTAAGAAATTATTTGTTAATTGTTTTGCCATGATTTAAAAGAATATATGCAAATTGTTGAATTTCACCTGATTTCGTGTGAATGTATGTCATTTGTTATCCACATTGTCATAAATAACCATATTTTCGTGGCTATAGTGGGGCTGTGGAATGGCCACGTTACGACCATGTTTCGTGGTTAGGAATAATAACCATGTCCGAATGGTTATCTAATAGCCACGCAACGTGATTAGGACAGAACCACGTTTGGGGTTAAATGATAACCACGTTACGTGGTCATTTTCGGTAACCACTCCAGGCGTGGTCAATTTGACCACGTGCGTGACGTGTGCATAGTTGACGACGCGTGCGTGGTCATGCGTGGTCACATTTTTGACCACGCAAAGGGGTTGGGACAGAACTACGTTTGGGGTTAAATGATATAACCACGTTACTTGGTCATTTTTCGGTAACCACTCGAGGCATGGTCAATTTAACCACGTGCGTGACGTGTGCATAGTTGACGACGCATGCGTGGTCATGCGTGGTCACAAAAAAGTGACCACGCAACGAGGTTAGGACAGAACTACGTTTGGGGTTAAATGATAACCACGTTACGTGGTCATTTTCGGTAACCACTCGAGGCGTGGTCAATTTGACCACGTGCGTGACGTGTGCATAGTTGACGCGTGCGTGGTCACAAAAATGTGACCACACAACGTTGGTTACGATTATACCACATTTGGGGTTGAAGTTATAACCACGCTTCGTGGTCATTTTGGGCAACCACTTGCTGCGTGGTCAATTCAACCACGTGCGTGACGTGTGCATAGTTGACGACGAGTGCGTGGTCAAAAACGACCACGTTTTGGTCGTTTTTTAACCACGCATTTTTAAAAGTGTAGGACCCCATCGGAAATAAGCCTTTTGGCTGTCATGGGCTATCCTGTCAAGGTATTCTTCCATATCATTATAATCACCTGTAATATTCTTGACAAATATTTAAAAAATCAATCAATGTACACTGTTTTTCAACATGGTCCTGTAGACATAAACAACTTCAACAACAAATAGAAAAATATCTCCCAAACTCTTGAGTTACAAAGGTATTATTAACAATAAACAACTGAGAAATGAATGGACATGTGCACCAGGGAGGCAAACATCAATTTCTAAAATATAACCTGCATAAAAATAGGTAGCATGGATAGTGGAGAGGATACTAAGAAACATGGATATTCTCATAATTTTTATTAATAATTGTCTACAGAACTTTCATTTTGTAGTTCAGAAAGTAAATTATTCCCTTCACTCCCTCCTGCATATATCATAGACCATTATTAAAGAATAATTGGGTTTGTAGATAGGATGATGATCTTCAAATGCATGCTATTTTGGTATATTGAGAAGGGTCATGAAACTGTTCATCTCAAATTTTCTCTTGATGTCCAATTCAATGATTCATCACAAGACCATCTCCTAATCACCTCTATCATATCAAATATATATCAAATTATTAACTCACCAGCAACAAGTACTTTCAATGATAATCTATTCTTCATTAAGTCCTTTGCATTGGTGACGAATGGATCACTTGGATTGTTCTGTGAATTTATCTGTAGTCCAAAAGCACATTTAGCAATTCCATCCATCGTGAATGCTTCAAATAAACTACATGTTACACAATCATAAGAGGAAAGGGGAAAGAAGAAAATAGTTTATTGCAGTTTCTAATTGGAGTATACAAAAAGTCATCAAATCAAAGTAAATTGTCCCTATATCATCGTGGATCAACAACTTGTAGATGCAAAAAAAATTATTTTTTACAAATCATGAAATCTAAGCTGAAAATATATCACCAACAGAACAGATAAGCCAAAACAGTACATTGGATTATTATCGCTTGGAAAAATATCTGACACCTGACTGGAATGCCAAGCTTATTCTCAGTCAGCCATTGCATGATTTTGATAGAACCTTTACTGTCTCAGCTTCAAAATACTGGAATGATTTGCCACTTGCAATTAAATAGTCTCCATCACGAGCAATTTTCAGAAAAGCATTACAAACCCATCTTTTTTGTACTTTGTAGTGTTAAGATCATATAATTCCATTCAATTTATTCATTGTACATGCCTTGGGCCTAAAAAAGAAATAGTAATGATACTACTACTAATAATAACAATAATTTTCTTCCAGAATCACTTGGCACACATTATTAATTTAAACACAAAAACATTTGGATAATTTTACTCTAGTAGTCTGGTGGTGGAGCATCATGGTCTAGTGGTTACTACTCTCATCTTTCAATCAGAGGGGCATGTTTTCCTTCAGCAAGAAATTTACGTACATAGTGCTGCACTCAACCCAAGTGAGGTGAATGGACTACCAGGTAGGATTTATTTATTGAATGCATTAGCGCCTGTATGGCTGCTCAGCTGCAGCCGGGGTAATAATATAATACCAAGTATCAAACGCAGTAGAGTATATGCAATTATAGTAGCTGCGCTACATAAATGGACCATATTATCATTATATTATTCAAACCAATTATGTCTTCATTGACATTTATGTTTAGCAAGCATTCTCTCTCGGGTTTGAGCTATTTCAAGTTGTTGCTATTAAAAGAGGTAGCTTACTTGAAGACTTTCACCTTGCCGTCTTTCTTCTGAATTGCTCCAAAGTTTTCCACCAAACTATCAATGGATTCATTAAGTAGTCCTGATAGCTGAAATAAAAAATATTCAAAATAACATGCAAACTCAAGGAAGTTTCAGTGTATACCATGTATATAAACTACATGTACTACACTATTAAACATACAAATGAGATTTCCTATTTCAGCACCATACCTCCTGGAAAAAAAAAATTACCACTAGATACAATGTCTGCACAAGAAAAAGTAAACTTGCTTAATTCTATACATTCAAAAGTAAAATATAAAGGAAAAGTAACCTATCAATGTAACAGTCATTAACTAATAAAATATTTACATCATCATCAAATTCATAGTCATGTCATTTTGACACAGCTATTTTTTTATATAAAACATGATCACCAATATGAGAGGATGCACGATGAACATTATGAAACCAATTCAAATTTCTACAGCAGCCAAAATAAAGATTTGTGATGACAGATAGTTTCCATGGTAATGCATAGATACCTGTTTCATTTTGACAGCACTGAAGGTTGGTGTCATGACATTCCTAACATCTTTCCAATGCTGGTCCCTTAGAGCTGATACTGCCTTGTCAAATGGTCGAGATTTCAACACAAATTGCTGTTTGAATAAAAAAAATAATTAGATGAAGATGGAATTATTACTGTGACCCTTATTACTTTCCCTTTCTTTATTTGTTTTCTTTCTTGTTTTATTTTCTTAAGTTTTTGCTGGCCACACTATTCTGATCATAAACACAATATTATTTCATTTTAATCACTAAAAGTAAAACTAATGCTGCTACAACAGCATTTGACTGGATTTGCACAATTTATCAAGATGTTGAACAATATCGGGTCTGACATGCACTTGCAATATGTTGGATAACTTCAAAACAGGAAAATCCACCTGTCACTAGTTTAGTCACTTGTCAAGAACTGTTGCAGCAATTTTTTTTTCCTGTGAGTTGAACTACGCTGCGTAGAGGGGATCTGGTAGACCCCTATCCCCATACGTTAGAGTTAATAAAAGCTAGTGTAAGATAATTGAGCCATTTTATTTCAAGATTTTATTTTTAAAAAAATATATCCCTTTTCACCTTGTGGTTCATGAACTTGCTGAAGTTCTTTACTGTGATATCCTTTATCATGTCAAGGTCACTAATAAACAATACTGGTGTTCCAAACATGTACATGCTGAAAAACAAAGAAAGATGCAAAAATGAATTAGAAAATCTATAAGAGAACTTGATAATCTTTTAAAGCAAAGACCTTAACAGTTCTTCATATATTCAGAGCTCGACACTAGCGGCGGTCCGACGGTCCCAGACCGGTAAAAATCGCTGTTGGGTCAGTAGATTTTCAGAAATAGGAAGATTTACTGGTCCGACATGACCAGTAAAAAATATCATTGTCAGGCCAGTAATTTTTCCAAAAATAGCAAGATTTTAAGGGTCCGACATGACCAGTGATAAAAACCATTGTTGGACCAATAACTTTTCCAGAAATGGTCAAATTCACTGCAAACCATTTCCCCCCAATAAAATCTGTCATTCACACACAGAATACACACAGAATTAATAGCACATAATTGCTACTAGAGCAGATACAGTGTACATGTAGCCAGCCACACAACACACTTGGTAAATTCTTCACTGGCTGCGCGAACAAAGCTTGGCTAAACTCTGGCAGAAATCTCTCACAGAACTGTCAAAATTCACGGTTCATACTCATGAAAGGCTCTTATAATGTTCATATTTCCTAAAAATTGGAGTAACTCTGTCATTTGTAAGCAGTAAAAGGATAAATTTTCACTTCTGTTTGGTTCAAAAAGATTGGGTTTCGGGTGCATATCGTCTGAATACATATTACACCACATATGCATTTATGTGTGTGTTGATACACTTGGTTTCTGACTTTCTTTCGTAGTTATTTTAATCATGGACATGTTTTAATTGAGCCAAAAAGAAATTGATAAAATATTTATGATGATAGTTTTAGCTTTCTTCCTCTGTTTTCTTCCAATCTTTCTTTCCTTCTTTCTTTTCAATCTTTCTTCCCTCTCTTCTTTCATTATTTTGTTACTGTCTTTCTTTTCTATTTTCCATTTTTTTCTTTAATTCGTTCTTTCTATCCTTTAAAAAACATTTTTCTCTTTTTTTTTCTTTCTTTCTTTCTTTCTTTCTTTCTTCCTTCCTTCCTTTCTTTCTTTCTTCCTTTCTTCATTCCTTCCTTTCTTTCTTTCTTTTTGATATTTTTCTTTCTTTAATTCTTGAGTCCATCCATCCTATATTCATCTCTTCTTCCTTTCTTTCCTTCCTTTTACCCTTTTCTTTCCTTTATTCTTTGTTACTTTCTTTGTTTCTTTCTTCCTTCCACCCATTTTTTAATTACCTTTTTTTATTTCTTCTTTTTCTTTGTCTCTCAGTCTTTCTTTTTTTCTTTCTTTCATCTATTCTTTTACCTTTTCTTTTTCTTTTATATTGCTTGCTTCTTTCCTTCCTTTGTTTCTTTCCTTCTATCTATCATTTTACTTTTCCTTTATTTCTTCCTTAATTCCTTGCTTCGTTCTTCCAATCCTTCCTCTTTCTTTCTTTTGTCCTTCTTTCCATCTCTCCTTTAACCCTTTCTTTTTTTACTGCTTCTTCTTTCTTTCCTTTACTACTTTTTGGATTTGTTCTTTCTTTCTGTATTGCTTGCTTAATTTCTTTCCTTAATTTTTTTTCTTTTCTTTCTTTCTGTCTTATTTTTGTTCCTTCTTTATTCTTTCCTTTCCTTCTTTAGTTCTTTCTTTTTTTCCTTCCTTCACATCTATCCTTTCTTTACCTTTTCTTTTTTTACTTCCTTCCTTTTTTATTCTTTATTTCTTTTCCTCCCTTTCCTTTTCCTTGCTTCCTTCCTTTCTCTTATTCTTTCTTTTCCTTCCTTCCTTCCTTCCTTTCTTTCTTTCCTTCTTCATTTCTGTCTTGCTTTCTTTTTGTCCTTCATTTCATTGGGGGGGGGGGGTAACGAAAGGCTAGAAAAATGAACTTGCATCTTTTTTTAATGTTTTCTTTATTTTTTGGGACCAGTAGATTTTAGGTTCGGACCAGTAAAAATAAAAAAAACTGGGTATCTACTGGTCCGACATGAATAGGTTGGACCAGTAGAAAAAATGGGTTAGTGTGGAGCCCTGATATATTTTAGCTTAAATTTGAAATATAAAAATCTGAACTGATATTTTTCCATGTTTCAGGTTGATTATCAGTGCTAATCATGGGAAAAGTATAAATGATTTTCACATGGATGAATTTAACAACTTAACATTTAATGTAAAAATGACAATTTTACAAAAAATTGATCTTTTTTAATCCTACTCAGATATATATAACAAAATATCAAATAAGAACATTCAATCGGTTGTGTTATCTTATCTGATTAATACCATCTTGAGGTTAGAAAGCTGTAACATATAGCAAGAGTAAAATCCCATCCTCTATTTAAAACAATCATCCAAAGAAATCATCATCATAACAGAAATGTGCACTGAGGAACTGTGTCCCAGATCTCAGCTTTCCTCTCTATTTATAACTTAACAAGAGTGTCAATGTAGCGAGCACATGATACGCCCGCCTGTAACACGGAAAATGGAGTTATTGGTCAAGCAAGAAAAGCTGAACGTGGCGACTTGACCTTTGACCTTTTGACCTCAAAATCAATAAAATTCCTTGGATCTATGCTATCATACACACCAATTATATGAGCCTAGGTTAAGCTTAACTGAAGTTAGCACAATTACAATGAAAAGTAAATGGACGGACAGACGGACACCAAGCATATCATATGTCCCATTCACATAGGCATATTAAAAGAAATAAAAAGCATATGCTTACCCATAGACATTTCCATATTTCTTGATATTATTTATACTTGTCCAATGGAGGCCCTGTGACAGAATCAAAGGGATGGCTAAGTTAAGTTTTATAATGTACATGTATGAACATTATATTTTTTTTCATTTTAACACTCAACTGACCCTAACTGCCCTGAAGTTAATAGGTATTATGACTGTAGTCACAAAAAAATCAAATAATGCAGCACTAGACAACATATGTGAAGCAGTCAGTTTCTGGGACAAAATGCAAGAGATTGCTATTGAAAATAATATATTATTGGCAATATATCTGGTTTTATTTGAATGCAAAACATGAATGTATTAAGAACAGATATATGAATATCAAAGCCAGTGTGTTGTGCCCTGAAATTGAGCTTGTGTAAAACTTACAAATTCTGTATTCTGTATTTTGACACACTTCTGATGACTTCCAGGAGGCAAAAATTAAAGCTGTGATTGTTGGAATAGTACTTGTGATGTTTTGCACAATTGTGGACATACATACACTGTACTCTTCAAGTCAAGTTATAATATATGATATTTCAAGAAGTAGTGTAGGCCTACCATTTTATTTACGTGCTTGTTCCTGCAAGATTCAGCAATATGTAACACCCATTTCATCCATTTTTCATAAAAAGTAATTATTATTCATACACAAGTATGTTTCCCTTTTTAAGTGGCCAGTAAGTCTGCAGACAGGCAGAAATTTTTCATCTAAAATCTGCAAGGCAAATCCATGAGTACATGTTTAATTATAGTTGCGGTATCAAACATGACTTTGAAGAAAATGGATTTTGGGCAACTCCACTCACATTAAAGTTCCTTGTCTGAAGAAAGAGTCAAACCACATGCAAAACCTCGGCCACATTTTCTCTATATGGCGCCCATAATAATGGCAAGTTGAAAACAGCCGTTAGGCCCCTATAGCATATTTATTTTGTAATAGCTACATATAGGTGGTTTGAATAAAAATGAATAAAACAGCCATTTTCGACTTGCCTCACGGCTACCATAGAGCAAATGTTACTGAGTTATAAGGTATTATTAATATATAATGAAAAACTAGCCTTTAAAATTCACAACTAATGAAAACAAACACCCTTTTTTATCATCTCTCATGCATAAAGGCTACTTACTTGAAATAAGTCAAAAGAATTTCCAACAAATGGAAGAGGTATAGGTCCTTTGATCCCCTTTCGCTTGAAATATGATAAATGCCAAATCTGATGCCTTGAAAAGACAATGAAAAAGTAATCAATTCAAAATGCACAACATGAAAGAAGTTCAAAATTACATTGGAAAAACATTTTCTTACAATAAAAGAATTACTGGGAAAAAAGATAGACAAATACGGTAATCAATCTACATGCATAGGCTTATTACATGTATATAAAGTCTGTGATTTGAATTCCTCCAAAACAATGTAAAATTCTACTACAGTTACATGGGAACATACATTGATACAAGCTAAAAATATGCCATAATTACATGTTTCGTCAAAACCCTATATGCAAATGAGGCATTTAAAATCATAGAATGGCCAGGCAGAATATCTGTGATGCTCACAAATGCACTGTTTCAAATGCCAGATAAAGATTATACAAATAATAAAAGAAGTGTGCAATGAAACTATTCCCAGTTCATTGCAAATCTTGCTTCTTGATCAATAGTCAAATGGTGGCAGCAGTGGGATAGTATACATGTTTCTGTCACATCATAAGGGCTTAATGTCTTTGATAATAACTTTTATTATATTTCATGTAGTAAATGTATTAATATAATGCCAATAATAACACATCATAACAAAGTAAACTGAGTAATACAAAACCTATATAGTATATACACAAAAACCAGACAACCAATAACAATGTTTTGTTTTTTTAGATAAATGGGAAAAGCTTATTTTTTTTACTGATGATGTATTTAAACATTAAGTGCGATATTCAAATGTACTCTTAATAAATTTGATAGTTTTTATTTGATTTAATTTTGTTAATTCACAAGTATCTATTCATTTCATTTTTTTCTATATTCTTTAAAGTTTGTACATGTCTATCTCGAGATTGTTTAACAATCTCTTTAATGCAATAACCTGAATCAAATTTAAAATTGGGAAATGAAGTATTTGAGAAGAGAAATGTGAGCTAGCACAGAGAGTGAGCTTAGAAAGTTGCGTGCATTTTGACGATGATGATCCACAGCATTTCTGTGAAAAAAATTAATTCCTGTTAAAAACATTCATAGGCGCAGGCTCATTCAAATAAGCTAATTATTACAAATCTACTGATTACATTTCAGATTAAAATCTATTTCTTTCAATATGTGTTTCCAGTCTTTTCACTACTATTTGTTATATTTTTTCTTATATAACCTTGCATTATGAAGGGTAATAAATAAATTCCTGAAATGAACATATAGCCCTGGGAAGCCAGGGCGTAGAGTCACCTCAAAGATTTTTATTGAAATCGGTTTTTAATTATCTTGATTATACAATAGAGAGATTTGACCTAAATCTCATTCATTTTAGGGTAAAAAAAATGTATTTTTTGCTTGTTAATTTTTTTCTTTAGCGAGTTTAAAATTTATGTATTTTCCATGGTAAAAACTGTCATTTTCCGCTATTCAGTACACTCTTAAAAACGAAGAGCTTGTATAGTGAATACACTTCAGAGTGCTGATTTCTCTAGTACTGTCTTTAGGAGCTACAATTAGCTCTTTGTCTTTTAGAGTATAGGTTTATTTATTCATTTATTTATTTATTTCGTTTTGTTTACCCAGGGTAACCCCATCAGTGGACTAAGCACTGTTTTTCTTGGGGGCCCTGCATACAAATATCAAATACATACATATATTAACAAGTACAAACAATGAAAAGATATAAAACAAGGAAGAAAATATGTTCTTAGACAAGCAACCTGCAGGACACACATACATACCTACTAAAATAATGTGTGTATGTTGAACAAAATTTAACATAAAAACATCAATTGTGCATAAGCATATCTAGACAATTATATATTCCCTATGATTATTGATTAATTTTATGTTTTAAGTACTTGATTGCTGTCCCTGGAACCAGCCAGATAGGGGTAGTTATTTTAATTCAGCAGTTTCTCGCTCTCCAATAAGATGTAGCAAAGGATTGCGTCGAGACTGCACTACGAGTACCACTATCCAGCTGATTCCAGAGAATGGCAGCACTATGAGAAAATGCCCTTTTTCCAGCCTGTGTGCGTACAAGCGGTACCACTACACCATTCTGAACTGAGTTTCTCGTTCTGTACGAATGGACATTACTAGATCTTACTACGAGTTCAGAGAATATTTCTTGTTTTAGCTGTTCAGTAAAATTGTTATCTTTTCCTTTCCTTTCTTCTCTTTTTCTGTATTTCCTTCATTCTTTCTTTTTTCCTCCTTTTCTTTTCTTCCTTCCTTCCTTTCATTCTTTCCTTCTCTCTTTTTTCTCTTTCTCTTTTTAGGAGGGACTGTCCCCTAGCTCCATCTGAAATTTAGGCAGGACGTGTATACCCTCCCCATAACCCTCTCCCTCTTCCACCCCCCCCCCCTTTTCCCTATGGGTTTGGTGCTTTGTCAAGCCTTGTGGATTAATGAGAAAACAACCTGTATCTGTTGCACAGCAACATTCTCTTGCTAGCACTAAAATGGGACTTATCATATCTTTCAGATTGTGATGTCAGAAGTTAATCCAAGATAATAGATAATCCAAGATAACATGTTGTAAATGTGTTCATACTAGTCAGTGAAGGAACAACAGAATGTATTGAACTTAAGAGGAGTACGCTCCCATGAACCCAGGACGTGCTCCAAGTGCCCAGGAACAAAAGAAATAAAATATAGGATCTAGTAGTGGATCCATACTCTGACTCATTATCCAACTGAGCTTGATTGTGAGATAATTGTTTCAGCAAGACTATAAGTATGATGGTGGGCCCCAAGTCTGCGCACCTAACAATTTGAGTTAAGATTTAACATGAATTTCTTCTTATTTCACGAAATCTGTCAGTTAATAATGTTCCTTATATTATTATGAGTAAGTGTACCAAATTTCTCATTAAAAAATGAAAGAAAATGTAGGATTTTCTTGAAAAAGCCTCGGGCAGTCATTTTCAGATTGAAAAAAAAATTGGTACCCCATGTCTGCGCACTCATTCACTTTGCACACGATTCGGGGATTTTGTTGAGAAAGGCCACATTTTGAGGCCGTCACATGAAATGCCCTGAATTCATTATTTTTCCATCATTTTGAGTCTGATTTTTTTATGAATACCTGTCTTTGTATTGCATGGTAAAGTTCGTGCTCGTTGCGTATCTTCTTTTACTAGAATCGCGCAGATACGCGGGTGCGCAGACATGGGGGAACTGACCATATAACCTACTGAGCTGAGCTGAGCTTGACATGAAACAATAATCTGATATACCTACAATACAAGATGAAAGAAAAAAACATGTCTCAATTATAAATATGGCATTTAGAAATATTCTTTTTTTTAGCTTGAAATGCATGCTTTTACATGAGGAGATGTTCCGAAAATGGATTTGCAGACTATTATTTACAAATATCAGCATTTAATTGAGATTTGCTGCAAATCAATACTTTATTTACCTTTTAAAAACAATTTGAGGCGACTTACGTAAAAAAGATGGCTCCTAATGCTCCAAGCAAAGGCCAAGATATAGTGTAACCGAGAAGAGTAAACGCCATGGTGAATTATTGCAGTCAAAACTGATCTACTAAATCCTGTTGTTGGACAGCAAAATCACGACTTCTTCACGACCAGAGACAGGCCGCTTGCGTTCGAGCCAGACTGGTATACAGTACTGCTATCAGTGGGTTTTCAGTGTTGACTGATACAGGTACGTTTTCGCTATGACAGAACATATCCGAATGATCTGTCACAATGTCAACAAGGATTGCGCAACAGTTTGATTGTTCCATCCAGGGGCGGATAGAGCCGAGGTGGCATTGGAACCTCCCCCGGGGGGAGGGGCCCTGGGAGGGGAAGAAGCTAGAGAGAATTAGGGAAAAGAAGGGAAAGATAGAAAGAAATCTTCCCTTCCACTTTCATCATCTAAATTTACCGGCTCCTCCCTTATTATTAATTCCCCCTCTTTTCTTATAAGAGGGGGGGGGGGGTGCCTGGGTAAGTTTAGGCCCTACGTGTAGATGCAAATCGAGCCGCGTTTTTCAACAACGCACGGTCACTAGGCCTACGGTAAGGGGCCTGCAGATCCAGGATTTTTCCAAAAGGGGGAGGGGCGCAATTTTCCCCAGGGAAAGCAACAACAAAAAAGGGGGAGAAATGTTTCAACCAAAGATAGCAAAAAAAGGGGTTTCAACCAAAAATTAAGTATACCTCTCCATATTATTTTTATTTTATTTTATTTCCTTTGAGCTCCTTTATGGACGGGTCATGCACGCTAATAATATTAGCAGGTACGTTGTCGCAGTGCCCAACCGGATCCCAGTCTGATTTTTAGTTTGCCTCTAGTCTATTATACAAAGAAATCACTACATGTGACATATTAGTAGCCTAAAAAGTTTTATAGTTCAGTGCGTGTGGATGATGTTTGCGTGAGGGATCAGTCCACGCATGCATGCAATCATCACAAGTCTATCCTCTAGCCCTCTTCTAATTCCCCTCAAAACGGATAATTTGCACCGCGGATCATTCCTTCCAAAGACGATTGTACCCAACCCAGATGGCAAATATAGATAAAATAAAACTCTCTTTTAGTTTGCTCGCTACGCTCACTCACTGTCATCACCTGAAACAGACACGGCTATACAGTGCGTATCAAAAAAAGTTTACACTTTTAAAAAGCGCTGGGAATTAAAAAATATACGACTTGGTATGTTTTTCACTTATAATCTTGGGTTTGGGTCTCATCTATCCAATGAAACTGAAAGTTATGACAGAATGTTACACTTGAGTGAGTACTGTCCATTTTTGTAAAGCTCGCAGAAATTTGTTTGCGCAGAAATGCTCGTTTTCACGCAGTGTCAAGGGGAAAGGGCAAAATCAAACTAGTACCCTGCGAAACATTTCTCATACATTTCCCTTGCACTTTTAGTCAATTGAAATAAAACGGATACGTTCAAGCATTTTGTAATAATTTTGCCACCCAAATTTAAATTTTAACATTCAGTAAGGACAATCTTTACCTTTTTTGTGACAGCTTGATCTGAGGACATAACTGAATCTGAGCAAAAGTTTATATCAGACATCTCCAGCATTTTTTCACTAAGTTTTTATCATTAAAAGTGGGTTTACATTTCATTTTTCATTTAATACTTGTTTCTCCACACTTTTCCCAAGCTTGACAACTATTAATAACTGAAAATCAAGCCTAAGCCATTTCATGTAAATCATAGCTCAGTGTAAAGCAATAACGTCCCGATGGCCTCGGTGTGTGGGCGAGTGAGTGGGGCGCAATTCACTCTTTGAAGTGTTTTGGGCAAGGAAACAAGTTTTAAAAGGTAAAAGGTATCTTAAAATCAATTTTACTATCTAAATTCCATGTGTTCTTCATGATTAAGGTCTACTTTTATTTGCATAACCCCCGGGGGGGGCACTCAGTATATAATGCATAGTGGGTATGTGCCGCGGAGGGGACCCCCATTTTCACACTCAAATTTCCGTTCCAAGGCATAGCATTTTTGTCTAATTGAGAAAAAGAACAGAGAAAGCCGCTCCAAGGCATAGCATTTTCTTCTTATCGTGAAAAGCGAAGAAAGAAATCCGCTCCAAAGCTTCGCATATTTTCCGTTACGCCGTTCCGGTCGCATTAATCTGCTACAATGAGCCGAAATCTTGGTGAAAAGCGGCCGCTGAGCGAGGTCCGACCATTGCCTCTGTGCTAGCGCACCCGGCGCCCATGCCGCCGGGCTAGCTGTATGCACGTATGCCCGTTCCATGGGGATGCATATGAGCACTCACATGCAGGCGACTCGTTCCAAGGACCCCCGTTTTCACAAACAGTTGAAGTTCCGAAGCCCGTTCCGAGGACCCTCCTTTTTACAATTAGCCCGCTCCGAGGCCCCCGTTTTTTGTCTCGCCCGCGGCACACCCCCACCACTTTTTTGGTCGAATGCCCCCCCCGGGGCATAACCAATGTTCTGTGCAAATCATTTTTCACTATAATAACTTTTCAAAAGTAAGTGGTGCTCACTCAAGCAGAAATATTTTTCGACAGTAATATCGTCATAATTATGTACCAATGTTAAAATGTGGATCTTCAGCTTTATAACAAATGTGTAATTTTACAGGATTTTTTCAAAGTGTAAACTTTTTTGATACGCACTGTAGATATACCCGACCCAAAAGAGGAATATTCTGCTACCTTCAAGTACGCTTGCTCAGCTTGTACCGAGCTTGTACCCCTCCATGACGGGCTATGCTTGCCCCTCCCTACAAAAAATATGACTCATGGATCCGCGCCCCTGGATAATTCCACGTAGGTTCCACGTCATGGCCTGCGTGTAATTGGAATTTGACCTGCATGTATCTTTATTTGGCTACCACTTCATTGGTGAAATGTGATAAAGAAAGAATTAAGAAAGCGCAAATAAATGGGAAATAAATCGGGAAATTAATTTTAAAAATGCAACATATCCATTATCGCTATATAGGCCTGTGAACATGGCGTTTGGGAGGGGATGTGGATGTAATGGGCACAGGGGCGGATCCAGCTTTCGCCAATAGGGGGGGGGGGCGAAAAATATTTTGATCAACATATTTCTCGATTGGCCGCTACAATCTGGCTTTTTTTTTTTTCATGGGGTAGTCCTAACTAAAGACTTAAGTTTTAAGTATATGTTAATTTTTATTGCTATAAACAATATACGGTATCTCATGTGGTCTTAATATATAATGCGAGCGCAAAGCGCGAGCTAAAAATCTTTGATGTTTATGTCCTTAGAATTGAATATTCAGGGCAGTTTTTATAATCATGAACAAAGATAAGTATCCAACTAAACAATGCGAGCGCGAAGCGCGAGCCGAAATTTTATCATATAGTAACGTGAAAAGTGACTCAATTAGGACTGTTTTTAGTGATTAATTAAGAGGATACACGTATCACCAATTAAATAATGAGAATGCGAAGCGCGAGTTCAAAATTTCTGATATTCCGACCGGAAAAAATGAACAGTCTAAGCGCGTTTTTATTTAAATAAACAAGCTGTGTGTCTCAAACCATTAAATGCGAGATAAAGGAGCATTTTGACAAATTTTGGTAAGAATTTCCAAAGAGCATAGGTTTCTCACAAATCAAAAAATACGAGCGCGCAGCGCGAGCTGAACATTTTGATACACATCAACAATTTGTGTAAATCAAACAAAATAATGAAAGCTTGATGTGCGAGCTAAAAAAATGTGTGCAAATTGATATCAGAACTGGATATATTGTATATTGTATATATATTGGTTATATATTAGTGTCATTTAACCCTCTTGAATGGGATTCATTACACAGGCAATGCGAGCGCGAAGCGCGAGCGAAAAAGTTTATATAAAGTCTATTTTTCAATTCTTCCCCTCACCTTTTTGGGGTTTCCTTTTGGGGTCGGGCCGGCCGTTACGAGGCTGTAAATTACACATCATGGGTAAAATACCTCTTTCTTACTTTTCTTTCTGTTTTTCGTAGTTTCTATCAAGGTAAAGAGTACACTTTTTCTGCAGGTTGTCAAAAAATAGGGGGGCCGGGGCCGGCTCGGCCCCCTCCTGGATCCGCCCCTGGGGCACCACCACGCGTGGTGGATCCATTTTATAAGTCAGACGTCTTCTTCCCTGCATGTGACACTGTTTATTCTCTCTCTTTTGATCAGCATATAATCATAACTTCATTAAAAAAAAATAAAAAAGCTTTAATGTCTCGCACTTCCCTTTCATCCATGACGAAATTAATGCACGGGGGGGGGGGGGGCAGTCAAATATTTGCTGATGTACAGATCCGTGACAAAAAAAGCGTTTAAAGGGGTGTTAATTTTCAGTTCTGGACGCAAGGGTATAAAAAACACTGATTTTCAAGGAAAATGGCCGGTTTTGAAAGACTGGTCAATGGTCGGGTCAAACGTTATTAGGCCAGGGTATATTTTTCCAAAGCTTTTTTTTAACAATCCGTGTTTGGGGTATATTTTTCCCCGGGGTCATATTCTGGCAACAACTTGTTATAAAGGCTGCGAAAAACTTGTAGGTTATTTTGCACACAGAGAAAAAAAATCGTTTAGGGGATGTTTGGAAATAATCTGGTCATACATGTGCACATCAATGACTGCCCCCGCCCCCCCCCCCCCCGTATTAACTTAGCGCCGCTGGGCATATTATTTTCTTCTCAGAGTATTATATGGAAAATAATTATGTATAGATTTCTTTATATATTTTATTCGGAAATCATCAGAATTAAATGTTTGTTTGAATTTAAATGATAAGCATATTCTACAGAAATAAAGAACACTTTAGTAACTTAATTAAAGCATATACCGAACAAAAAAAACTTTGATTGAGGGGTATTTTGTGCACTATAAGTAGGCCTATTTTGAAGGTCGGGTCTATACATTTTAAAAATTGTATATATATATATATATATATATTGTAAAGAAATGGATGAAGAGAACAATGGTAGGCGTAGCTTAAATCAAGGTTCCCCAGAGCTATCTACCCTTTGGAAAATTGGTGATGCCGAAAAAATGTCTCTGCCGGGAATCGAACCCGGGCCCCCAGCTTTGAACGCCGGTGCCTTAACCACTAGACCACAGAGACGGTTAGTAGCTAGGGCGAGCCCGATCCGATTGACCGTCAGATAGACAGATTTTCGACACTATACCAATTATATATTCCTTTGTCGGGTGAAGGTGAGTTTTGAACAATGACAAGCCGCCATGCCTCAGCTGGATCAAAGCTATTGCTTCGATACAGTACACATATGGGAGAAGAAATACAAATGTGTAAAGTTATACATGTACAACAGTTTTTGGCAACTCTTTTTTATTTAAATATTGTAAAGAAATGGATGAAGAGAACAATGGTAGGCGTAGCTTAAATCAAGGTTCCCCAGAGCTATCTACCCTTTGGAAAATTGGTGATGCCGAAAAAATGTCTCTGCCGGGAATCGAACCCGGGCCCCCAGCTTTGAACGCCGGTGCCTTAACCACTAGACCACAGAGACGGTTAGTAGCTAGGGCGAGCCCGATCCGATTGACCGTCAGATAGACAGATTTTCGACACTATACCAATTATATATTCCTTTGTCGGGTGAAGGTGAGTTTTGAACAATGACAAGCCGCCATGCCTCAGCTGGATCAAAGCTATTGCTTCGATACAGTACACATATGGGAGAAGAAATACAAATGTGTAAAGTTATACATGTACAACAGGGTAGATAGCTCTGGGGAACCTTGATTTAAGCTACGCCTACCATTGTTCTCTTCATCCATTTCTTTACAATATTTAAATAAAAAAAAGTTGCCAAAAACTGTTGTACATGTATAACTTTACACATTTATATATATATATATATATATATATATATATATATATATATATATATATACAGTGCGTATAAAAAAAAACGGGACAGATTTGAAAAAGTCTTTAAAATTTTTGTTTCAAATTATGATGTCTATATGATGGTTCTAATAGGTGCTCTATAAGGTCTTATCTTTGAAATGCCATTAAAAAAAATGAATTTTGTTCATGCTTGAGCGAACACGGGACGTTTTTGTTGGGGGTTCAAAAAGAGGCTTGCGCCAAAATTGCAGAATATGAGTAATATGATGATCAGACTTCTTGCTAATCAGGAGAGTTCCTCTGGACCTTTTCATTATTTGTGCCACAATTTTCAAACTATGCTATCAAATTTTATTTACAAATTTATTTATTTACTTGAATTATTACTTGAATTATTTTGTTTTTTCATTTAAACTTCTCTTACCTTTTAATTTTCCTTCATAAGTGACTTAGAAAATAAGATTTTTTTGTCAACCCAAGCAAGAAGATTTGCATTATTAATTTGAAAAACTTCTGATTATTCAAATCCTTTTATTATATGAAACAAATTATGTTATGTACCTTTAAAAGACATGAATGTATTTTTCAAGGGGTCATTGATTCTTTGACCATGCAGTGGCACGTTAAATTGGAAGGGGTCCATGTCTTTCAATGACAATGGTGTATTGAGTCAATTTTGAAGGAGCTAGATATGGCAGGTCGGGAAAATGTATTAAAAAGTTGTGAGCGAGCGAAGTGAGCACGCAAATATTCCCACTTTTTTGTTATATCAAATTTTGCCAGATTTTGACATAATATTAAGAAAATCATATTTTACTTTCTATCTTTCCTTCAGTTATTTCCTGTCCACTTTTTTTCTTGGTCATGATTTTTTTTTAATTGAGGGGGGGGGGCATCCAGAGCCCCCGCCCATCTGTGTAACAAAGTTCAAAAGGGACCATAACCTTTGTAGCACACAATGAAAGGATTTGAAAAAAAATCCACGCTCTCCCATACTTCGGTTGAAAATTGTTTTAGCTTGAAGGAGGAACTTTATTCAAAGCTAACAAAGAGCATATTGAAAAAAGAAACAACAGAACAATTTAAGTAAATCAATAGATCTGAAAATGAATTTTGACCGCATGATTTGAAAACTATGGCAAAGATAATGAAAAAGATAAGAGGAAGTCTGCTAATTAGCAAGAAGTCCGATCATCATATGTATAATTTTATGGCATTTTGGCGCAAGCCTCCTTTTTAACCCCAGACAAAAATATTCCGTGTTCCCTCAAGCATGAACAAAACAAAAAAATTTAATAGCATTTGAAAGATAAGACCTTAGAGCACCTATTAACACCAAAATATAGACATCATAATTTGAAACAAAAATTTTATAGACTTTTCAAATCTGTCCCGTTTTTTTTATACGCACTGTATAATTTATATAGGGCAAGTTTCTTTCTAGCGAAGGGTTAATTTGTACCAATGACTCGACGTATTTTTGCACTGTGAACCAGAGTGGGCAATGACGTGGAATCAAGGGATTAAATCATCATGATCTCATCTTCTCCGAGCTCCACGGTGGAACCGGTTGAACGATTGCGCAATCATTTACATCCCGGTTTACGGTGTTTGTTTCGCGGCAAAGGTAGAGAAAGAGCGCGAGACGGAAGGTAAAGGTTATAAATGATGCATGTTTCAGCGGAGAAGATAACTTGCACGTACGTGTAAAAACGCAGCAGAGAAGTCAGTTCTCCTGGTCCTTTTCCACTTAATAAATTGACTGACAACGACAATGGCGTTTACACTTTTTGGATATACTGTTTCTTGGCCTATGCTCGGTGCACTAGGAGCAATCTATGTCACGTAAGTCGCCTGAGTCATGTAAATAAATTTACATCAAGATATGGCTATGCACATCTGGGATTCTCGGTTATTAATGTTGGAGAACTTGTACCGTGAATGGGTGGACGGAGTCTACTGATACTCCTCGGCCACAGGGTCACTCGTTAAGGTTATGATAACCTTGTTCTCAGTAGGACCATTGGCGGCGGAAGCCAAAAATTTTAGGAGGGGACAAACAAAATTTTTTTGACAAGCAAAAAAAAAAAGGTTCTCAACCCAAAAATTTTAGGGGGGATGTAGGAAAATAAATTGACAAGCAAAAAAAAAAAAAAAAAAAACCCTCCTCAAATTTAGGGGGGGACACGTCCCCCCTGTCCCCCCCCCTGCTTCCGCAGCCTATGAGTAGGACCCGGGGCATAATGAAGCTATGAAGGTTGGCAATTTTTGGCCTATTATTGCTATTCGGATATTAATTTGCTTGATATTTTGACATTATTATTTTAAGAATTTGAAAATGTAGCCAAGACTTTTGTTTGAAGTCAAGTCATTATATGTTGTTATTTTATTATTATTATTATTATTTGTTTGGCGTCACCTGTGCCTGGGAGGCGAAAAGCGAACTGAATCACTATGACCCGCAGGTCTCTCCTCCCGATATAACTGATTGGGAGGAATGCAGGTGGACCACTACACCGGGGTTACCCCCTACTCTTATACGAATAGTGCAGTGGGTTCTTAACGTGCAAAGGTGGTGACTTTCCTCTACACGGGGCCTCCATTTAACGTCCTATCCGAGGGACGGAGTGTTTTCCATTGTAACATAGCCTGCATCTATGAAACATGGGAGAGACGTTTATTTACATTTCTTAGGAGTTAGAATTGTATAGTTATAAAACAAAAGAAAGTGGCACTGTTTAGAAATTAGAGTAGCCTTGAGGACTCCATGTCTTTTGACATATACTTCGTCATCAATATGCCTTTCAATTTCATGGAGCCTGAACCGCCTGCCATATATAGTAATAGACACCAGGTCCAAATCCATATTTCAAAAGCACTCATTCAATGAACAAGGTTATAATATAACCTTGTTCTCAGTTTAATATATCTCCTTGTGTGGCAAAATAAGGATGGAAATGTTAGGCTTATTTTCTCTTTTCGTTTGGGGCAAATGGCTGATTTTTTACACTGACAGTTTCCATTACACCTATTATTCATACAACTTGGCTCTTATTTAAATTTGACAATTTAAATAATTTTTTTTAAATTAAAAATAGAGATCAAAAAATTAAAAATTTCTTACCATATTACTTTCCACCACTTCCATGCGCGACCATGGGGTCTCGAAAAGCACGTACCCTAAACACGTATTTTCTATATTCTGAAAATGCACCCATAAACAAGTAATGGCGTGTAAAACCCTACCCTCAACAAGTATTGGAAACAAAATGATACTTTTGGCAAGTATTCCCTGAAATGAACCCCTAAACAAGTATAGCAATATGTCACGGGCGCGTCGATCGTCGGTTTTACCTTTACACATTAATTTTCGTTTAGTATACGGCCCCACCTTCCACACCTCGCAAAAATCAGACTCTAAACATGTAGTGAACACTTTTTTTCATTCATGTACTTAAGCTTGGATTACAAACCTTCGTGTAATTACTACATGTAATAAAAACAAAATCAAATTCATGGTTACCACATGATAGCATTAAATCAATATTCCATCAATGCTGATTATCATCCTTTTTAAAGCTGTGTATGTATAAAGCAGTCTGACCCAAAAAGTACTACGAGCTGGGGAGTTGGAGTGTTTCATCAAACAAGCTTCATTCTGATTGGCTGAAAAGCAGATCAGCATCTTGACTGTTACAACATAGTCTGAAGGCACAAACCGTGATGGCCTGATGGAAAATTTGCTCGACAAGCTTCCACGCTTTAGGACCCCTTTCTCATCTTGGTTTTTCATAAAACTAAATAGCGGAAAACAGTTTTAATTCATAGTGGAAACAAGTTTAAAGGGAACCAAAACCCAAGAAAAGAAGCAATTATTGGAAAGAGTGAAATGACAGGAACAAATTATATCAAATTTTAATATCGGTTATGAAATTTTGCATCAGGTCGCATGGTAACAGACAAGACATGCTGTCCTTCATCCACAATACATCATGACTTGGTTCATTCCTACTTACCTAGGAACTCATTGAATGCAGTGACTTCCCTTGGGAGGCCAACGTTATTGAAGCTTCCAGCATGAATAAAGACATCGCCGGGCGGGACCACCTTGCTTAGATACGTTGTCTTTGAGAAGGTATCTGATGTGCATACAAACCTTGTGTGACCTTTGACCCATGAATATGCATGAGAGGGGGAAGGGGTGGAGGAGAAGTCTTTTGAGTATTTGAGCCATCATTTACCACATAAACCTGTACCTTCAACAATGTCACAAGAGACTTCAGCCTGTACACAAGCACAAGGTGACCACAAACTGCAAAAGCCACACCGATGATGAAGAGGAGGGATGATGAATGCATGCTAAAACAGTGAGCACAAAACTTGCAACATCTGCACAGCTTTCACAGAAGAAGCAATGATTTAAATCAAGATCTGCAAACATACAGTATTTTCCATGAAATCAACTCATTTTAAGAATGTTCAAAGAGATCTATACATGTGCATGTATGTAGGAAATCTCTTCCATCTATATGAAGATGCAATAAAGGATATCCTTTATAAAACATTTTGATTTTGTTTTATCCCCACAAATTTGACCCTAAACACGTAGCTTTCCTAACGAAATAGATACCCTTTTTTCATTATTTTTGTGTTTTTGACACCCTTATCACGTTACGTATGTAACGTGCCCGATCGTGAAATAGACATCCTTTTTACATGTTTTTGGGGTTGCGCATGGTATCCACTCGTCAATGTATAAGTGGTCCCCCAGGTAAAAATCCCGTAAAAGTTTTTCATTTTGTTTATTTTTACACCTTCATACGCCTAATGCATATGAAGGTTTCTAAAATTGGTTAATGACAAGGCGAAAAATTGAAGGTTTCTTACCAGACAGATCTTGTGTAGATCCTTCGATCCGTTTGTCAACATAGCAATTTATACAATAGGGCTGATCCTTGTACCGCTTCGTTATAACGTACCTTCAGATGTTACAAAATACTGTTTTGAAGAACAATTTATGGATAAAAATTTTATTATTTAACAGATACTAAAATTTTATACGTGATAATAAATAATTATTATAATAATGATTATTATTCATAATCACGTCTTAATTTCAGTAAATTGTTCTTCAAAATGGCATTTTGTAACATTGCTAATTGAAGGTACGCATAATGAAGCGGATCAAGGGTCAGACCTATTGTATTTGCTTTGTTCACAAATGGATCGAGGGATCTATACAAGAACGGTCTGTTAAGAAGCCTTCAATTTTTCACCTTTTCATTAACCAATTTTGGAAACCTTCATACGCATTAGGCATATGAAGGTGTAGAAATAAATAGAATCAAAATCATTTCCGTGATTTTTATCTTAAAAGATGGATTTCCTTGTTTACAAGTGTCTCTTATACATACCGGTATATGGTAGGCGGTTCAGGGCTCCATGATAAAGAAGTATATGTCAAAATATTTCATAAATATCATCATGGAGTCCTCAAGGCTATAGAGTTAATTTGTAAAAAGAAATATCCCACCGCTGCCACCGTTATCACATCTTTTCAAGAAATAAGAGTGATGACTTTGAATTGAGTTGACATTAGTTCCAATCTAAGCTTGCTGATATGCAATGAAGTTAATGAATTATGGGAACAGCGCATCCAATTTATATCACACATTTTTTTCTTTTTTTAATCTTCCTATCCTTGCATTGACAATATAATCAACATTTTGGCTGTTTGAATAACATGAGCATGATTCAGATCTAGGGAATACTATAATCTTAGGTTTCAAGATGAATAAATCCTGAATAGAGGCAGACAAAAGAGGAATGTTGCTGTATGTGACAGTTGTCTTTTTTATGTTGAAGACCTCATCTGCTTTCCATCAGTTTTTAAGTTTGTAAAGGTTTTTTTTTTTTTTCAAAATCCTTGAGTTATAATTTGTTGTGCATTTGTTAAAGGCCTACAAATACCTCTGCCCACCTCAGGCATTCAAAGGTAAATTCCACCTCAGAGAAATATTAAATTGAATCAATAGAGAAAAATCAGACAAGCGTAATGCTGAAAATTTCGTAAAAATCGGATGTAAAAAAAGAAATTTCTGACGTGTTGGGATTACACTTATCTTTCACAAAATATGCATGATTCACTGACATGCGAATGAGACAGTCGATGATGTACTCAGGTTGGATGTACTTCACTCACTATTTCTTTTTCTATTTATTGTTTGAATTAATAGAATTTTTTTGCATATTCCACAAGAAGGACCAACTTGACTGAACCATATAGTATTAATGCTAATCCCACATGTTCATGGAGGAATTAATCATTGTTTCACTTGACAATGACGAGAAAATGAGAATATTTCATATTTTATGTAATGAAATATAAACTTTTTTTAAAGCATTTGAAAGATAAGAAATCAGAGCATCTATTGACATCAAAATATATAGACATGATTTGAAACAAAATTTTGATAGACTTTTCTAAACTGTCCCATTTTTTATAAGCACTGTATACATGCATATGAATGAGGATGATCTGATTTGGTCTTGGGGGCACAAGGTAAGAGGTCATAGACTCTGGTGGATCTAGGGGCAGCCAGCCTGTGCCCCTCCCCCCCTTTGAGAGGAACAAGTAAAATTTGTAATGTAAATATGACATAAAAACAGAAGTGTGCCCCCCCCCTTTTTTGAGAGTGAAAACCTTTTTTTCTCCTTTTTTTGCTAGTCAAATTTTTCCTCGAGAAAATGTGTCCCCCCCCCTTTGAAAAATCCTAGATCCGCCCCTGGTCATAGAGGTCATTATTTAATTTTTTTGTGTGTTTTTTCTAATACTGTAATTGCAGTTTTAATGTGGAAAATGCTAAGCCATAAATCTTGCTTGCTTGCAATCAACAATCCATCTAGTTGACATGAATTTTGAACTTGTAAACGATAGTTGTATCATTTTTCAGTGCTTTTCTCATTTTATCAAAAGGCATCATATTTGGCAGTTGACATATTTCAAGCGGAAAGGAATCAAGGGGCCTACACCACTTCCATTTCTTGGAAATTCTCTTGATTTATTTGAAGTAAGTACATGTGAGAATAACAGAATCTACAGAATTCATACTGACAGAATGTTGATATTTCTTTTATAATCTGTTTAATTTGATATCTGAAGATCATTAAGTTACACCTAAATGAAAATTAGATTAAAAGTTTTAAAACTGAAGTTTATAAAATCTATTTAAATTTGTATAAAATGGCAGCCAACTGTTATGCAAGATACCATCTTCAATTTTCACCAGAACGTTGTTCAGATTGGTATTATACTAATAGTTGATAGATTAACATAAAGAATTTAACAACTGGTCAACATCATATATTTTGATATGAAGAGTCTGTTGCACTATTTAATTCAAATTTTTAATGCAAAAAGTAACATGTATTTATCCTATTAATTTGAAACATAACCATAGCCATCAATGTTGATGTGTACCATTGTCTGTAATACAATATACCGAGGCATTGCCCCAAAAGTATTGTGTTTTGATGTGTAGGGTGATTATACATCAAAATACAGGAATATTGCAAAATGATTTCTTACAAAGTACAAATAATTTCATGCTCGATTTCGATGCATAGATAGATCTACAAAATATGTAACTTTTCTGATGTAGCCTTATTTTAATGAATTTACAGTCTATTCTCTTTGCAAGACTATATGGTTGATTATTCAAGAAATGATGCAGGTAATTTGTATATGTGTGAGGAATTAAAACAAGTCAGGATTAACTGTGCAATTTCTCTGATTCTGTCACAGGGCTTACATTGGAAACTTATAGAAAATATTGAGAAGTATGGAAAGGTCTATGGGTAAGTAGTTTTATTACCTGTTAGAATTCAAAAATTGCTAGAAGAAAGATATTTTATAACCAGAAACAGGGATATATTTGCATTACACAGCAGTATTCAATTCTGATGTAAAAATATAATTACATGATTACTTTGGATGAGTTTAAATTGTTATGTTGCTCACAGCTTTCTTACCATTGGAAGATGGTATACGGTAGCAAATGAAAGAACACAACCAAAATGCCATCAAATCCATCACAAGTGTTGTATTTCTTGTAGTTACATGTATAGTGTATTCTGTGATAATGTTGCAAGTATTTGAGATGGATCAAAGGTCTATTTGTTTATAATGAATTTAATTATAAAATTTGTCTATAATTAGGTACTACATATACCCTTTTATTTTATACAAAAGTCCCCATTATCTGTATCTTCAAATTGAAACCATAGGGAAAGATATGATTTTCGACTGTCTAATTTTTGGATATATGTAAAGCTTTTTGGTAAAACTCATATTTATTTGAAAAATGTTTAGCTCTGTTCTCTGATATAAAGGCGTACTAATGTTTGATTTGTTGTTTTTTCAATTTACAGCATGTACATGTTTGGATCGCCTGCATTGTTTATCAGTGACCTTGACATGATAAAGGATATCACAGTAAAGAACTTCAGCAAGTTTATGAACCACAAGGTGAAAAGAGATTTATTCTTTTAAAAGAAATCATAAGAAATGTAATGGTATCAAGACAGACATTTACTTTGTGAGAATGCATACAATTCTTTTAAAATCTTATTCCAAATGAAGAATTCACATCAAATAGAACACAAAATTTGTATGAGATACATAAGGAAGGTTACAATCAGATAATTTGGATACAAATTCTCCAGCACAAAAGTGCAAAGAGACTACTTGATTTTGATTGCAAAACATAATAAATTTTGTATAACATAATCTTAGACTTAAGGAACACAATTCAATCAATAAAATAACCTAATATGATATTTGTATTTTAAAGTAAAACGGAGGGTCTTGCCAAAAAAGCAAAGCTTGTACAAAAGGCAAGCCCCTAAATAAACTTGGTTTCATTACACACAAAAAACACTGGGTCGTAATGATATATAGAACTTTTGTTTACAAATAAATACAAACAACTTTGGTGCACTTTACGAAAAGAAAATAACATGTGGATCATGCAAAAAATATTTTGTTTTATAGCATTAGGGAGGGAGGGGGAAGGTTAGGGGAAGAAGAGGGGAGGGACAAAGAAGTGCAGTGTACATGACATAGAAATAAAGCGGGCAGCAGGAGCAGGTACTTTGGCTAATTGCAATTTTAAAAAGAAAAAAGTAATAACAAATTATACATGTAATATTAGCGCATATGATACATATATACTTTTCTTGAGCTAAAAGTAACATCTCTCCACCCCCTCTCCATACACAAACTCTTTGTAAACACACAGGTTAATGAAGTGGGAAGGGAGATGTTTCGTTATGTAAGGCTTTTTTTTTCAGTATCCTCATAACATGACTCAATACAGATATAGGCCTATGATTACTTGCCAGGTTTTTATCACCTGATTCCAATAAGGCATCAAAAGTCCAGTTGAAATAAAAACATTAGAAATATTCATGGGCTTACTGATAAATGTTTCTTCATCTACATGTATATTGATAATATGTGCTACAAACACTTGATTTGTGCTCCATCTGCACTAATTCCTCTTCTTTCCTATTTTTCTTTTCATAACTTTATATAACTATTCCATAATTTGGAAAGTCAAGAACTGTATTTCTATTTTTAATGGTTAGTATTATCAAAACAACATATTTGAATTTTCATTGCATTGACATTGCAATGTGATAAATAATTATTTATGTATAGCAATGAATTTAATCTTAAAAAATAAATGATTATTTTCTAATTCAAACAGCAATTTGTGTTAAAATCTCGACCATTTGACAAGGCAGTATCAGCACTAAGGGACCAGCATTGGAAAGATGTTAGGAATGTCATGACACCAACCTTCAGTGCTGTCAAAATGAAACAGGTATCTTATGTCATTACCATGGAAACTATCTGTCATCATAAATCTCTTTTTTTTTGGCTGCTGTAGAAATTTGAATTGGTTTCATAATGTTCATTGTGCATCCTCTCATATTGGTGATCATGTTTTATATCATAGGGATGACAATTGTATTTTTGCAATACACAAATTGCATCAATGTATAGATAAATATTGTGTAGTAAAATGAGTGAGAAATACATTTCCTTTCATTAAAACAATGTATCTAATAAGTTATAAACCTCAGACTTGATAATGAAATAGGTAAGGTTTTAAATTATGTGATTTAATCAGTCTTATGCAGTCAAAATAGGTCGTAAATTAGATTAGGACGTAGGTTCCTTGAAGAGGAAATGGCATGTTTCCTGGTGAAGAGGGTAAATCATTTATCATTATATGCTATTGGCATGCATTGGAACTTCCTTTATTTTGCACACTAATTTGAATATTTTATTTAATTAATATCAGCTGTCAGGTTTGCTCAATGAATCTATTGATACTTTGGTGAAAAACTTTGGAGAAATTCAGAAGAAGGATGGCAAGGTGAAAGTCTTCAGGTAAATTTTATCTTTGATAAGAACTACTTGAAATAGCTTTAGGTGTTGTTGCAGAAAGAATATGATTTATTTTCACATCTTCAAATAACCTTTAGTTTGTACATCGCTGATGATGATGATGATAATGATGACTGACAACAATAAAAGTTACCCCTGTGGTATTTTATGTCAGTAAAAAAATATCATGTCAATAATAACGCTTCGTCAAAACAATGAGGAGTTGAATAAGTATTTTTAATAAAAATTTAATAAAAATTTTGGGGAGCTCCTCTGAGGTGGAATTGAATGACCTATCCTAATCTTTTCTCAATGTTGAGATTGTTTTTTTTTAATGTAAATGCTTTGATTTGATTGGTGACCAGTAGTTTGCTCAGCTGCATGTATTAATCAAAAAGCTTCAAAATGAGTCATGATTCTGTTGTAGCACCAAGCAATCTTTTTACAACTATTGACATTCTTATTAATGTCATGTTGATCGATGTTTCACTTTCTAATTTTTTTCTTGAATTCCTTTTCTCTCTGCCCCTTTTTTTTAGTTTATGTGAAGCATTCACTATGGATGGAATTGCTAAATGTGCTTTTGGACTACAGGTAGATTCACAGAACAACCCAAGTGATCCGTTCGTCACCAATGCAAGGGAGTTGATGAAGAAAAAAATATCATTGAAAGTAATGGTCGCTGGTGAGTTGATTCAACAAGAATTTGACAAGTCAATGTAAAAAAAAGGCTTCTTTGGTTTTGATTTATCCATATGGGTCTGCTTTTCACCTTTAGAGTGGACTACCCAAAAGATGGAATGCACAGTGACTGCAAATGTTTGCATTACATAGCAATGATTCTGATATTTGAAAATTTGTACCAAAACATTTCATACTTGACTAGAAGAAATTTGATTTCAAATATGAATTATGGCATGATTGCCTGACTTTGGCCAAAAATCACATAATGTATATAAACACCAAACAAATTAAAATAATATTAATTTCCTGATTCCTACATATCTAGAGATAACCAGTATGGGGACATCTCCATGATGAGACCAGCTATCAGAAAGGTGTCAAGAACACCCCTCTCCCTTGCTTACCCTGTAGGTCTCAAAGAATTGTTGCTTAGGTTCCAAAAGGTGATGAAGAAATGTGACTTCACTCCTAACAACAGATGAACATATGAAACTATTGCAACTTTGTTCTTAGGTCAAAGTGTCAAATTAAAAATATGAACAAAGTCTTGTTTTGAATAATGATAAACTGCTTAGAAATATGGCAGATTCCTACAAACTTCTGATTCATTTTTTTATTTTCATCAAATCTACAAAAATTGAAACATTTCATATTTTACATACTGAAATACAAATGAAAAAGTGAGTGTATGACATCAACCACTCGCTCACTTGTATGTCCCCTGTTTCTTGAATTAAGGGAAACTATAGAAATGTCATCTTTCAAATAATGATTCTGATTTTGGTAAAATTTTAAGTTTTCTGCTGGTTTGGTATTTATTTCTCTTTTGGTTCAATGAAGTTTTCCATGTTTTGTTTGTGGGGGGGGGGTAAAGTTGACCTTTGATTTGCTTAAAGATCCAGACCGGACCCAAAAATGAAATTGACAAATTATATACCAATCGAAAGCTTATAAGCTACTAAATACAGAAAGGTATGCTGTATGCATTTTCACCGCTTCCCAGCTTAGTATTTTGCTTAAGAATATTCCAATTATCGGGCTTTGAACCTCGCTTAGAAAATAGGCTATATTGTGCTTTTCACCTGCCTCGAGACGTGACGTCACGTTGTGTAAGAAGCGTCGTGATTCCATAGGTTTGTACACAGAAAAACTGGGTGATTTTTTTGCTTTCCAGATAACGCATTTCATTTTCTTCACTTCTATCACAGAGGGATGTCACATATATTTTTTCCCACAAGCTTGAATTTATAAAATCTACAGTTTTTAACTATTTTTTGGCCATATTTTATTTCCTGCTTATTTGGCGCAGATTTCAATTCTATCTGCATTTAGATTATGTATAACAACTTTTCCTGACATAGCAATTTAGGCCCAATAAGAGCCAAACAAAGAAATCACAAAAAGGTAGTGAATAGTTGTAGGTTTACAACAATTTGAACAGTGAATAATTTTGAGTGCAATTTTCATCTAAAAACTAAAAAAAAATTGGATTTATAACATGGAAATGGAAGAAAATACCGAATGCTTTTGTACACAAACCTATGGAATCACAACCCTCCAGACACAACATGACGTCATTATTTCCAGGCGACGTGGGGGTGCTCAATCGAAGCGTACTTTGGAGGAGCAGTTTCTTTAATTTTTATTTAATATTTTTAACTATTGGAAGGAGATATATCATGTAATATTTTTGGTATATTTGTATTGTATAAATCATTACCTTTATTTTAATATATGATTGTTTTTACACCGGTCAGGGTCTTTAAGTACAGAAATATTTATAATTTCCAACAGTTGAATTGAGTGTTCTAAATATTGATAAAGATGTAATTATGCACATTAAACTTTGTTTCTTTGATCAGGAACTTTCCCGAACATTGGCAAAATAATGGAATATTTCAGAGTTAGTATGCTGTCAGCTGAAATTCAGAAGTTTTTCATCACTGTAATTGATCAAACTATTGCAGCTCGCAGGGAAAATCCAAGCTCAAAGGTACACTATGGAAAGATCTCCCAGTAACTTTGGTAGAATCTGAAATAGGTGTTATTTGTTAGAGTTTAATGTATAGTGAGAAATGAGACTTAGACAAATCTACAACAAGATATCAAAATTTCCTGGAAATCTGGGCTATAGTGAAGTACCAGATGATTTTGCATTTTTATTTCTAAAGTGAGAAGTTGAGACCATATTTAATATTTTGTTTCAGATTACTGTCCTCTTTGCTACCAAATCTGAATTGAGCATTACATCAGTTGTGTGTGTTAACTCTGCTGGATTTGGATTAATTATTTAGCATGATATTTTCATAAGATTTCTGAACGTATTTCTAAATCGAACGTGATAATCTAACTTGTTGAATTGTCCATTCATGCTAGAAACATGTATACACAATGTGGTGTAGTCAGATTCTTAATCAGGGGAGAAGGGTCTGGGGGTCTCTGGATCAATAATATCAAAAGTGTAATTACTGAGCATTACCCTGATGGGTACAAAACTAGAAGCATTGAAACTATTGTTAATTGTTAACCTATTTCAAGTCAGATATAGTACGGTATCACTCAGTATAAACTTCAACAGGAGTCGAGTTTAAATTCCATAGCCATAGGACGCGGACGAATGAGGCAGTGATGTCCGGACACTTTTGAAGCTAATGTTGAAAAATGAAAACCCATACCGTCCCGTATACTCCAATAATTTGCAAGCGGGACCCGCTGACCCGTCGCGTTTTAACCCGCAAGTCAATTTATCTTTGAAAAATGAAATATATTATTTCTGCAATCCCCACACTATACAGGCTCAAATCGGAAAATATATGCCAACTACTAACCTAGCCTAGAGTGAATTTACTTACAATTTGCAAATTCGCCTTTTATTCCAGAGAGAAAATGTTTTTGGGGGTGACTTTACCACAATGACAAAGAAGAGTAGAAGAAGAAAGTTAAATGGGTCTTGGTATTATGACCTAATTCTGAGACTTTGGTAGTCTGCATTATGACAAGTATGGAGGTAAAGTGTGCTTGACAGGGCTTGCAAGTGATGGAGTGAAGGATGTGAATGTTGAGAAAATAGCAATGTCTGACATTCATAGTACGTTATGCTGAAACAATTTGAAGAACTTGTATGTGTTCAGACTTCAGAATCAACAATTGTTCATTTCTGGTTTTACCAAATTCAAAAAAGAGAGTCAAAAGGGGCCTAAGCTTTCGATCCTAGCAGAATCTTCGTCGGAGGCCAAATTCAAAAAAGTTAGGAAATGATTTGAGCCGTTCCCATATCCGTAAAAAAATAACTTACAATGAGTCTGAATCTGAACCTATTCCCAAGTTTTATAAGCATACCATCTTTACAAATATACACAACAAAAAAGTAAGGCCCCCCTAAATAAAATTGCTGTAACTTTTGAACGGAATTATTTTGAAATATGATATTTTGTAGGTGGTTTTCTACACTCATTAGGCAACTCCTGGGTAAAAATTAGATTGATCGATTGAGTCATGCATGAGTAATTAAAGATTGAATTAAAAATGACCATTTTTGAAAGTCACAAGAGTTGTTTTTCAGATTGTGCAAATACAATGTTGAGCAAAAGTTGTTTTTAGGTGCATTTTATGGTGTTATGCTGTTTTACTATCCATCATTTAGCCACTCCACACACAATTTTGATATTGTATGTTCATGGTTGAGTGAGCACAATGTATTGCAGGGGCGGGGGGGGGCTTCAGTTTTTTTTCCAAATGCATGTACAAAAATGTAAAAATTACCATACGATTATGATTTTTTTTGCATGGTCAGCCCCCCCCCCTTCCCACTTTTGGCTCAGTCCCCCCTCCCCCCCTTTGAAAACCGTTCCGGGGCCCCTGTATTGTGACGTATCATCATAGGGGTTTATGATAGCATCCTCTACAACTTTTTAGATCATGTTAAAATTTGAAAATATTGGTGGCTCCCCCGATTATAGGCCCCTCCCCCATATTAAAATTCTGGATCCACCACTGATTTATCAATAAATTAAACTGATCATGAGAAATTGTGAGGAAAAGAATAAATTTATGCAATATAAAGAGTATTCATTCCTAAGGTTTTGAATGTGCTTGCTCAACCATGAAAAAGTTTAAAGTTCGGAAAGTGTGCGGTGATAGAAATGATGGATGATAAAAACAACAGCAATTAAAGTCACATTTTAAACCGAATTTTCCCCCAATATTCAGTTTATTACCCTTTATAATGAGTCTGTGACATTGAAAATACCAATTTTCCCAATTTGATTCGTGCTCACTCATCCATAAATAAACAAATCGATTTCATTTTTGCACAGAATTCTGCCCATAGGTTGATATACATTACTGCCAAATGACATTGCTTAAGACAGCCTTGAAAAAAAGTTCCACCATATTGAATAAGGGGTTACTTATTCTTAAACATATGCACCCATAATGTACACAAGTCTATGAGAGAGGAAGTCAAAATTTTAACAAATATGAAATGAGGGTTTGTTTCATGGGCGGTTTTTGTTACTTCTACCAACAGTTATTTCATGAAACTTCGCATATGGCTTCAGAGTAACACTATCTAAAAGGCATGCACACCAAAATAACCATTTGATATGGCACAGAGTGGGGCCTAGGCCTTGAACTTTTTTCTCATTTGCATAATTTTCGAATATTGTGTGCTCACTGATGCATCAAACATCGGGATTTTCATAAAAATCAAATCAAATGAACTATGCATTTGTGACAGATATCCATAGTTACAAATTTTATTTTTTCCAATAACGTAAAAAAGAGCTAATCACATTCCACATGTTCATTCAAGCGTGAATGTTTATTCAAACGCCTTTGAATCATTGAAGCATGTTAATTGGTCATGAACATAACGAAAAAGTTGAGAAAAAATCATTTTCAGTTACCAAAATGAAACAATACTTGCATATGATATTTGAAAATCGTATTTTTTGTTTTCAATAAATGTTCATTGAACCATGAAACGATTATTATATAATTGTTGAAGATACTCTTCGCAAAATATCTGTCATCATATTCTGTCATTATTATTGATAGAAATGTGTCAAAAACCAATTATAGCAAATTTGAATTTGTGTTCATTCAACCATGAAATTTAGCCAAAAAAGTTGTATCGTCTTTTAGAAAGTACCTTTTACAAGACTTCTGACTATTTTTCATGATGAGAATGTGGAATTAGTTCCAATAAAATGGAATCAAAGTCATGATATTTGGCTTGTGACTTTTGAACAGTGACATTTTTGCCTTCTGACTGTGCCCACTGAAGCATGACGTAAAATATGTCCATAACATTTCCTCAGAGGGTAGCTTATAAAATTACCTACACGGTCATGTAAAAATATATTAAAAACTTGCATTGGTTCAGAAATTATTGATGTTTGTTAAGGGGGGACTTACTTTTTTTGTTGTGTATATTTGCATCCTTCACAAAGCATTTATTTACTCTTGAAAACTGCTTTAAAATGTATTTTACCATCACCACCACTTTCTTATGTCCTGTTCTCTCAGATGAAGGACTTTCTTCAGATTCTAGTGAATGCAGAGGAGGGATACAAATCAGAAAGTGAGATAAAAGAAGAGAAGAAATCAGAAGATGATATCCATGCTTCAGTTGATGAACAGGAAAATGAAAGCTACTTCAAGAAGAGCAAGAAGACAACTCTAACGAGGGATGAGATATATGGTCAGGTATGTATGGCATAATGATCATATGCTTTTTTCAATTCAGTTCATTAGATATATCTCTAAGCAGTCTTGTTTCATTGTCAGCCTTGTTTAAGGACACCTTTGTTTTTCTTTTAAAACATTTATGATACCTTAATTTGTGAGTCTCTTACAGGATGAATGGGCTACTGGAACTTCTAGCAAAGATTTTTTTTCCTTTTTAATTCATCACAAGAAATGTCAATATATTTGGAGATTTTAAAGTCAATATTTGTTTATGGTTAATTTCAATCCTGCCTATAAAACGTTATATTTTGTTCAGGCTAATTTTCAAACACAAAAAAAAACATTTTTCTTCTTCATGATGTCTTAGATACTTTAAGCAGTTTTATAATTCAAAACGATGGCTTTGTTTGCCAGTCTATATCATACTGCCTTCACCAGTGAAGTAAAATATTGACCTTCATTTTGAAGTTTCAAGTCTTGTCTAGGTGATTTTTTTTTAACGAGGAAATTCACACCATTTGAATTTTTACCCAGAAGATGTAATGATTGCTATTTTTCTAAATATAAATCACCTGGTTTTATGTTAATGTCAAGTTTAATGTACTTAGAAGAGTGATTCCATTAAATGTTAGTCATTTGTAGTTGGATTTTTTTTCCCTCTCTCTCTCTCTTCAATGATATGCCTTTTTTTTGTTTATGTTTGTCATGAATGAGACAACCTGCCAGATAAACTTTTTTTTTTTGCTTTTTGTACATAGAAATTTAGAAAATGTTCTGATTTGGATCATAGCTTGTCATGTTCATTTAATTTAAAGACAATGTATTTACTTGCCTTCTTCCTCTACTAGGCAATGATTTTCTTTTTGGCTGGTTATGAAACCATCAATGTCACTCTGGGATTCTTGGCATATGCCATGGCTGCAAATCCTGATGTTCAAGAAAAACTCATTGAAGAAATTGACAGTCTGACCCCAACCAGAGATGATGTTAGCTATACATCCATTGCAAAGATGCCTTACCTGGACAATGTTGTCTGTGAGACTCTTCGACTCTACCCTGCTGCTGTTGTGTGAGTATTAAATGAATATAGTATATAAGTGTATCTTGTCGATGTGGATAGTTGCCTTTTATAAATGTCATTGGATGTGTAGATACAAAAGGAAAAGCATTGTAAGTTTGCAAAATACTTTAGACCCTTCTTAAATGATTTCAAACAAAATGAGTCCCAAAATGCACCTATGTGAAACACCTTGAATAAAAAATTGCAAGTTTCTCGATCAAGTCAGTTTTCAAAGTTATGCAATGATTATTAGGGAATTGCAAGTTAATGACAATTTTTCATGTGATGGTTCATTAATTTTGTACTATTTGTGTTTGTTTTTTACAGACTTGAACGAGAGTGCAACGAAACACATGTGTGCAACGGTATCACTATTCCTAAGGGGGTTCAAGTCATTTTCCCTTCCTTTGCCATCCACCGTGACCCTGCAATCTGGCCTGAACCAGACAAGTTTGACCCTGATAGGTAACTTTTCAACTTTTGTGTACTCATAAAGAAAAATCTCCTTATCACGCATGTCCCCTTATATATTATACACTATGACTTTGATCTCATGCAGAGTCACAGAAAATCTCACATAGCTGGTCTTTAAACTTGGTTGCTCTGACTCTGAGATCCAACTCTAATTTCATGATCAATTTTCTGAGAAATTCAATAAATATTGATGCATTCCTTTAACAGTTTTGGAAGAAACTGATCATATTTTATAAAACTGTAGATTCTGATAATTATGGTACAGGGTGCTACATAAGCACTTGCCCAGGGCAAGTAAAAGTTAAAGTCAGGCGAGTGTTTTGAAGTAAAGACCCAAACTACTTGCCTGAATTGGGCAAGCGAAATTCTCATAGTAGATTTACCAAAATTAGGGTCGATATGATATATCTACCCTAAATTTGGTCATGGTGGGCAAGATAAAAATTACTCTGTAGAAAGAAATGCAAGAACAAGGTACATCAGTTCATGTCAAAAGAGAGAAAAAAGGTCAATGGTTTCTAAACCCGTGATATTTTTTTTTTGAAGAGGTTAAACTTTTTTTCAAGGATTTTATGGGGCAAGTGAATTTTTTTTTTTGGCAATTTACTTGCCCGACAGGGCAAGTGCATCTAATAAGTTATGCAGCACCCTGTGGTATTCTGTAATTACAGCAATTGGTTTTTGACACTCTCCCTCTGATGATAAAGAAATTTCAAGTGTCATTAATATCTTTTAATATTTAATTTATAAACAAACAAGACCCACATTTTCCTCTTCATCAATAGATTTACTAAGGAGAATCGTGAAGGGCGCCACCCATTGGCCTGGTTACCATTTGGTTTTGGTCCTAGGAATTGCATCGGGATGAGGTTTGCCTTGATGGAAATGAAGATGGCCATCATTCGTCTTCTTCAGAAGTACCGCTTTGAAACTTGCCCAGAGACTCCGGTAAGTTTAATTTTCCTTTCATGGTTTAGTTCTAGTGTATATGAGATTGAATTTTGTGAGGAATCATCTGGAAATAGGAAGATGTTTATTAAAATGCACTTAAGAATTGATGTAAGATCTTGGAACCATCATGGCTGAATTGACTTCCATTAACTTGATTCTATGATGCTATGATATTCCTCAAAGAAATTTTATTGCTCACAATGATAATCTATTCATTCCACAACTTTACAATGCATTGTTACAAAGACCTTTGCACCAAATACTAATGCAATAATTTATGTATTATGTGGAGTATGTTCTCTCTGTATTGCTTTCTGCGTTTGATTTATGTCTCTCACTTTTTAGCTTGGCCATCTATGGACGTGTGTGATTTTTAATAAAGAAATAAGTGAATTAAACTCTGGAAAAAGTTACCATAGTAACTGGTTAGACAAGTGGTTATTTACCATTATATTTGATGAAAGTCACCATGCCTTCTGATTTTACTGTATATTTTAAGAAAAGATCATGCTGTCAATACTTGACTGACTGGCTGTAATACTGGTTTGTATTTATGTTTCCTCTTTCTTCTCATCATCCTCTCTTGGTCAGGTTCCTCCTAAATTTGCCAAGATGAGCCTCAAACCTGATGATGACATGTATCTACGAATCGTGGAGAGAAGCTAGACAAAAATAGAAGGCGGCGGCCAAATGGTGATTTAAATTTGCAAATTTTAATTTCCTGCATTTTCAATTCGAACAGTATTTTTTGAAAATCAAGGGAAGCTGGATTAAGGAACAAAACCACAAAAGGTAAAATGGTCGCATTGCTTTGGGGATTGTACTGATCTGGTCAAAATATATATGATGTTTATAATCCAACATAGAATTTAGTTAGCAATTTACTGGACTCAGATTAGTAACAGTTTTTAATCCGGTTTGCCATCAAATTTAATGAAATAAGTTTTTGCAATTTTTGAAATAAGAATTGATTGCCATTTTTGTTGTCATTGATACCAATGTGACTTCTTGTACAGTGAATCATGATGATTTCAGTTATCAAATTAGACATTTGCCATATGAATTTTATGCTTTGTTATTTACCACTACTTGTATATTTTTACTTGCTTGGCTACTTTGAATGAGGAGACCAAATCTACATTTAATACTAGTAGATTTAATTGCATGTTTATTTAGTTACCGATGTATTCAAAATACTTTTCTTGATTTTAATGATATTTTTTATATCAGACCAGTTTTGTTGTGTGCTTATTGATATTTTGTAGTTATTACTTTCATTAGAATGCAAGTAGTGTTTGCTCATAGAAGTATTATTTTGCAGCTTAAAGTTTTAATCCGCATATCTTGTTATCACAATTCCAAAAGAAATTCTAGCTTTTCAGGACAAATAATTCTATCATTTGATGTTTTTGTTTTACATTCCTCTACATGACAATCCATCTTTTAAAAAAGTCATTGTGGATTGCAGCAGCACATTAATTCTCAAGTAATACAATATTCAGTCGTTGTTTTTTACAACACACCTGAACTTAACAGTTTTTAGGTGACGAAAACGATGGAGAATAATACAATTTCATCGTAGAAAGATGGAAATGGATACTGTAGTTGCCATATTGTGTGCTAATAATGCAGTGCATTTGCGTGCTCATAATACTACATACAATTTGCAAGATGTTATTGTTATCACTTATGTTTCTTTTTTCATTCCTTTGATGGTGTTACTGTGAAGTTAAAGTAAAGAAAAAAAACTAATTACCGAGGAAAAGGTCCAAATTTGAATATATTATAAAATCAGATATTGCACAATACACAGTGAAATGTTACTTTAATGCCTTGGTAGTTGTAACAGGGTGCTATAAATACAAAACTGATTAACTGATTGTATAGCTGATTTATAAGATTGATTGTATTTACCATTTTGTTCAATCACTTGTACAAATTAATTGCATTGTGTTTAATATGGTAAATTGAGATGTTTATTTACATGAAGTTTTGAATGAAACAAATTTTTTATTTGGATTTATAAAGAAGAAATTTATCATTCACAAAGCTGTGTGTTGAGGGTCCCAAGAAGAAAACAGAAGGGGTTAAAATTATTCAGTATGCTCTTACCTCCCACTAGAAACATTGTCAACTTGGCTTCATCTACATCCATGTAGATCTGTGGTTTGCTGAATGGTTTTTGTATGAGTGAAAATATGCCATTAAATAAAACACAAAGGCCCGAATTCACAAAGGTGGTTTTAAAAACCCACGGTTGAATCCGTGGTTTATGCAGATTTCCTGTATAAATTACGCTTAATTGAGCGTGTATCGGGCGCATGTATAGACAATGTCCAACGCTGATGCGCGCTTCACAAGTCCACTGTTTGAAGAGTGGACTCATTATTAAAAACAGTGGACTCATGAATAAAATAGCATGGATAACCAGGGCAACAGGTGTCAATGTCAATTTGGCGCACTGACAAAAGCATCAGCATTGGACATTGTTCATACACGCGCCTGACACACGCTCGATTAAGCGTAATTTATACAGGATATCTGCGTAAACCATGGACTCAACCGTGGGTTTTAAAACCATCTTTGTGAATTCGAGCCAAAGGTTTCTATGTGAAGAAGAATTTTTAATCTAAGCATGTTTTTCACCCCCACGTACATGTAAGAATGGGATTCGTTACCTGAACCAATTAAGTTAAATTTCAATTTACTCAAAGCTCTAATCATATACAGTCAGAAGAAATGTTATCCATGCAAATTTACAAGTAATTTTAATGTTACAATCAATGTTCAGTTTTCTTCATGTCTTGATTCCAAATCTCATGTATGCTTTATATCTAAATTGTATATCTTTATAATGGTTGTGATTGTGTGACCTTTTTAAATAACAACTGTAAAGGAGAAAAGTATTTCATTAATAAAATGAAGAAAAATCATATTATTGTTGTTTGATTATTTAATAATCTATTTAATAAATGGGTAAAACTGGGAAATAAGAGGAAAATCATTGGCAAACATTACTCTTAATACAGGAGAGAAATAATTGGTTCCTTCTGAATTTTGATACAAAATTGTGTTGTGTGAAGTTATTAAACTCCCATGGTGTGCTTGAGTAGACATATTCTATTATATAAGTTGGTTTGGTTCTTGATTGAATAAATTAAATGGGCTAAATTATGGTTGATCAAGCAAATTAGTGTCATTCCCATACATTTCTGTGACCACCGATGCATAACTTGTAAAATGCTTGATAATCCTGGTTTGGTCTGTCTGATTTTGGATTGAGGACTGAGTATACATAATTTAATACATGATTCGTAGCATTCTGATTTGCATAACTAATTTGGAACATGTTTCAACCAATAAAATGGAAGTTAGCATTTTCTTCATTAGATTTAAATGCATTGTTCACTTTATTTGAGAATTCAATTTCCACTTCATATGAAAAAAAATAGGAAAAACAAAAAAAATTAAAGAAATGTGTAATAAATGAAAGGATATTGTTTTATTTATCAAATTTTTGAATGATCAAGTCATGATCTTGGAAAGTTTGAAATTTATGCATCAGAAATCAACCCCCCAAAAGGTATGAAAATGACATTAATTTGCTCAATAGATCAGATTAGTTCATGTGCATTTTAAGGAGTCAACTTAATTTAAGACATGGTAAATATATTATTGTTTTACACCTGAAAGTGGAATAAATGTAATGAACAGGGTTCCTCATGTTGACGAAATCAAAGTATGTTGTCGGGTCTTGAATTTGATCAATAATACAATGTGGCTTGTGTTTCTCATTTTTTATTACATAAAGATCCAAACTTGAATTTTTATCAACATTACATACTCATATGATGGGGGTTCAATCTCGGGGATGGATTTGTGAGAGAACAAGTGATATTTGATTCCCAAATTCTCAATTGTTGTGGCTAACCGTCTTCCAAGATAGCTCCATCAGTAGGATTTAAGCAAACTCTGTGTAGGTTTAACACGTGTTTTTTAGTGCAACATTAAACGATATTTGAACAATTAGCTTTGATACACAATGAACACAAAGAAACCAATGGCAGTCAAATCACTTGAGGGCACATTGAACAAACAATGCATATTTTTATTCATTGATTTCATCTTGCAATGCTTTAATACACATTAAGCACATTGCAAATAAAGCCAACTTTTTTCAAAAAAGAACATACAAGTTCCTTTCAAAGTTTTCAGTTTTCAAGAAGAAAAAATGAATTAATCTAAGGGGCAAGAGAAATACCTCAGTTTTTACAACGAAATTAAAAACAAAAAGTATCATTTCAGATAGAAACAAAATATGCAATCATAAAGAAATGTACACTGTCACATCGCCTTAAACTGAGTGATGTGATTTATGCCTTTATGGCATAATCAGCAAGGAAAAAATCTCTGAACTTATCAAATGAGAAAAATACAGCATGTAGTAATGCCACTTCTATGCATCTAAGATTGTCTAACAAATGGCATGAAAAATGCTAATTAAAAATCAATCGGTTGTAAAAATGTTATGAAAAAGCTCTCCAGTACATACTTGGCTATATTAGAATTGCCTGAAATTCTCAACAAATCCACTAAAACGTACACTTCACACGCACATAATGATATCATTTTTTTGCAAAATGGTTACATAAAGAAACACTCTATGAAAGATGAATTGGAAGTTTATGACGACTCAATTTACCAATAGTTTTTTTTGTGTGTGCATTTACTGACCATTGTACACCATACATAAAATACTTTTTTTTAATTTGAGATTCCCCGCCCCCTTCACCCCTGAAGTGTTGCTGACGACAGATATCTAGGGATTGGAAAGTTTTTTGTGACCGCAATAAGACTGCAAATATCAATTCATCAAGTACGCACAATTCTGATCATTATACAGTTTAACTGGAATTACACAAACACATTGTAACCAAACAATTTGAACACAAAGAAATACACCTTTACAGCAGAGAATCATATAATTTCATTAATTCACTTTTGATACAATGTACAGTTATCAGCTATACAATTACATGTCTGTGAAGTTGCTTAATGAGATCTTTATTGATCACTCAAGCCAATGCATATCATACACTATACACTAAATGAACTACATGAATATTAATCTATCCATACACATTTAATTGAATTGAAGTGAAAAGCTAGGTTTCTTAATTTACATTGAAAACTAATTTACAGGTTGACTAGGTCTTGCATTGCACTGTACACCGTATAAACAAATACTGTGAATTATCTCATTCCTACCCTTAAAGGTAATCAAGAGTTCAACAGCTTAATACAATATCATTAATGTCAATTCCAATTTTGGTCTTATCTCAAAACAATCCATTCATTGTAATAGTTGAGCTGCAGAGTAGCAAGACAAAGGCAAACTAAGATGCTATGCAGTCTTGTTCTTAATGAGATGAATAATAAATGAAAGGTGAAATGGGGACCAAGTCCTGGACACAGATTTAAATCATTAATGTGAGTTAAAATGTAAAACCAATTGGATATCCGTTATCTGAAGAGATAGATATCTGGTAGTGTGGACTCACATTATACATGATATTTACATTGCTACACATGGAGCAGCCTTCAGAAACATACAGACACTTTAAATCATTCAGTTCAATATTGAACAAGTGGCTCCATTCTAGCAGATAATTTTACAATATTCTTTGTTGCAAATGCTTGATTTGAGCTTAATAACTGTGATGGTTTCAAACAAATTTTGGAAACACATGTCTGCCAAACAAAATGGGGAAAATATTGTGCAATGTGTAATTTACTCATCCAAATCATTCTGTCATATTGTGATAAAGCTCACATAAATATACAGTCCAATATGAGCATAACATTAATTCCATTGCTGGCAAGATCTTTTATGCAAGTATACTGAATTCATATGAGGCCAATCTAAATTACCCAACATCAATCTGGACCTATTTCTTTACATGATCAATACTGATAATAACTCCAAACACTTTCACTGTAAATACTCTAGATTACCTTTAAGGAAAGAAATACAAGTATATCCTTTAAGTACAACATTTCTCATATGTATATGTTGATATCATCCGAAAAGGGAAATTCCAATATTGACTTTCTCCTGTCCTTTTCTTCATAATGACAAAGACTATGTCTTTGTTACAAGGAATTTAACCTTATATAAGATATTAACCAGTTATAAGATATTCCAAACCTATTTTCAAAGAAATATTGTATGATTTCACCTTTCATTTTTTATCATTGATAAAAACCTAAAGACAATTTCAAAGATGCTCTCTTTCCAAACTTTATCATTGGTATTTGTTTCACATGTTTGTAATTCTCTGTAGAAGTGATATCAAGACTTCAATATTATCCCTTTATATTTGTTCTCACTGTTGAGAAATTAAATTTGAAAAAAAAATGATGCAAGTTGGCCAAGAATTGAATCAAAATTTCAACTGAGTGTTAAACACCTGTTAGCATGAATCAATATCAAAATGACATACATGTAAATGGATACATTCACTCAACAAAGAAACTTGTCAATTGGTAAAATTTACTATTACATCCTCTCAAATCAACATATTTGACTGGACTTACTCTTATTTCTTTCAACTTCAAATGATGAGGAACCAACATATGTAATTTATCATATGATCTTCATTTTGATGATGAAAGTTGGCCTTTTAAAAACCAACAGCATATGGAAAAACATATCAAGTGTTTTGTTTTCCAAAATATTTTTTATTTTGTTTTGGCAAATCCAGTTGCTATTCACAGGCAGCTTACTTTCCAGCCTCTAAAAATGTAATTCTTTGTGCAAGTAAACCAGTGATGATAAAAGGATGTCATTTTGCACAAGAAATAAAAGCCTAGTTAATAGTGAATTACACGAGTTTGATAGTAGATTTATTTAATAATGATTAATCAAAATGAAATGCTTATCATTTTGAAAACGATCAAGCATGTTGGCTCTGTACATTTTAGACTATTTTCTGCCACCTTCTCATAACCACTGAAAATTACATGACAGAATGTGAGATAACATCATCATCAATTGTTTCTGATTCCTTTTGAAATGTAAACAGAGCTTATATATAATTCAATTTCATTTTATGCATTGCGTATTCAGGTTAGCTTTACATTTTTAATAATTGTCTATGGCACATTTTTTAATGTGGATAGGAGGCAAGTAGGCTTTTTTATCCTTTGGTTCACATTCAATAGACTTTAAACAGCATTCTGAGACATATTGAATTCTTGTTATATGGTCTGCTATGTTAGCTCTCTTTCAGTATACGGGTCTATAATTCTTCTTTTTTCTCCCTGGGTTTTTAGTCCTCTTTCTTCTTGAGCCATGGAATCTTGGTCTTGATGCTATAAGATAATAAAAATGTTCATTATAATTAATTGTAAGAATATAAATGACATGGCAAAAATCATTATTTATGATACTCTACATTATATAAAATTTTCAAAGTGTAAAGTGCATTAATATCCTAATGAGAGATTGATATTTTAACATGCAAAAACTTCCTTTTCATTGATTGAGTTATATTGGTGGATGTCACAGTCATATTTTCTCTTTAATGCACCACTTGATATGACATTAGGGGGTTTGAATTGAATTGAATTTATTCAAACCAGTCAAAAAAAGTACAAAGTACCAAAAGTACAAACAAAATAAAATGGTTACATTACAGAGAACTGATGAAAATGACAGGTTTGGGACCCCAAAGAAGCACAGCTTGTAATCAGGGGCCCCTGCATATTATATTTTACTTAAACAAAGAACTATGAGAAAAAAATAATAAAAATTACAAGGTATTTAAAGATCACAACAGGAACATAACCCATACGCAAGCATTCGCACACTCACACAGACAAACACACACATTCACACTCCAAACATGTCACCCCCAGGTGCAACTAACAACTAGTCTTAAATTTATCAAGTAGATATTTATGACATAATTTCTTAAACCGAGACAGGGTACTGCTATTTCTTATATCAGCAGGACACATATTCCATTCTTTAACACAATTTGTTCTGAATGATTTCAACGTAGCATTAATTCTAGCAAATTGTTGGTGAATAAGATGTCTCTGACGTGTGTTATAATTATGAATCTTAGAATTAACCACAAAAGTTTCTTGTAAGAAAGAACAATGCAGGGATTGGTATTTTTCGCAAGTACGACGGGCAATGACCTCAGGGAAAGTGACCCATTTCATTTCTATTAAAATTTTAAAAAAAGTTGCAAGTTTCATTAAAGAGCATATGGAGGTTTGTCCTTTGTTCTAATAGCTGGTCAGCCGTTTTCAATTTTTAACACAACCCTATATTTCAAAGCAATGTACTTGTAACAACAGGGTTTTTTTTAATATAATTAATAATTTTCTTAAAGGCACAGATTGCTACTCTTTTAAAAAAAGCCTTTTTCAAATCAATCTTAAATTTAAGAACAATATCTTACTTGTTCAGAGCTGTATTGATCTGCTCCTGTGCCTTTCCAACAGCATCATCAATCTGAGCCTGAATAATAGATAGAGAAAGAAAAGAAAAAATTGGTGACAACCTCTTGACTATTATGAATTACGGAATTCACGTACCCGGTAGGCTTTGTACAGAAGAGAACAAACAGTGTCAGCAAGAAACTGGTCCGAGATATTAAAGTACATGTAAATGGATAAAGGATTCAACCTCTGATGTTAATAAAAGACAATTTTTTTTAATGTGACAAAAGGGGATCCAATCAACATAATACATGGCAATCATTATAAAGTGAGGATCTGGGGGAAGTATCATGTCACCAAATTTAGTCAAAAGAAATGTAAATAACTAGTACCCTGTGTAAAAAAAAAGCCCCTGTTTTGCACACAATTATCTACCCCACTTGAAGGCAGGGATGTAAATAGCCTCTTTTTTTCAAGTAAAGACATGGAGGGTGGGGGGGGGGGGGCTTGTAAAAAATTTTATGCTGATAATCAGGCCTTATTTTGTTGAAGAGAACTTTTTTATTATTATTATTTGCTCACTAAAAAATCCAATCTAAATGTGTCCACCACCTCCCCCCCCCAATTTAAATCCAAGTTCCAATCCTGAACACTATACATGTAAGCTTCAACTTTTTGCAAGGCTTTTATACTTTCACCACTTATACATGTTATTGCCAGTATTCCAAATGTTATATAATAAAATTACAGAATATCGCCTTGTAACCAAAATCGAAATCAAAATTAAGCTGCATTTATCATTCCTGACAATGAAATCATTCCCTGCATACACTTAAAATAAGTATGAATTCACATGGACTTATAATTAATATAAATGAAATATAAAAATTGCCCATAGGCCTATCAATAGACATACCTGGTACTTCTCATAGACAACAGGCAGGGAAAAAAGTCCAATGTATGCTGTAGAGAAAAAAGATAAACATTATTAAAAAAAACAATGAAATTAACCAAGACGTATAAAAGCACTGCAACCAATATGGATAAATTGACACACCTTTCATCAACAGTCCAATCAATGCCTTTTTATGAAAATAAATCTGTCTGACATTTATATTTATCACGATCTGCATGTGCTTTATCAGAAATTAAGTTATCAATCTCACATGGATCTATCTGGCATCAGCATTTGTATGTTTATGACACTTTATGATAAGTACTGGCTATTCAACATTTTATGGTAGACATCACATTCTGTCTCATCTCAATCAAGCAATAATTTGGGAGATCCTTATGAATTAATATGATACATGCTAACAAAGTTGTTCATATGTTGTCAAAGCTTAATTTTAAATTAAATTACACAAAATAGTTGAAACTTTTATATCATCAAGAAATGCACTTGGAGAAATATACTATTAGTTAGCTATAGAAAGGCAAACTAATATGTCATGAATTATTGTTCTCTATAAAGCAGCATACTGGATATAACTGATTGAAACTGTTATCCATCATGATACATGACCAAGAATATTGCTCAGCCATTTTCAGCTTCTTTCTTTCCTTGTGCTTTTATCTAATTCTAAAAGCATCTGTTTGTTATTTTCCATCATTATCCTATTATTTCTTTCTCTATTGTTTTAAAATATCATGTGAATCACAACATTATTGACCCAAATTATAATCATGCACCAAATATCATGAGTAAAGAGTCGGATCTCTACTGCAATTGATGATACGACATGACATCTGAAGACAGTTCAAACACAGTTCACAGTTATTTTAACATGATGAAAGAGGAAGCATACTATGACAACATACAAATCTTGCTGCCATTATGACACAGACCCCCTTCACACAGATGATTTAATGTCATTTTACAGGATAATGGTACTTTTGTTTAATGTGAAGGTAGATAATGTTAGTTTTTCTACTCTAATCACAGCAGAGACTTGGAGGGATTTTTAAATTTCAATTCTCAAGGTTCAATGTTCAATTTTCAAACTCCACATTCCAAATGAGAAATTCAATTTTCAATTCAAGATCACTACATGACGGGTATATTATTTTTAAGCAACCTTATTTGTTTGAATACTGCATCATTATTGGCTCTCCAAGCTTTGCAATTCTATACACTTGAAAAGGTACCCGACACAAAATCATCTTCTTTTTGGTAATCTACGAGGAAAAAAGCGGGTTTAATGGTATTTCCTGTTTAGGCATTTAAAACAGTTTGCTAGGAACATTAACATACATGACATGATTTTAACAAGAATTGTGGTAAAAGAATAGTTTCAAATTTTCCTTCATATCTTACCAAGGATGATGAGTGTAAGTCCATTGAACCAAGCTCCAACATAGGTGAGAAGCCACAAAGCTACAGCAAACTACAGAGAGAGGAAAATCACAAAACAACTTTTTATTATTAGTATAACAGGTAGATTTACTTCAGCAATGTAGCATGTAGTCAACATTTGATGCAGACTCTGTTGAGCTGATACATCTATTGCAAGTCGACATACACCATCTCTATGAATCAAAGGCTTCAATCACCAGTCCTTTCAAAACAACATATAACAAAACTGCGTTCTAGCAAAAACATAACATCAGTTTATGTGCACAGAGTAAGAATCTATAAAAAAAATGTCAATTTGAAAACCTGTATGAAATTGTGAGGTGGCTATTATTGATCATCTTACCTTAATGGAGTCTACAAGATCTTCTACCAGGAGGAGGTGTCGGAGCGACGTGATGCACACATTGACTTTCTGAACAGCTTTCTTGCTGTATGTCTCAATCTGGTCTTCTGACAATGTCACATCAATCTCTAGGTAGGGTCTGGTGGAAAAACACAAAAAAACAAATGGGTTAAAAATACTTCAAATACTACTATCAAGAAGCAGAAAAGAAGAAACATATAGAAGAAAGTGACACAATGATGGAGGAACAGAAAAGTAGAAAAGGAATATAATGGTGACAGTTGTCTGATGACATGAATTCTATCTTTAAACAGTTGGTGTACCAAAGTGGTGTACCTAGTCATTACTAACAATGATTTGCTTGCAATGTCTCCATGAGTGTTATTCTATTTTTTTTTATTACTTTCCATGTCTTAACTGTATTTTCTAGCCCAATTACCATAAACTTGCCCTTTCATTATTTTCATTAGCCCTGGGCAAGCAAATTTGTATAGCCCTACCATACAAGTAAACAAATACCGTAGTTGCAGTAGACTTATGATAATTGGCTGAATTCAACTACATGTAGCACAATTTTCAGCTGATATGGACAAACAACCTCGATCCAGCAAAACATAAACTCAATAGAACTACATTTCAGAGGAAAATCCATATTATTCAGCTTCCTCCCAACGGTAGTATAGATTACAGTAGCCGTCTGCAGAGCTGGACAATGTCCAGGTCTTTCCAACACTGAATTGGCCGACCACAAATGCAAATAAAAACACAACTATATACCATGTACTACTGTATATTTTTTTTAGAATGGTGGGGGAGGAGAAGGGTATTGTGGTCTTCTCTCTCTCTTCTCCCCCTGACATTGTGTTTCTTCATCTTCCAAACTAACAAAGTATGAACAAGCTGGGGTTTCTATTCATTGCAGCAGTCAGTAAAACTACTAGCCATTACTGCATTGCTTCTTTTTTAAATGGGGGATTTTTTATTTTCTTAACCGCCACTATTTTATATATGGCACGATACTAACATGCATTATTTTTAGAACATATCAATGACTTAATACTTTCCATCTGAGCAAAGTAGAAACTTTTACTATCATAACCAGTATGCCGCCAGATTGTAGGCCTTTGAAAATGTGAGAAAATAAGTCATAAATCTGAACATGGTCTAGTCTTTAACAGCTTGGTAAAGTCAGGCCTATATAATGAATAAATCAATACTTAAAGCTGTAGATCTCAAGAAAGTATATGCAATAGTTCATGAACATCTTTCATATTCCTATTCAATCACAATGTCAGTCACAAACAATCTGTTTAAGGGTGTGTTTATGCTTCCAATACAGAGACAGAATCAGCGTTTTCAAACGTTTCAGAATGCCGATCACAAACATGGTTCTGGGAGTGCTGTTTATGCTTAATTTTCAGAGGCAATATCGCAATTTGCAATTTTGGCTTTGCATCGTAATTTCAGTTGAGCAGGAAAGCGAGGTCAAATCGGATGCGCCCCTTTTTGAAAGTTTTTTCTCCCGAGTTTTGTTATGGTCCACTATCATTCAAAATTTGAACAATTTCCAATCTTTCAGTAATTGCATGGAGATACTTGACATAGCCATAGAATTTCCACCATGGTGAGGATAATTGCAAGACAAAATAAAGTATGTTTAAAGTATACATGTACCATAATTGTTTATTCTACTGGCGCTTCTGGCTCAGCGATGTCTCCTCATCATTTCATTTAAGCCCCCAGGATTCCTTCTGATGATAAATTAGACGAGCAGTAATAGTGATAGTACTTAAAGTGATTGGTTAACATTGGTTTGACTTTTAAAAAATCTGAGCTAGAAGGTCACACTTGTCACCTGGGTCTGTGATATGTTACAAAAATGAAGCCCAGAAAAAAATTGCGTTCGCAAATAATTATTTAGTGCTTCAAAAATTGAAATATAAAGTGACCGGAAACACCATCTTAATTTCATCCCATACACTTATGTGTATTTAGGCATCTATAGGACATCTATTTACAAAATCGGGGTTTGCCTTGTAGTTTTAGCTTTTCATTCTCAATAATGGTTGTTTTCAGGGTTTATTAGTTCTAAATGATACATGCACTTGTACACATGTTTCATCTTGGTTTGAGAATTTTTTAAATCGGCTGCTCACAAAGTTAAACAATACCTTTAATTTAATAATCACACATGCAAATGTACATTGGTCATTATTAGAACTAGGGAGTTGTTTGACCCTGATTCTGGTCAAACAATGTTTTGAAACGCACCTTTTTGTAAGTTTACGATCAGCATTCTGAAACGTCTTTTAAATGAAAGTAAGCATGGATGCGACAGTGTTTTGGACTAATCACATATGAAAACACTGATTCTGGCCTGAAAAGTGGAAGCATAAACACACCCTCTCTTACATATACCAGACAATCAAAGGTCTACATGGCATTTATGCATATCACCAATGCTTATTGGTTACTTTGGCATGAAATGGACCATTTTTGAAAAGTTGTTAGTTAGCACTGATTATTTGTCATTCTTTGGTTGTAACCATAGCCATAGGCTGCGTTTATGCGACCTCAACCCAGAATCATGATTTGAATCACGATTTGAATCATGATTCAAAACAGCAACATGAATCACGATCCGACAGAATCAGCGTTTATACGACCATCTTTCTAACGCTGTTTCTCCCTGAATTCGGGCCGATCCAGTGCGCAGTTTGACCCAGGAAGTATAGGTCAACATTTTCGCGCGTGTTTCTAACTTCAAGTCGGCTGCTAGATTTTTGCTGCCGCCCGAGCTAACGCGCGATTGTTTGTGCAACGTTTACTAGGCTTCCGAAAAATAAATCTTTTACTTCCAGAATTCTGTGTATTGTACCTCGTATTGTTTTTGTTAACTTGTATTCAACATTGTCAGTTCATCGAAAATGGTGTTCGGTAGCCGTAGTACTGGGCACGAATTCTGTTAATTTTGTCTCGACAGGCGGTGCCACATCTCCGTAGAAATCCCTCCCTCGCAAGCGCCGCTGAAAGGGATTCGTAGATTGTCTTATTTCTGTGAATCCCGGTAAGGGATGCTTTTGCTTCAGGCCAAAGCACAAGCAGAGCCCTGAGTTCGTCGTCAGTCCAATTTGTGCCTTTGGAACTTGAAGATATGATTGATGAAAACAATGAAATATACAAATGACGCTACAGTACAACCCCGGGGTACAATACACAGAATGATAATTCCTAAACGCACGTGACAATTGGCATATACCGGTACTAGTACACTGGCAATACTGCTACACGAAAATTAACCTGCACGAAACACAGCGCGCGCCTTTGAGTCGAACCCGGAAGAAGCACGACACAATGACGTCATAGAATCATGATTCAAATCACGATATCATTTATACGACCTTTTTCGTTCGTGATTCTACAGAAACGTCTTTCCAAACGCCCCTTTTTCCATGTTTCATGTTTGTGATTTGAAAGACGTTTATTTCCACTTTCGACTAAACGCAATCGTGATTCTGCAGAATCGTGATTTGAATCATGATTCTAGGGTAAAAAAATGTCGAATAAACGCACCCATAGTCAGTCACCTATGCTTCCCAGCCAATCAAAACCTTTTAACTGTCAGATCTGACTTGTCTGACAAAATATCAGTGAAATGTTCCACCCCCCTCCCCCCACGGTGTATCATAAAGCTGGTTGTTACACACAACTGGAACATTTTCTTAGGTGCTGAAGTCAGCTATATATAGGGGCATATCATTTAGAACAAGAAATCGTCACCGATGGTGCATGAGGCCATTGGTAACCTTTTGACAGCTTTATGAAACAGCCCCTTGGGTGAAGACGATGAATGGTAAGGGTGAATTTGACTTACTTGAATGGGCTTCCTTCATCGCTCTTCTGCACAGCGGCAAGTACAGTCTTGTAGACTCTGAAGCTGATGGTGACAGTGAGTGCAGCTAGGAGTAAGTAGGCAACCACACTGATGAAGGAGAAGAGACTCAGGGCAATCAACACAAAGAGAATACTGCCAAAGACCACACCAGACTTCTTCAGGTCCCTCCAGTAAACCAGGTCTACGACTGGAGCATTTTAAGAAAGGGAATAAAGAGCATGTCTGAAAATTAACTCTTCACAATATATTCATGTTAACAATTCAATTATTATGGTAAAGAAGAATGCAATTAGAGATTGATGCTGATATCCATTAAAGCTTGCTGAAAATGAAAAAGAAATATGATTTTAGTATGTTATGCCTTCTCAGAAATTCAAGAGGTTTTTTCCAGATGGAAGCAGCTGAAGCTGTTTGTGGAAGAGTTGATTTGATGACATTGCATTGAAAATTAAAACTGCTAGATAACTTGAATTTGAAACAAACAGTATCATAAGTACCTTTAATAAATCAAATTTGTTTTTATACAAATATTTTAGTAATTCAAGTACATTGGGAAGCCCTATAAATTACTTGGCTTTCTCATAGAAAAAATCCCAAAATGTTGATACATGGGCATGCATTAATATACCAGTAAAAAAATAAATCATTATTATTGAAAAAGCCCCATCTGATGATCGCTCATACAGGTACAATACACAATATACATCTAACTTACTTGTCTTCTCTATCCATCTTGCTTACATTTATGGAATAAAAGGTAACACTATACATGTACTACATTCGACCAACAAACAGATCATCCAATATCCAACCTTTTCACATTCAACTATTAAACAAAAAACAAAAAATTAATAAAAACCATCCAAACTTATGAACACCCAAAATCAATGAAACATTACCATAAAAATTGATCGGATAATTGAACTCCCAACTCAAACTAACTTGAAGACATGAACAGGTTTACTTGAATTAAAAGAACTAATAAATCAAATAAAAACAATATAAAAATATATACACTATTCAATGGTAATCTAAACAAAAATTAATTGAAATCAAATTCGCTGCCAAGAGGCATGCAAACCAATACCAGGATGTTTATATCTAAATATAAGCCTATTTACACACAAGTACTTTAAAAAGTCTATCAAACATTCATGCTTACGATATTTATGGTACATGAACCAATACATAAACTCAACAAAATTAACTGAAAATTTATATACAGTACATCATGTCAATAAACATGAATTTTAACATTACATTTGAAGGCAAGCTCATCTCCATCTGAGATATTTAGTTTATTCTGACTAGATAACCATATCATGAAATAACTTCATTTTCAATTAGATTAAACTATCAACAAAAACGGGGAGGGAGGGGGGTAACTTGACCCACTTGTTTCGAAGATAGACATCAGTTACAAGAAAAAGAGGTGGAAAGGGTTCAGGGATAGGGGCAGAACATGAATAGAGTATACATGTAAAAAAAAACACCCCAAAATGGAAACAAGGCCTCCTTAAGTCATGAAAATCTAAAACAAAGAGTGTAAATAATTTGCACCTAATGCATCGACTGTAAACCCCATGAATGGAGAATCTTTTATGCCACACCTCAATAAAAAGCATGATTAAAAAGTCCAAATTCAAAATGGAATCCTTACCTGCATCTCAACCCAAACCCAACAAAGCCCCAATAGAAAAAATATATAGGCCTACACAGTGCAAAGAGCTTGTATAAAAATGGGAATATCAAAAGGGTATCCAATGATAATCAATCAAATCCCCGTTAAGTGTATACAAATCTGGGACATCTGCATAAAATTCATGTTAGGGTGTCCTAACCCTAGCAGCCTTCAAATGAATACTCATTCATCTTTGATGGAAATGACCACCACCCCCTCCCCATCGTAAACTTGCTATTTGCAAATGTTAGATCACTGATATACCATAATTAGTGATTTACATTTGTTCAATATTATACCCCCAGCGAAGTGCTATACATTGTGTCATACCATTGAACTATGTTGTAATGGAATCTGCAATATAGTAGTCAAGTAGAAAAAAGACCAGCATTTGTTTACTTAATGAGATCATGGTAGGGACTGAGAACTATTTGCCTTCAGCATACCATGACACCAATTGAATGAAAGCTATGCAGTGCCTACTGTTAGATAGCTAATCACCCACTACTAAATCATGTATCTATGGCATCTATAATAAGAATCTATTTATATAGCCTAGGCTATAATGGCATGCTGCATGTCAGAAAAATCATAAGGATAAGGGGCCTGACCTTGGAGTGCAACTTTTTTTTCAATAAAATGTGTACAAAATGCATTTTAAAAATGCTATCTCATGTAATTTTGCATAGTCAGCCCCCTACTTATGACTTAGTCACCCCCCCCCCCCCATTTCAAAGCCGTCCCATGCCCCCAAGGTTTCACAAACTGAATATAAGAATGGCCATCCCAATATTAAAAAGACCCCCCCCCCCCCTCCACTGCAATTTGCTTTTAAAAATAAGAGCACTTTGAAATGAACAGTAGATTCCAGAATATGTATTATGTCTGTACTAAAGGGTTTCTTATAAAATGTAATAATAAATGCATTCACATCATTCTTCCCTCTTAAAAAATATAATCCATCTTTTTTCTCTTTTTTTGACTCCATAATGATATAATTCTTTACAAGAACATTCCCCATCATATTTTATATTCTCACTGTCACCTAGAGGATTCTAAATGATGTGGATATGGTTGGCTTCATCACTTGATTACACAATGAGAAGATGATTCATGCCAAGATGGAGGAACGGTGAAGCAAGATATGTCATCCATGTACATTGTACTGTAATAGTTGTGAATATATCAATGAAAGTGGTAACAAAATGAATAGGGAGGAGAGGGGGAGGGACAGAGAAGAGTAGGGAGCTAGGTGATGTGGAAGAAAAACTAGGGATAGATGCTGAGGGGTGGTCAGAACAGGATGACCTACACATTCCTGTATAAGTAGCTATGAAATACAAAAAGTGATATATGTAGCAACATTGTGTATTATCCATAACACGTCCAATTCAAATCACTAGCTGGTATTGAACATCATTATTGTGAAATTGCAATGTCACAATAGAGATTTTCAATTCTCAATTTGCATTGATAAACTATTTTCATTGCGCTGAAGAATTCATTATATGCAAAATTTGTGGTGAGATTTTGCTGTAGTGAATCTTTGAAATTGCTACTGAAAAGAATGAGCATATGAATTAATAGTTGATTTGTAAATTTTCATTACCTGTATAATAGGGCCTATTGGACTACTGTGATGGAATGCGGTATAAATGACTACTACATGTAGAAATGCCATAGAGAAAAAGAGGTGGAAAAACACAGAATGGAGGAAAAATTAATCAAGAAAATGAATGTTTATTTGGGACGTTATGTATTCATTTTTCCAAAATTATCCAAACATATTCATGTACACTCACTTTTAAGCACATAGTGCTCTGCGCATTTCATGTAGCTTGCAACCCTTACATTCATTAAAGATCAGATGATACATTGGATGGGTTTGTGAGAGCAGATAAACACACAGTATATCATGAGTCGCTTGCTATGAGATGAGTCATATATCATATTTCTCTCTTTTCCTAATTAAAGCAGAATACATGTATTGGACAGCCCTAAATAATTCACAATCCCTGCTCATGCTAGTCTCTCTCTCTCCTCTTTCTTTTTCTTTTTGTCATTTGGACTATAAAAGCAATATTCATGCGGGATATTGGGACTGGTTTGTGAGTAATATTTGTCTGTTTACATGTAGATATAATCATAGGTATTTATTTTATCTTTTTAACTACTAAAGAATGTTTATTAGTATAAAGTAAAGGGGCCCCGAATGCAAGTTCCTTTGCAAGGAACCTGGTAATAATGAAAATATATACCAAAGGGCACTAGTACTTTTCAAATTTTGTACAGCAGGCTATGGGAGGTTTGTCAATCACACATACAAAAAAAAATCTCACAAGATCGTTGGCAGTTCAAACATAAATATTACACACGTATTTCAAGATATGATTTCTCCCAGATGTTTGAACATAAAATTACAAGTTTGTTGGTTATTTGTTTTATTAAACAATGTGGAAGTTTTATTACAATCGTAAGCGAATGAAAATTAATTTAATTCATTATTTCTTAAACAAGAGGAGCGGCCCACAAGTTCCACAACAGAATATCCATATCCAAATCTAGAGTATTTCTAGAGTGCCAAATCCACATTGATTATGTGCTCAAAGACCTAAATGTACATATGAAGGTTTGTCTGAACCCTTCAACGACCCCAATCAATACATGTTGCATACCTGATGCACACACATCGATTGCAGTCAATATACTGAGTTTTCATTCAACCAATTTATACCTGCCACTGAAGCAAGCACATCCAACTACATGTAATGCATGAATTACATCAATTATCCATAGTAAGTGAGGCTTACATTTGAACATTATGATCCTATTCTTTGCAACAGGTTTTTGGTCACATCAACGGCATACAACGCATCTCGTTGCTTATGATGCAATATAGAAGTAATGCTTTGCAAGCCAATGGTAGAATCATCCGTTGAATTCCACGATGAGGTCCCTTCATCCAACCAAGGCAAAAAATGGAAAGAAGGCGTCCTTGTGCAAGACAACATGAGACTTTGTATCCTATCACAATTTATAACCAATGTACGCCAGCCTGAGTTTAGGTGAGATCTCTCCGTTAACATGCATCGTATGCACCGCCATGTAAAAAGCAGGATTCTTGAATACACAGTCATCCACACACACCTAGTATAATGTCTGGTGGCCTGTGCCCCCTTCAACTGACAGATCCATTTAGATGCACGACCCTAGACAGAAACGTCAGGCTCACAATACATGGAAGCAGTACACTGTAAGCCACCACTGAACACCGCGTATTGCATTCATGGGATGAGTGATGAAGAAAATATGTCGTCCGCCTCATCAAATCACCTCTCATCCAAACACACTCCTGCATCTACCACCCACTCTATACTCTACACAACACAGGAATCAAATTCATCCATCTCAGTCCACAACAGGTGATGAATATTAAGAAGACCTAGCATTAATACATACGGAGTCAGGGTTTTATGGGGAGTTGTAGAAAGCAACATTGCACCCCAATTCATTTGATTGGATTGATGATTAGCTAGATACAGCTCTAGAGCTTTGGTATTAATGCATGTATACTGATAGGATGGTGGGTGAATCATTAACTAGAGGCAAGTAATCAGATGACAAGCATCCTGGCTTCTAATATCAATAAAACATCACATCGGCTGAAATCAATTAGTGTGCTCTCACACACAATACTGTGTGTTGGATAGGAGGGATGGGGTATAACCATCCAAAATAGTAAATCATCTTTAGAAAAAAGGTGATATCATTATCAAAATACGGATACATGGATTTCATTTTTTTTCCCAATTACAAATCTTAAAATTATCTTTAGTTCTTCAGAGGATGGAAAAATATGAATCTTCATGTATTCCCTGATCTATTTATCACATGAACTAAAAGCTCTCATCAAGAGTTGGTGCCAAATGGTACATTGACAATGTACCATTTGGCACCAACTCTTGATGATTGTTCCAAACTATCAAATGAAATATGTGTGCAAGTTATCTGACATATCAATCATTATTTCCACGATGATGAATTTTCAGCCTTTATCTGAGATCAGAGAAAATTGCAAAGATTCTACAATAGCAGCAACAACATCGTCAACTAATCATTGATAATTACAATGAAACTACACAAATAACAACAAACTTGCAATAAGATAAATACCTCCCAGACTACAATTTCCACCCTTATAAGTATTCACTTTAAGTTGATTAAGAAAAAAAAATCAAATTTCTCATCAGTAAAACCAGTCATCTTGTTTGCTGCTAGGTCAAGCATACCTCCAACAAACTTAATCTATCACTAGTTCACCAAATCAAGGACTAGGATTTTAAAGAACAACCCATTGACAAGCACACAATATGTGGAATGTAACAACTGAATTACGGTATTTAGAATTTCAATAGTTCTGTTATATTGGATCTGGAGTAGATGTGAACCTTGTGATACCAGCAATTTTCTGGAAATAACAATCTGTTGAACCAAAAGTGTAATGACTGCTCAGGTAGCAATAATTATGGGGGGGCAGAAAATCATAGATTCAGATGACATGTTATTAAGAATTTAGTTATGCAAGTTCACATATGTGTAAGTGTAATTGATCAATGAAAAATTGATTATTCCGTATGTTGTTTACAGTATCTCCTCCACCCCCCCCCCCCCTCTCTCTCTCTCTCTCTCTCTCTGTACTACCCAGTACTTTATATGAAACCTAACAACAGTATTTTTTTTCAATCTTCATCTACAGCTGACTTCTGCTTTTAAAAAAAATTGGAGTATGAAAAATAGCATATGTAGTAAAATAAGTAAAATTCTCATTATGGGTCCAAAATGGATGGTTGATTCTATTTTTTACTTTCTTTCTTCTTCCCATCTTTGCAGGTATTGCTCCACCCCCCCCCCCCCCAAAAAAAAAAGGCCTAATAACACAATTTGCAAATCTCCATCCATATTCTCTTCCTTCCACACAGTCATCGATGAGATTGGGTTGAATCTCATCCTCCTCCAATATTCAATAAAAGATGCACCGCTGGGTATGGAGTAATTCTTCCAGAGCCAACACGAAGCATACCAAACATTATTGCTATGCCGATGCTGAATATACATATTCAAGGCAAGCTAGAAGATGGAAGAGGAGTACATGTTTACTACAAGTGTAGACCTTGGGAACAACATAAATGTATTCTATACTGTATGAATGCATTCTGAGAATAAGGCAAGTACAGGAAGATATCAACTGGTGCATTTCTCTCTTTTTATCCCCCAAGATCCAAATTAATATTAAATTTAAATTAATTTCCATTAAACTCATTAATTGTGAATTCGAAGGAATATTTTTGTAAAAGATGGGTTGTTCTTGAAAATTTTGAAGAACATTTTATCAAATTTTATATTTTACTCCTACATGACATGAAAATTGATCCAACAAGAGTGGTGTCAATATGCTGTAAGAAAAATTATGTTTTTTTAATCTACATCAACATGTGACCATCATCACCTACAGATCTACACAGCTTATCTGAATTCAAATGTTTTATTCAGACACATCCTAATAAAGACGACTAAAACTAATGAAATAATACAAGACTGATCATGTACCTCCAATTTAAATTGATACTTATATAGCCTGTTTTCAGCGATACCATGTTTATGGATTATGTTCAAGCCCATCCAATTATTTTCGATGGGCAAGCCATAAAATGAACATCTCTCCTGTTATCAGATGCTTAATCTACGCCATGGTGCACTTAAATTACCGGGAGAATCGAGCACAGAGCCTTTACAGCATCATGGTGCAAGCAAAACAATAAATTATTCATTGATTCATTTTGACATCAGGGATCTTGTTCAAATCAGAAGGGTTGGGAGAGTAATGAACAGTGTATAAAGCAAACTGCAATACAAAGGATACAAACCGGTTATTTTGTGTCTGAAATTGATGTGTATAATAGTATGAGTGATGATATGCTGCCAAAACATGATAGGATATTCAAGTATTCATGTATTGACATGCTTTATCAACATGATGAGCTGCATGAGCAATAGAATCTATATGAAATACAATTTTTAAAGTGTCAATACATTGATGGACACAACATGGTAAACACTATCACACAAAGGACTGGCTACTTTACAGAGTATCAAAAATCTTTCACATTTTCTATTTTCAATAAAAGTAAATTTATAACATATGAATGAGTCATGACTCATAAGGAATTTACTATAAGGCTAAATATAAATTTTCCATTTACATGTGGGTTGATATTGACGAAATGTGAGGAAACGTCTGTGAAAATATCAGACTGATACTTTCTCAAAATGGCCCCTCGGTTTCAAGTGTCAACACGTAGCATTTCATTAGTGATTTATTCTGGGAGAACCCAGCAGCCTCAGTGTGCAGTATTAAGGCAGTATCCCTAACAGACCATCATTGTCTCCCCATGTAAGATGAAGAATCCATCCTCATAATGTCTGAAAGAGAGACATAAACAAACCACAGCTCATGTATATTACCCTTCACATACCTGTCTTCATGTGAGAAAGACATCATGAGAAGTTCAAATCCCATGTATTTCTTGTGATCAAGGACCAGTGCTCTTTTCAGGTAGCTTCAATTGATCGGTGACCTTTACATGCTGTCTCTATGAAATGTATACCAACATGACCATAGATGATAAATGTGATTACCTACTCACTGCAATCCTCTATAATCACAATGTAATGACCAAAGTTGATTTATCCTGGGAGTCTGCAAGTTAAATTGTTCCTTACTTGTATAGCAGGAATAACAGAAAAATAAGCAAGGATATTTAAGTTTTTGTATTCGTTTGATATTGGATTTAAAGTGGAAATACATGTATAGAAAGAACTTTTAGGGCAATTTCATAAATCCCCCCCCCCCCCCCGGATGATTTTTTTGCATCAAAGAAAAAGAATTGAGTCATTTTTAACTAAATGCAATTTAAAAAATTTTCTGTGGCCAGGTTTTGTTGACCTTTATACAATTTGAGTACTATATGCTATATGTTATAATTACCAAGTGATGAACCTACAGATTGTAAGATATTAACCCTAGAATACATTTTGCTGAAACCACACAAAAAGGTAACCACTAATGTGTCAAGCGATGCTGACTTCACAAAATAGGCGGGAATCTTACCAATTCCACTAATTCATAAAAATAATTCCTACACTTGAAAGGCCAAATATATTTTTGCCATTATACAGATCTAATATCAAACTTTTTGTACTATATGTATAATATTGTATTATTTGTGCCAAAAAACTAAGTAGCCCAAAATAAAAATATACCAAATTAGTTCAATAATAGCCCCAAGGCTTATCAAAAAATAGCCTTTCGAAATAGATATGAATTCCAATCCAATCATTATTTGCAAAGGTTGCAATTGTTTCAGTAATAATGTCCCATATTATAAAAAAAAATATATGGAGATAAATATTGGTAGGACTCAAGAAACATGTCTCTAATGCTGTACATGTAATTCATGCAAACTTTACATAATTTTTTTATTGCAAGTAGGAGTGCACTCATCAGTTTTCAATGAAGAGAAATCCTTATTACCTTTAAGATGAGTACATGTCATTCACCTAGATGACATCAGGTTTATTCTAACTGGGACACAGCACTAGCTTCATGAGCAATCATCCAGGTTTATGAAATGTCATGAGGCCTGGACAATCTACATGAACATTTCACTTTAAGGGCTCCAAACACAATAACAATATCATTCACACTAGAAAAAATATACATTTACACAAAACATCAGAGCATATAAGTTGTTCTGAACCATGCCCAATATCCAGTTAGTTTCCTTGGTGCAACCACATTATAAATTATGCAAATTTATGAATGAACACATTGAAAACCTTATGTAGCAAACGTGATTCCACAAGAGAACTAGATATCTACAATCATTCAAGAATTTGTGAATGACAAGGGGTATGGGAGATGGCTTCTGAGTTTGATCAATGGATGCTTTCAATTGTGAATTTGATATAGCTCATGTTATTCACCTCTCATTCAGTAATAAAGGAGATGGGATGGCAAAGTACATGGAGTGTAACTACTAGTGATTAATGATAGTTTAAACTCTACATACTCATGGCACAATCCATCAGTTTATAAAGTCCATGAAGTCTAATTATCCTATATCCACCAACCCTCAGAGGCAATATAATTTTTTTTTTAATGAAATGGGGCCAGCCTTGGATTTCTATACATATAAAACTATTTCAGACAAGAATATATATTTTTTTGAATGACAGATCTAAAGTACATGTTCATATTTCTACTAAACTTTTCTAAAAACATTTATATATGTTTACCCCCTGTTTGGAGACTTGTATGAATTCAGGAATGCAGAAATATGAATAAGTTTTTAACTTTTTATGTTCATGACTAAATCACAATCAAATTCCTAATTTTAAAAGTTCCCCTCTTCAAATTCAAAGTCATATTTCAAGTATGATGTCTCCATGGATGTGAGAAAGGATGTGAGAAGGAAGAGACCAGGTAAGCCCTTGTCTCAATGGAACATACCACAACGGAAGGAAAGAGGTACAGGAGATCAAGATATCTAATGAGCGATTGCTCATAACCTTCAAGTTCAGGAAGATTTGTCTTTCAAATCAACAAACACATTGTATTCTCAGACCAGCTTTTATCAACTAATGAACTTGCTGCAATGTTGCAGTATACATACATGGAGAGCATAAACAAAGCTTAAAGATAAATTCCAGTATTGGTAACGATCTCAAAATGACTTTTTACAGAATTTTAATATAATGACCACCCAAGTGTCTGTTTGTATGAATAAAAAATATGTGCCAAAGGATTCTGGAAGAAATTGTGTAATTGCTGAGAAGTAAGCAAAATAAGCGCGGATTCGGTCACTTCCGTCGGGTCTTTATTCCAACAATAATAATACACTGTCCCATGTGTGCCTTTCTGTGTTGGTGATCTTCAGTGTGATCATTTTTCAGCGTAGATTTCAAGATTTCACAAAGTTCAGTTTATGTAACTGTACCAGATCTAGATCCTCGATGATAAACTGACAGTTAAGCCTGGTTTTACAGACTTTCTCATGAAATCAGTGTTTACTGCAACTACTGGCATTTCTCTTTAATACATTTTTTGTACGTCCAACCTTCATGATACTGTATCCTTAATCTTATCAGGTAAAACGAATGTACATCACTGTGTATTCATATGATTTGTCACTTTGAGAATAATCAATTCATGGAATCCTTGGAAGCCATTTCTCTGAGATAAATCTTTAGGAGTCACAATCAATTATCGTACCAATTTGGAAAATTCATCAATATTTGAAGGGTAACAACCTCTTTCATTCATTTTTCATGGGCTGATCAACATGGTTTTTCTAAGCATGGATATAGTAAAGGACATGACAGTGGTGTTACTATTGTCCTACAAGAATAGAAGTTAAATGGTAGACACATCAGCATTGCTTTGTGCCGCCAGCCACAGCTTGACTATCCATCAAGAGAAAGCTCTGTGAGATAAAACATCCATATAATTTCCGTCTGTATCTCCTGACATAAATGCCTGCATTCGATCAATAGGTAATTAGGCTAGCTGCTACAAATTGACACTCGGGGTATACAGGTTAAATTAGCAATCCAAATACCTTCAAGGCAGCCATTAGTTGAACTCGTACCAGTTACATGTACAATGTAGAAGCATTGATCCTCAAGAATACATGTACATATTTTATTTGTTTTCCCCCATTGCACCCTCACATTAATAATGATCATGAATACAATCTCCCCATATGTCAAGACCAATGCAAAGTGGAATTTATACGACTCGTGATTCCATGTAAACATGTTATTTAATCATGTAATTTACTGTTATTTATTCTTTGTTGTTGTTTTTTAACATGTATTTAACTCCTTGAATGGAATTCAATCATCCATGAATACATGTAGCATCAACTTTAATAACTATTTATGCATGTAACTTGAAGACATAAATGTGTTATAGGTGTTTTACATAAGCTTTATTGACTTCATGACTTACAGGATTACAGCATCCATTAAGTACATCAGAGAGGGTGACCAGACCAACAGCCCATAGTAGAACTCATTAGCCACACTCCATTATGCGGATTTCTTGCTTGCTTCTCTCTTCGGTCAACAACATGCTACATGTATGAGGTATACATGTACTCACAGATCATGGCACTCCCCCTGAAAAGCTGGGTGCCTATACAGCTATGTTAGCTCCATGTAGATTTGTAACCAGACATCCAGTGTGCAGTCGTAATTTAAATAATGGATGCTATTATCCCACCATATAAAAAGGCACAAGATCAGTCCTGAGTTGAATGTAAACTTGTTCAGTTTTTAGAATAAAGTCAGGTTCAAATGTACAGACCTTTATGAAAAAATAATTTTGTTTTCTGCTACAAGTATGTTTGTCAGTTAGTGATTGTTACATAAAACTGAATATACATAAAAGAATTTGAAAATTACAATGTGACCAGGGAAGTGTAACATATGAGATATACTTAATATTTACTGTCGATAGCCTTTATACAGGTACATGTATGTTTAACAGAACAATTTATTCTATTTCCTGTAATGCCAAAGAAAAAATAAAATATATTTCACAGTTTAACCAAGATTTTATTTACATCTGTTCCTTTTTCAAGTACTAGCTTATACAATGTAGATGTAACTAAAAATAGTTTCATATAGATATCAGTGAGAGTTGTGGTTTTTCCTGACCACAACCAACAAGTGCAGTTGTTACACAGCAAGTGAATGGTGAAGATAAGGGATTTCTGAAATTATAATATTCAAGGATCTTTCCTTTTCATTTCTCTTTCAGACTGGTGGTAGTGAAGTATTATCAACTTACCAATCTCCAGATGAAAAATATAATAAACCAAGAATATTCCAGACAAACATTGCAGCAATCAAAACATTTCCTCTATTATGAACACAATTAGAATTACCGGTACTATTACTTATAATAGTATTTTCTGATTACTTCTACAGAAGCAGACAAGTTTGGTGTTGGTAATATCCAAGTAATATCTACTCGAGATGTAGACATATCAAAAGTTTCTAAGAAACTCAAATAAACTGCTGAAAGTGGAAGGAGACTTCTCCTGGATACATTAAAAATGGAATTTGGTTTATTATGAATATCAAAGTAGAAAGGTCTTCCATAAATTTTCTTCATCAAAAGCTTCACTGTTCATAGCTTTAAATCCGTAATTGAGAAAATTTGGGGGCATTCTGTATTTTGGATACTTTGTCTAGAATTTTTTTTTTCTACAGGGAAGAACAGACCAAGCTGACCAGTCAGCAATCCGATTTGAAATTATTTATCAAAGTAAACACATTCGTCTTATACCTACTTCAGCCCACCACCATATGGACTTTTGAGAGTCTACATGTACACTCTTTAGATTATTGATCTGCTATGACTGTATACTGGTGGTATACCTGCATAAACACAACCTTTTCTAAACCCATCCCCCATCCCATTCTGAATCATGCACGTACTAAATGCAAATTACTGTATGGAGAGTGTGCATACGTACGTGACAGCTATGCTAATATCACTTTGACATTCTGTTCATAAAATGTACAATCCCACAAAAAACTAATGGCCCCACCCTCCATCATATTTGTTTTTTTTTTTTATATTTCATTTAATTCAAATAATAAATGAAATGAACTATTTCAGAATTTGCAAATATTGAGGTCACATTTAGTATATCATATATATGTTCAATCCTCATTATGTTTGTTCAATTATTTTCCATGATTTATCAGCAACGCTTTTAATGAGAGAAAAGGTATAATTCCATGTCCAAGTATGAGAAAGTACAGATATAGTATATCATATCACAACAGTGCCGAAGACCAAAACTATAATACCATTGATTCTATGATCAAGCATTAACAAAGTATATGACAAATTATTGTACAAAAGGTTGCAATCGATTGTGTATATCAAATATTTGTATGTTTCTCAGGAGTAAATTGAAGTGAAAATGATACTTATTGCAATTTGCAAATGTAAAACATGCACAAGTAAATCCTATACGAACAGTAGTGTAGAGAAGCAAATGGAATGTTCAGAGTGAGACTGGGATGTGTTTCAAATTGTACGAGTAGCAAGTGTTACTAGATTGTGGAGTAAATATCCTATTTGTGACACCAGTTTTATATGATCAAGCACTTGAAGGGTAATAAACAAGCGCAATTCATTTTCTGGATCATTGCCACAAAGGACCTTCTGACTCATGACTTCAGGCGCCCAATAGAGTAGCATTATCACTGCCACAGGACTTGAACTTCAAACAAACACACAGGTTCACCGTATGTTGTGCTGTTCACATTGGCAATGTTGCAGTATGAAATGCTTTGGGCAACCCTATTCCATTGAATTCAAGCATCTTAAGACAAGTCTCATCCACACTTGTCAACAGAACTGGAAAAATAGACTCAACTCAACCTATACTGTACATGTACATGTATGCAGATGCAGTATTACAATAAAAAAAATATGAGTATGAAGCTTGTTATCATAGCCACTGCAGGCAGTACTCCAATGACCAATTGACTATCAATGTACAGTTGGCATGAATACTACCAGCAATGGGAACAGAGTTTCAGTAGCAATATTCCAATACACAGGAGAAATGCAGCACCCTGATTGCTGCTTTATTGAAATCATACTAATGAATGCTTTAGGGTAAAGTCATGGTTTGGATTACTCAAACCGAAATACAAAAAGAAGCATCACAGTGGATGAAAATGTCATGAAAATATAAACATAAATGTTGTGTGGAAATTTTTGATGTGTTTACATTGATCTACTGTATAAATTGTGATTATTTATCTACACTGCCTCTTTCCCAAGATGCCTAATTTTTCACTAAAAGAAAAAAGTAGGCCTAAACGTTCCAGTGGTTTAATTATTTACGCCTTTAATTTAAAGGACAAGTCCACCCCAACAAAAACTTATTTTGAATAAAAAGAGAAACAATAAACTAGCATAACACTGAAATTTCATCAAATTCGGATGTAAAATAAGAAAGTTATGACATTTTAAAGTTTCACTTCATTTCACAAAACAGTTAAATATGCACATCTTGGTCGATATGCAAATAAGGGAACTGATGACATCACTCAATCACTATTTCTTTTGTATTACATGTATATGAAATATTTTTATTTTCTCGTCATTGTCATGTGAAATGAAGTTTCATTCCTCCCTGAACACGTGGAATTCCATTTTTTTTACATTTTGTGCTTCAGGCAAGGCGATCCTAATCATCAAATTGGTAAAAATTGAAATATTGTATAATTCAAACAATAAAAATCAAAATAGTGAGTGACGTCATCGACTCTCTCATTTGGATGAAACTGGCTCGTTCATATAAATATTTTGTTAAAAATAAGCAAAAATTTGAAATGTCATAACTTTCTTAAATTACATCTGATTTTGATGAAATTTCCAGCATTGTGCTTGTCTGATTTTTCTCTATTGATTCAAATCACCATTTTTCTGAGGTTGACGACTTTTAAAATAAGTTCATGGATGAAGTGTAAAGTATACACAAGACCAAAAAATGCCTTAAGTCCTACTCCTGACTGATATTCATCATAGCATATTATTCTTTACTACTCAAATGAAAATTTCAACTAAATATTAGACTATCAATCCTAACTTGCCTATGGAGGAGTCAAAATATGTATCGTACCATAGTTTTCAATTTATTTCAGCTACATCTTTGTTATATCATGTGCATATGTAGGCCTACATGTTAGCATGCCATTATACTTTAGGAAACACTCAGAGACTGCTTTCCAACAAAATTGATTAAAATCATGTCCCGCTACAGCTGTGCTAGACAGATGGAACTGCAAATAATTTTCTTCAAACCCGAAATATGTGTTTCAAAAATATGTCAAAAGAACCATTCTCTATATATATCACATACACGGGTGTTCATACACATCCCATAGGCCTACATACATGTACTGTTAGTACATGTAGGATGGATAATTTTTTTATCAACATGTCATACATGTGTACAATATTCTTATCAATAAAATTAATTCACATGTGTTGCTGATTAAAATAGTATCACAATCCATTGGCAAGGGTATAGCCAGGAGCCCCTTGCTGGATTTAATCATGATGAAAATATGACGAATCCTTAGATATTATTAGGATTAGTATCAGCTACATGGTTCCATTCTTGTACTGTTCCAACTATAAAATGATACTGATAAGTGCTAGTAATACACTTTTAAAGGGAGAGAAGGGTGTAACCTGAACAATGTTGTACATGTTTAACATCCATACATGTACATTTATCTTTACTGAACTCATTTACTCAGCCATGTCAGTACCATTCAGTGCTATATGTACATGTACGTGAAATTTCAGGATTTTACTAGTCGTGTAGTGGTGGGATTTTGGGACACTATTTCTATGAAGGATAGACAGGTCATGTACATGGTGGTTAAATTAAAATGAGGCTCTTGGAGGGATATTCTGAGTGATACACTGAGTTAGTATATAAATGATTTGAAATCCATACAAACATTCATCCATGAAGAGTCTTTGAAACAGAAGAAGATTCTATGAGTACCCTGGTTATTAATATTCACAGGAAAATCAGAAAGCCATCATTCAGTTGTAAAAGAAATAATATAAAGATATTTCAGTATTCATATTATAAAGGTACTAAGCAAAGTTACATCTCAACATGTTTTAAAGCAGTGTTAGCCTAAAACAGGAAATATCACTTGAAAGGGAAAATCTAATACATTAACCTGTTGATTGAAATCAAGCAAGTCCACTAGCAAGGGACACACTGGCAGTGACATTACATGTACCATGTCAACATACAAATGGGCAATTCCATGGAAAATGTTCACTTTACAGAAAAAATGAAGTTTCAGATTTCAATTAAGCAGTCAAATTTTCTTAAAAAGTAATCTTTAAAGTCTCAATTTCCAATAGAAAAATCGCAATATTGATAAAATTTTGTAGTTTTTTCCATCATCAAAAATATAGAATAGTAAATTGCAAAATGCAAAAAATGTGGCTATTTTTAAACAATTCATCTTTTCTGTCTCTACTAAAAGCAAACAAGGTCCCAGAGGTCTCTTTTAACTTTTGAATAGTTGATTAATGTTTAAATCAACAGAAAATAATCGTTAAATTTTATGCCATTTATCAATTTTAGAGAAATCTGTCTTCAGATTTGTGTGATTTCTTTACCATTATCAGTGTCATGTCCGTTACGTTTTTCACTTAAAGTTTTCACAGCTTACAGGAAATTTGTCTAAATATACTGCAGATTCAGATTCTATGTTAGAATTAAACCCCCTACCATGTGTAGCAATCATTTTCCCTTACCACTTCTCATTTTCATAAAAATGGCGTAACGGACATGACAATTCGCGTAACGGACATGACGCCTTGTATATGGCAAATGGCAGCATTCACAAAAACAAAATATTAGGCTCAGTGTCACGGACTGAGGTCAGTTTCAATTGTTTGAGGATAGCTGAATGTAATATTTCCTAGAATCTGCATGTCATTCAAGCTATTTTTAGAAGTTGGTGAATGATGAAAGTTCAGCTCTTGTTCTGGTAGATTTTTCTGAGAATTAACGGTATGCCACATAATATTAGGATAAGATGCAGCTAGATCTGGCAACATACTCAGATCACAATCTGCATCATTTGTGTTTGAACAAACATTTGATTCTCTTTAAGGTTTTTGCACTGACAGTTTGGAGCATGATAAAACTCCAACTTGTGAATTCATGATCATTGATATTACTTCAAAGTATCTGACTTTCACCAACCTCAACATATACTTCTTCAGTGATGACATGGGCTCACAATTAAAAGCAAGTTTGTATTCGGATATCTGTGTTACATGATGTAGCTCTATGAATCCATGAATCTACAGTGGCACTTCTTTGCAGTATCACAAAGCAAAGGAGCCGTTGAAAGAATGTGGCGCGATCAATAATTATGTCATCACAGTATTTTTGGTCAGCCATAATCACGATTTGAATGATTTATCTTCAATTGTACACAAGCAGCGTGGACAATACAACAAAATTAGATACAGCCACATTTGTCAGCAAGCAAGATCATAAGATTTAGAACATCCAAGATTTGATGAAAGGATGATTATACTCAGGATGATAGTTATTTTGAATGAAAAAAAATCTCAGAAGCTATTACAAACATTCCGATTATCGTTCAACTCATAATCGATAATGAAAGACCGGTTTCCAGGTACTGCTATTAAATTTTTATTAAAATACTTTTTAATACCATTTTTTGTAATCTTAAAACTCACATTTATACTAGTACACGTTCTTTATCATAAAATACATTCCATAATATGTTCTTCTTGGATTTATACAGGTCTGGTACATTTTGTTTTCTTCTCACAAAAAATGAGATTTGGTCTTCTCAGTGTGCCGTAGTGATATGATAAACATTGTATTCAATATAAAATTATCACTTAGGCTATAGCTATTGAATTAATGATACCTGCTAATAATATCTACATATTTTTCTTTAGAGCAGGGCGCGACAAACCCGCTTGCCCGATTGCCCGGGGCAAGTGAAAATGACGTGCGGGCAAGCACCTCTCAAAGTCAATTGCCCGATCGGGCAAGTGGTTGCTGCGTCTTTTTTTTCTGTACCGTACCTCGTTTTTCCATAAATCATCCAAAATCCACACTCAAAATCATGAATAAGCCTTAAAAAATAGGAGTAGCGCCGTTTCAAATTCCGAAATTGCGTTATTTTTTCTGTACCACGTATTTCCATACATGGTACGGTGTGGTACCAGTTATGAAAAAAATCAACGCAATGGCCGGGAAACAGTTGAATGTAGTATAGGGGTCCATTATGACTACCACCATGTGCAATTTCTAATGCACATTTTCCACCTTCCGATATCACAATTCTGTGATAAAATAATTAGAACTACACAGGAAATAAATCACAGAGTCTAGTAACTTCGCATTGGTGAGTTGTCATGTCATTCGGCTTTGCTTTTCAAAACGGCCTATTAACATCCAAAATAACTTGCCGTATTTGTTAATTATAACTTAAAATTCATTTGTTTCCCTTTTTGAGGGGATGAGGTAAATATCAGACAATAAATCATCAAACAAAGCTCCATCTATTTTACAAGGCCGGCGGGAGGCTCACACACGTGTGCATACTAGCTAGCCAGTCTGAGCTCTGTCTCTCTGCCAGAGCTCTGGGGGACAATTCGCTCAGTAAAGGCCACAATGATGGTGATTTTCTGTTTCAGACAGAGTTTACATTTCGGGTATATTATTCAAAACTTCCAATAAAGTTTGATGATTTCTTCATTGTCATGTATATTTAAGTTATTAATGAATACATTCTCACCAAATTTAGACTCCCCCATAGAGAAATGCAATTTTCGTGGAAGTCTGCGTTTTCAAAGAACTTCAGGAAAAGTTAGGGTATGTGGGCCTTTATTACACGGCCGAGTACAGGTTATTGTACTGGAATAGGCGAAGTAGAAATTAGATATTGAATTCATTTATATCAAAGTTCAACTCACAGTCACACCCACACAAACACACCCTCGCACACACACACACACACCCAAGATTCTAAGCATAGTGAAAAAATACTTAAAAATCATACAATATTAAACAATGTTACTAATAATTCATTAATAAGTGAACAGGTATTATTTAAAAAATTGGGCAAGCAGTTTTTTCTATCGGGCAAGCAAATTTTTTCATCACTTGCCCAACAGGGCAAGTGACGAAAAAAATTTTTGTAGAGGCCTGTAGAGTGTTAGTAAAGGTACATTGCTGTTACGTAATTACATTCATTATTCATATTTCTTTCATTTTCAAACTAAGAAGTGCTGATGAAGTTCACTTCGTAAGGGTGTCATGTCCGTTACGCTAGTATATTATCAAATATTAGGGCATGAATAAAAAATAATCTTTTCTATCCACTTTTTCTCCTTTAATTAGGTGTGGTGGATGGTAGTAACTGGAAAATACTCATTAACTGTTGTTAACCGGTGTAAAATAACATTTTTAAAAATATTTTTTTGTTTTATAAATATTGTACAAAAAGACCCCCTCTCAAATTGCAAAATAATAGGAGATATTACAGATTACCAGTTATGATATGTGTCTCTAACCTCTAATAGACTTGTACCATATCTTGTAATAAAATAATTACTTTCGTTTACAAAAAGTGGACGAAACTGTCATGTCCGTTACGCTTCGTGTGTCATGTCCGTTACGCTACATTTTGAGCTAGGAATACAGAATGCACTGCAAAACTGTTGTTAAACACCATTTTATGGATAGAACATGATCTTAAGGTTAAATTAACACCAACGTCAGGTGCATGCAATCTAAGAATTCACAGGAATTTTGATAAGCAATAGGAGGTAAAAATGCTTCGTCCATTTCGTGTCATGTCCGTTACGCTCACAAAGAGTGCAATTTCTCCGCAACTGTTCAATGAAACGATTTGAAATTTTATGTGTATGTAACTGATACTTAAATGTGTCTGATAAGCTTAGTAACAATTATCAAAAGACAGCTTATTCTACTGTATAAACCTTTGAATTACAAAAATTTGTCTGAATGTCATGTCCGTTACGCTGGAATTGACCATATGTAGTTGTTTATAGAGTCATCACTATCTTAAACTGCATACAGTTTCAGGAACTGATGTACTGGACAGGACTCATCACTAAAAAAGCAAGCTCATTGCTCTAGAACTTGGCATGTTAAAAAAAAAAATCTTCATAGTAAAGAACTTTAACTACATGTATCTATGTACATGTTTTCATGTAAATTAAGAACAGGCTTGGGTGCTTTGAATAGACATTTGATTGAATGGAACATATTACATACCTGATCTTAATTTGATATGAACTGATTCAACTGACTGTGACTACAATGCATGTACATGTACGTACATGTACTACATGTATACACATGTACAGTATACATGATTATGAGATACTAATGTACCCAAAATACAAATACTACCCCAATTAAATCAAAATTTGATTACCTAAACCTATGCACAGCTCCAAGTGCACACAATATATTTCAGTGTTAAATATACTAATGATCTGAATTTCAGATCATTCTTGCTTTAATAACTAAAATGAATTCCAATGACACAAACTGTTTGGATCTTATATTATGAATCAGTACCACTCCACCCGTGCATACCTAACGGGGGGGGGGGGCAGACTGCCCCTCCCCCCTTTGAGAAGCCAACAGACATGTTCTCCCTCTTTTGAACCTGAAGACCTTTTATTTTGGCTTGTCAATTTTTTTTTTCTGGTAAGAAATCCTTGTTTTTTGGTTGAAGACCCTTTTTTTTTGCTTGTCAAATTTTTTCATGGACGAAATATCCTCCAAAAAATATGCCCCCCTTTTGGAAAATCCTAGGTACGCTCGTGATCAGTACGATATAGTATACAGTACATGTGAAGAATGTTATGTTTTGAAGCTAAATTCTAAAATGGATCACTTCCGAAATGCAATTTAAAATTACAACTCATTTAATTAATGATCAGTGTGAGTGAATTTAGGCGACCTCTACACAAAAGTATCTTTCTGCAATGATGTACACGTACATGTAGATTTTGAATCTTGAGAGTTATGCTTAAGGATACGAAATGAAGCATTTATAAAAACAGTAGGCAATTCAAACTATGAATAAGCTTTTATTTTTGTGTTCATCATTTTTCACAAATGGGGGCCCCCGACATGTTTTGTGGGTCCTTGAATTCGAGATTGGAAAATGTACCAAATAATTCCACAGCATTTCAAAGAAGCAACAATAGTGCAAAACATGTACAAGAGTATGCTCCTCAAACCCCCTATAATGATATGTCTTTTGTACATAAATATATATGTCCCTGTAAAAGCAGTTAAAAAGTGTGAAAAAGTGGCTTACTTTTCACTGTTTTCTACCTTTAGATCTGAAAATTCATCATGTCACAGTGTGATCTGTAAAAACAATCTTTGGAAATTGTGTTTTTACATGTAGATTATTTTTTTTGAGTTGGTTTAAGTGCAAAAAATGTTGAATTTTGTGAACAGAATCATGACCTTTTAATTTTAAACCTATTGTCATGTGACTTATTAATATTAATGAGTACATGTATGCGAATAGCTGCCAATGTACATGTACCTGTATGAGTCAATTAGATGACAATAAAATCAAATCCTTTTATGGAAAATACATTGTAATATTACAGTGAGTGAATAAATATTGACAAAATATGTTAGGAAATAATTTAGGCTCTGATATAGTTTGAGAAATATAGAAGTGAAATTCTAGCTAACTTTTTAATTACTAACCATAATTTCTCAACCTTATTTTTGTACATACCTGCATAATATCTAAATTTTTCACCACACAGGATGTTTGCAACAGCAATGCTATGCTGTTGACAATTTTGAATATTGGCACAGATTATGAAATGTGTCAATTTTTTCGCGCATTGTTAAAATCATGGCCAATCTGCAATTCGCAAAATCCACAAAAATAACAGCTTATACATTAGTGGAGTATATAAACATTGCAACACACAATACACACAACATGTATGTTATATATTACAAAGAATCTCAGATAAAAGCATGAATGAATATTTTTATGACTGTGAAAAGCTGGGAAAAAACAATTACCTAGTGTTACTAAAAATTTATGAGACATAATAATATGGATGAAAAATATGTGTACATGTATGTACAAATTCATTCAAATGAAAAAGTTTTTCTTTTCTAGGCCTTCTGGAAAACATGCATTTTTCTTACTTTTTGGTATTTTGACACAAGGTAGGATTTAATTCAGAATGATTTCAAACATATAAAATTCTGGATATTTATGGAATCTGGACCTTGAATTCTTTAATGCCACTGATAAGTAATCTAAATTTTATTTATTCATTCATTTAATCATTCATTTATTTATTTATTCATTTTTGGTGGGGCGAAACTAGTGTAATCCCTAAGTTTGACAATAATAGGATAATACTGCAAAATGATTTAAAATGCATAATTTTTTTTTTCAGTAAAAAACTAAAATGAATGTCCAAATTTATGGACTAATAGAGATCAGAGTCTGGTTGTATGATAGGTCTTTGCAAGGACTGTCTTTCATGTCGCCAACTTATTTTGTACACCATACACATACATGCACATCTACATGTGGCTGAAGTACATGTAGATGCCTTTTAAACAAGTTGCTTTCAAAATCATTTCAATTTTTACAAAAATATCATCATATGTGATGACATAAAAATAAATTCAAAAGTGAGCTAAAAGGTTTTAATAGTTGATAATATTTTCACAAAACTCAATCATGTGGTGCATCATTATAAACAAGCAGTACATGTACATTTAGACAATCCTTGCCATGAGCCTTTCATGCATCAGCTCCTGGTTTTACCAAATCTGTGATCAAGGAATGAAACAAGAAAACAGGACAATGAACATTAAAAACAGTTTCAAGCATGCAGAGGAACAGATTAAACAACAAGAAATAAATAAGTCCAATACACTAAAGAACAAGAACTGAATCTCATTTTGATAGATTCAGGAAGAATAAATCTACCTCTTGGGTCGAGCTTGGAGAGATCAATCAAGGAACCTGTTGAAAAAATGAGAAACATGCAGGCGAAAGGGAAATGATATTGTATTTCATGCAGAATAAAACTCAATAAATAAGACATAGAATGCTAATTCAATTCTGTTTAGTATTTTCATGTTCCGAAGGGAATATTTTAGACATGATGTACATGTACAAGTGAATGATCCTTTTGTTCACTTGTTTGCAAAAGTCGTGGTCAGTCTGTCTGTTGGTGAAATGTTGAACCCTGTATGTACACATTAATAAAAACAAAAAGATTAAACTGCAATTTAGTTGAACAAGTCAGTCAGTCAATCAATAGTTACTTGTATAATTTGTCAGGGGAGGGAGTGTTTTCACAAACTCCCGTGCAATCGATCTTGATTGATTTTCCATCAATATCAAGGTCTATATTATTGATGGAAAATTAATCAGGAATGTCATTGTATGTTTAAATAATCCTTGTAATGTCTGAGGTCAGTTAATCATTGAAAAATTTGCATAAACAGGTACATTGTAAGGGTGCATTTAAAAAGACGATCACACTGTAACTAACATTTTTTGAAAATCCATGATAAACAATTCAAAGATGGTTAATTTAGATTATGTTGTATAAAATGTTGCAAACATTCAGTGAAGGTAGAAAGACGAGAATGATTTAGAGTAATGATTAGTGCAAATACACTGAGAGGGAAACAATACGATCACTGGAATATACAACAAAGATAACCACAGAACAAATGAAATAATGAAATCATTTATTTCATATCTTTTCTTGATAAGATGTAGGAATTTCTGTTCAGAAAATCTTTAAAAAACATTGTTACACATCTATCAAAAGTGTTTGAGTGACTTTGATTGTTGAAAACAGTAAAATGACCCCCCCCCCAAAAAAAAAAAAAATATATATATATATATATAATATAATAATAATAAATAGTTCCTACAACAAGCACTATGAAATATAGGCCAATATGAAAAATAGTGTTTTAATATCCTTAAAAAAGTTTACCAAAGTTGGTTCAAATTAAGAAAATGGCTGGAAAGTTGAACCAAGAAAATGCACAATGAAACATGTACATGTATGCCAGCCTGATAAAGACAATTTGAACTCATTTGTGCAGAATCTTGCTTCAGACTGGCAGAACAGCTTTATAAAAATGGCAGGGGTTTGGCAACAGAGAAGAGGAGACGAAAACAGATTCCTATTAATTACGTTCGCTTACAATTTGCAATTGGAACCAGTACTGACAAAAAATAATTAAAATTAGACCTTAAATCTAATTCTTAATAAATCTGAGAAATAAGAACCAGCTTTTAATTATTTGGTTTCACTCTCAGTGTCAGGAAGCCTAAATTAAGAGTATTAACTGTTTAAATTGAAAATCTGAATGAAAAACTTAAAGCAGCTTCACAACAGAAGTGTTTGCTGCTATTTTACTGGAAAAGCAAATATTTTTTTTTAAATACATGTAGGTTGTGTACCTTCCTTAACATGCATGATGGCAGTTTGTGCATTATGCACATGAATGTAATTAATCCGGAATAACATGGCATTCAACATACAGGACATCTATTAATAACGTAAGATTGTTAAGCCACTGGTAGCTGGTTTAGGAAGGGGTCCTCACTAAAACTATGCCTTGACTACGGCCTACATCATGTTACATGTATGCAATTCTCTTCCCAATTGCAAAGAAACATCCACATGGTCATGGACATGCCCCATCATAGTGTGTTCTTGCTCCTATCCATCTGCTTGTAGGATGCGATCCCAGGGGGGGGGAGTAGGGGGGCCACTTACATTGACGAGTGGATACCATGCGCGACCAAAAAACCATGTAAAAAGGATGTCTTTTTCACAATAGGGCACGTTACGTACGTAACGTGATAAGGGTGTCAAAAACACAAAAATAATGAAAAAAGGGTATCTATTTCGCTAGGAAAATTACGTGTTTAGGGTCGAATTTGCGGGGATGATAAAACAAAATTAAAATGTTTTATAAAGGATGTTCTTTTTGCCCCAACACTGTGTTTAGAGTCCGATTTGCATGAGGTGTAGAATGTGGGGTCATATTAAAGCAAATAAGGTAAAGCCGACGACCGAAGGACCCGTAACAATAAAACATTCCTGTACTTGTTTAGGGGTTCATTTCAGGGAATATTTGCCAAGAGTATCGTTTTGTTTCCAATACTTGTTAAGGGTATGGTTTCACACGCCAATACTTGTTAAGGGGTGCATTTTCAGAATATGGAAATTACGTGTTTAGGGTGCTTTTCGAGACCCGATGGTCGCGCATGGTATTCACTCGTGAATGGAAGTGGCCCCCCCGGATGCAATACATTCAAGAGAATAGAAATAACAAATCTGAAAAAAATATTATTTCACTGCATTTTGTGATTTATTAGTCATGAGTGCATAGCTTAAAGTGATTGTTTAACATTGGTTTGACTTTTAAAAAATCTGAGCTAGAAGGTCACATTTGTCACCTGTGTCTGTGATATGTTACAAAAATGAAGCCCTGAAAAAATTGCGGTCGAAAATCATTATTTAGTGCTTCAAAAATTGAAATATAAAGTGACCGGAAACACCATCTTATTTTCATCCCATACAGTTATGTGTACTATTTAGGCGTCTATAAGACGCCTATTTACAAAATCAGGGTTTGCCTTGTAGTTTTAGCTTTTCATTCTCAATAATGGTTGTTTTCAGGGTTTATTAGTTCTAATACATGCACTTGTACACATGTTTCATCTTGGTTTGAGAATTTTTTAAATCGGCTGCTCACAAAGTTAAACAATACCTTTAAAGGTCTTCAAAACCCCTCACCATACATCCTATTTCTATGAAATCTTTGACACTTTCTGTTCAATTTATCTTTTTACAAATCACAATAATTTCAAATCAACTTGTTGTTTGGATGGACATGCCCTGGTCTAAAATATAATTAAAGTAGAATAATTTATGAACAAAAGTAACACCACTAGATCTAAAATTTAATTATCTGGCATGATTTTCAAGATCGTAATTTAAGGTCATGATGTTGCTTCCTGTAGGCTGTAATTTGGAATTTAAATAGGTTGATCATGCTTACCTACTGACTGTGAAGCCTGTGACCTTGGGCTTGGAGTGGGCTTCTCCGCAATTGTCGCTGCACCTGGAGAAGGTGATGATTTTGGAGGTTGCGAGACTGGCTTCGGCTCCTCCACCTTCTCCTTTTGTTTGATTTCCTGAAGATGATCAAAATCTCCCAAAGATCCTGTGGCGGTTGTATCAGGAACATTAGGTTCATCAACATACCCACCCAATTCATCACCTCCACTGCTGGAATAGTCAGGTGCTGCATTCGCAGGACTATCCCCGAAGCCAAAGGAACCCAACAGATCTGCAGTGGGAACCTGCGACTGGGCCTGAGCCTCCGGTTGCTCCGATGCGTACCGGTCCTCCTCCGGGTTATCACTCATTGCCAGGGGTCTGTCCGCATCTACCCTCTCGAAATCATTATCGTTGTCGTAATCTCCGTCAAATCCCTGTGTAGAGTCGGGCTGGAACTGATCAAAGTTCGCCATTGTAATTGCTATCAACTATTAATATATCAAAATAGCCGTTCTATCGCCCACTACATGTAATTCGCCTGGACGGTGCAAAGGTTTTACTCTTCGTATTCACAAAAGCGCAGGTGCACCCGGTGATAGCAGCAGGCAAATGAATGAGGCAAAATGGCGATGCGATGACGTAATCCTACCGGAGGTCGAACTCGCTCGCTGTTAATTTTGCGCGCGAGGCTTGAATAAAAGAGATGGAGAAAGATTTCCAAACCAGTCCCAGGGGCATGACCATGACGACTAAAATAATGAGAGATATGATTTATAATTGATAAAATAATGCATTATAGGCTCTTTTTTCATACATAACTTCTTGAATTTGACATGTAGCCGGATCGAGGGGCGCAAGGTCGTCCCGGTGGGGTCACTCAGCCGCAGAGGGGGACACGTATGACCGTTACCACAAATGCAAGTGACCCCCTATTGCAGTCAATTTCAAGGACATTTTGTGAAATTTACCCCCCTATTTTCACGCAAAATAAGGACAAAATTGCGGGAAAATGGTACCTTGAAACACCCCTAATTATAAGATTGTAAGGACACTTTTGCCCATTTCGCAAATTTACCCCTATTTACCGTATTTCAAGGACAGTTCATTTAACACCCTTTCCTCATTAGAGCTAATTGCAACACAGGCGTCAGAGTGCTCAGTCCTTAAAGATGACCAAGAGCCAAGTCATACTGATACACTAATAAAAAAAAATTATTTTTCTTGAAAAATAAGAAAAGTAGAATTCTTTGTAAAAATAAATGTAGAGTTGTCCATATAAAGATACAGAGCATGATGCCCACGCCCCCTGCGGCTGGTGACTCGGCGACGGATTTTACTTCCCGTAATCGTTCTCCCCTTTTTCCTGACCCCTATTTCCATCAGATCGAGGACGGTGAGCACCCCTATTTTCACTACTTCGAGGAGTGTTCTGTCCGCGGACGTTCCGTGAAATTGACCCCTTTTCCCGCGATTTTGGTAACGGTCATGCGGTCCCCAAGTCATATTGAGTGACCCCACCGGGAACTTAGTGGTCGCCCCGGGGTCGTCCCCCAAGTTGGTGGCGCAAAAAAAAGTAACTTTAAAATAGAATAAGATGAGTATAAGCAGTGGCGTACCGTGGGTCACGGCATTGGGGGGCGGCACCAGCAAAAAATTTGAGTCACTTAGTGAGCGCGCGAAGCGCGCCAAGTTGCCAGGTATACTGCCCTAATAGAGACATTTTAAGGACAGTGCCAAGATATGTATCTGATCTCACTTGTCAAATAATGCGAGCGCGAAGCGCGAGCTTTAAATTTTTGATATTCAGACCTAAAAAGGGATTTTATAATCAATCTTTTGTAATTACGATACGTACCTGTCTCGCTAACTAATGCGAGCGCGAAGCGCGAGCTGAAATTTTTGTTAATATTGATCCCCAAACAAAAAGATGTTAAGGACTATACTATTTAGGAATCCATTAAGAGTATACACATCTCACCATATTCATCTAATGCGAGTGCCAATAAGCGCATGCTGATTTTGTTAGAATCTTGCGAGCGCAAAGCGCGAGCTGAAAATTTTTGGAAATTCAGACCTGAAGAAGGTCATTTAAAGGCTTGTGTAGGAATTCACGAAGACCATACGTAGTTCACTAACCAAATGATGCGAGCGCAAAGCGCGAGCTGAAAATATTTGATAGGCCTATTCAGATCAGAAAAAGGGGCATTTTAAGGACTGATTCTAGAAATTCATGGAGAGCAGACATCCACTACTGCGAACGTAAGCACGGACAGGAATTGTTTTATATTAAGACCTTAAAGTGGGGCAATCACTTTAAGTGGTCATGAAAAAGAAGCATACTATTGTACATAAAACAATAACTCTATGTGAGGAAATATATTTGGCAGTATGGTGTATATTGACTTGAAAACGGGAGGTTTAAACAGACAATGCGAGCACCAGGAACAATGAAGACATAGGCCCTGATCAAATTATGTTTCGCAAAGTAATGAAAAAAAAAACAGTTTCTTATGTAATGTAACATAACATAATTATGATATAATATAACATTATAATGAACAATGATGTATTCTTTCCCACTACGTTTCTCTTCCTTTCTCCCTCTTTTTCTCCTTTTTCCTTTTTTTTGTCAGCCTATTGGGGGGGGGCACGTGCCCCTCCATGCCCCCCCCCCCCGTAGTTACCCCATTGAGTATAAGCACTCTGCTTTTATGGATATCCAATTTTCTTTTTTACTCTTACTTTTAATTATCTGTATAAATGGCTTATTTAATAAGATTTTTTTATCTCAGATCTCTTGATATCCCGATCTCATGCCCATAATCTTCGTAGTTCACAATTACACTCACACTGCAAGAACCCCCACACAAGACTAAAGCAACACTGATTTCTGATGTCAGCCCCACGACCTATGGAAAAAACTTCCCCTCGACATAAGGAATTCAACAAGTTTACATAATATCAAGTTAAAATTAAAATCCTATCTATTCCAATATTATGTACAGCACAACTCTTGCAGCGTAATAGAATATTATATAGAAATAGTTTTTGCGCTTTATAAATGCATATAATTATTATATTATTATTATAATATTATGTTAATTGTTTATCTTGATTTTGTACATTACAAAATGAAATAAATAAAGTATCTGTATGTGATACAAAATCAAGATAAATAAGAACATAATATCACAATATGTAAATAAGCCACTATACAAATAGTATTATTCTGTACAAGAATGCAAAAAGTGCACCAATTGCCCGAAAAGGACGTTATTGCGCTCGTATTATTTTATTCGTAGGATATAGTACTCGCGAAGAGGTAGTTAGGCCTGCAAGGAAAGTTTTGGTATTCAGGGGCCGATTGCACGAAAGGGTCTTTCCAAGGACCGTCTTTCGTGTCGCCCATCTTTTATGATGCGCCATGTGAAACGCATTTTAAATAAATCATCTGCAAACATATTTCATTCGTCCACTTGTCAAAATAAACAAATATTTGTTTATAAAATGATGTGATTTATCATGAAATTGTATAAAATTTGATTTAAAAGCAAGCTAACGAATCTTATTCTTTATCATAAAATTCAGAAACACCCCGCTTATAGCGTATCATAAAAGATGGGCGACACGAAAAACGGTCCTTGGAAAGACCATTTCGTGCAATCGGCCCCTGAAGTCTCATAGCGCTTATTAGTGGACTTTCAGTGGGGAAAGATAATGGTGATAAAAAGTCCGGTTACACCTCGTAATTCCGAAGGTTCTTAATTCCGAAGGTTCTTTATTCCGAAGGTTCGTAATTCCGAACACGTAAGTTGCCTATACCTCGATGTTCGTTAATCCGAAAACGTAAAAGGGTTCGTTAATCCGAACATATCTGGCGTTATTCCGAAGGTTCGTTATTCCGAAGGTTAGATAATCCCGGGGATAATCCGAAAACGAAATAAGGTTCGATGTTCCGAAGGTTCGTTAATTCGAAAACGAAATAAGGTTTGTTGTTCTGAATGATTTGTTAATCCGAAAACGAAAAAAGGTTCGTTGTTCCGAAGGTTCGTTGTTCCGAAAGCGAAATAAGGTTCGTTCATCATTACAATTTCGGACTAAAGAACCTACGGAATTAAGAACCTCATCTCGTTTGGTTTCGGACTTACGATCCTTCGGAATTACGAACCTTCGGAAATACGAACCTTCGGAATAACAAACCTTCTGAATATCCGAACCTTCGGAATAATGAAGCTTCGGAATTACGAATGTATGCGGAAAAGGTTATATCATCTCTTGCTAATTGTGGCTTTCATAAATGTTATCAAATCGGTTTACTTCTGTGACTAAAAGAAGGACGGAAGAAAATTCAGGAGGAAAGTGAGGGGAAAAGGTAGTACACTGAAATAAGGAATGGGTTTTATTTTTGTAATAAAGAAATAAGAATAAAGGAAAAGAAAAACAGAAAACGTGTACATAGAGGAAATATATTATCTTTTTATATATTTTCTTGTATTATTTGTATCATACAGTACTTTATTTTGCACATTATTTTGACAATAATGAGATTGCCAAATCACATGATGAAGCCAATAAAGTGAAGAGACGCGCTGCGCGCTATATAAATAGAAGAAAGTTTCACGTTGTAAGAGCGCATTTGATTGGCCAATTCGGCTCAGTGGGGAGTGGCCTTTAAGGAGTAAATTGAGCGCGAATTGAGTTTTCAGATTAAAATTATATGTCTATTAGCGCTCCATTAATGATGAACTTATGAGGAATTCCGAAATTTATGGGACTCAGAATAACCCCTCACCCCCGCTCCCGCTTCACACTCGCATCATTATTTTTATTAGAAAGATAATCATCCCTTCATGATGACCATTAAACCGGATTAAACCATCATGGAGTGAAAAAGACAATAATATTGGAGGGGTATTTGCCTTATGGACATACAGTGGCGTAACTACGCCCCCCCCCCCCCTATCGGATGACCAAAAAACGGGGAAAAGGGGAAAAGGAGAAAAGAGGAAAAAAGGAAGAGAAAACGTAGTGGGAAAGAAGAAAATATTATTCATTATAATGTTATATTATATTATGTTGTTACATTACATAAGAAACATTTTATCATAACTTCATGAAATTTGCCCAGGGCCTACGTCTTCAGTGTTCCTGGTGCTCGCATTGTCTGTTAACGAGATATATAATCCCGTTGTACTCCCATTTTCAAGTCAATATAAACGAAATATATTTCATAGCACTTGAGTTATCATTGTTTTATGTAGTGATATATACTTCTTTTTCATGACTATGATTGCCCCATGTTAAGGTCTTCGTATCATATATGAAACATATTCTGTCAGTGATTACGTTCACATTAGTGGATTGGCGAGATATGTCTGCTCTTCGATCATGAATTCCTAAAATCAGTCCTTAAAATGTCCCTTCTTCTGATCTGAATATCAATTTTTTTCGCTCGCGCTTTGCGCTCGCATCATTAGGTTAATGAAATACGTTTGGTCCTAGTTAATTCCTACAAAGAAACCTTAGAATGCCCCACTTAAGGTCTGAATTATCTAAATTTTCAGGTCGCGCTTCGCTATATTTGGTTATAGTGAGATGCGCATGATAATCATGATTGCATGCAATCACTACAAAGAGTGTTTCATGTGTTCAGATGTCTAATTCTAATAAAATCAGCAAGCGCTTGGCACTCGCATTAGATGACTATGGTGAGATAAGCATACTCTCAAGGGATTCCTAAAATATATTCCTTTGGGGTCAAAATATACGAAAACCGTAACAGCTCGCGCGTCGCGCTCGCATTGTTTAGAGACACAGGTACTTATTCATGATTACACAAATTTGATTTTTTAATGTCCGTAATGCTCGCATTATTTGATCAGTGCATGTCTCTGTTAGGTCAGTGTAACTGGCAACAGAGCGCGCTCACTCAGTGATTACAAGGCCCTATATAAACTATATAGGGCCTTGAGTGATTAAAAAAAATTGCTGATCCCCCGCCCCATGCCGTGGCCCGCGGTACGCCACTGCACTGTGGACATATCAATGACAATAAAATATTTCAGTCATCCCCCACGCGCACGGTATACCCGGTACGGTATATACCATCAACACGGATTTATGCCAGTGGCCACATAGCGCGGGTAATCCAAAATCTTAACTCGTGAGCGTGGATGTTCTTATTTCAAAGCACAACGGGGTGCAATTTCCTCATGATAGGTTCAAAGCAATCAATGAGAACACGGGATCTTTTTTGAGGCTAGATGTTTCGGCCCGGACTTGAATTCAATTCAGGGTTGGAATCTCTCTTGATTCAGCTTCCTCAGGCGGCGCAGGCCCGCCCATCTCCAGCAAAAGGAGCAAAAGAACCGGGCGGCGAGAGCTCTGGCGTCTGGGGCCCGACCAGCCAGCTAGCAGAGCCTGAGGACAGATATTGGCCGAAGCTAAGAAGTAACGGCATCTCGCTCCGGCCACTAGCTGAGCTACCAGTACCGAGACTGCTGAGGGCTGCCTTTCATCATTTCAAACTATTCGAAGATGGCGAGTAATGTGCCCAGTGCTACTGCTAGAAGTAGAAGCAAGAGAATGAGGCGTCCCAAGATGTCGCCAGACTTTGTTTACGTAAGATTGACACTTTAATGTGAATGCTGAAAATGTATATCTGACTCCTGAGTACCGGTAAAATTTGAATTAGCCTCAATTTCCCCATGATTTTTCAATGTAAGGTTGCTTTAAGTCTTACTAAAACAGATGGTCCAACAATAACAGGATCAAAAGTTAGGGAGATCAGTGAAAATACTGAAATGTTACTTATAGAATTTGTATCTTGAACTCAGTCAGAGTCCAAGTACACCTTGATGTGTAAACAGTTTATAGGGTAAACTAAAAGGGTCTGTACAAGGAGGAGGAAAACCCGGGGGGGAGGGGGGGGGGGGGGGCACTCGTCCAAAATAATGGTGAGGGTGTGCCTCGGGCGAGACAAAAAACGGGGGCCTTGGAGGAGTTGGAGCGGGCTTATTGTATAAAGTCCGGGTCCTCGGAACTACAGACGATTTTGGAAACGGGGGTCCTTGGAACGGATCGCCAGCGTGTGAGTGTGTAAATGCATTCCTATGGAACGGTCATGGATGATGATGCAGCTAGCGCGGCCTCCGCTGGATGCGCTTGCGGAGAGCTGAGGCGATGGTAGACAGCACTCTGCGGCCACTTTCACCAAAATTGCAGCTCATTGTAGCAGATCATTGCGATCGGAACGGCGTAACGAAAAATATGCGATGCTTTGGAGCGGACTTCTTTCTTCTCGATAAAAAGAAAATGCTATGCCTTGGAGCGGCTTTCTTTGTTCCTCTTCTCAATAAGACAAAAATGCTATGCCTTGGAACGGAAATTTGAGTGTGAAAATGCTAGTCCCCTCCACAGCACATACCCACTATGCATTATATACTGAGTTCCCCCCCCCCCCGGGGAAAAACCCTAGGGCCTAACTTTAGGCCCAAGTTTGTATAGATCTAGAATCTAATGATAATATGATTTATATAACATCTTGTCCATTTTGATTAAATGCTTAAGGCGCTACGAAGAGAGCAAAACATCAAAATAAAGAGAACTAAGAGAAGTGCAAGTAAAGGTAAATTACAAATGAGGAAAAATGTCTATCGTCAAACCTATTACCTGCTGGTGAACAAATGCCTATACCTTTACCGGTAAGTGGGATGAGAAACTTTGAAGTTTTACAATGTACTGTATGAATGAAAATGGTGTATTTCACAACAAGGGCATATCTTAATTGCCATGGGTCAGCACATTGTCATTTTTTTGTTCATAGGAACAAAATTATGAAATACTGGTGCAAGCAGAAATTTTTGGGCCAGATGATACAATACATATGAGACAAAGAATCCTTTCAGCATTGATATTGAAAGTTGGTCCATTAAATTTTTGTTCAATTGTAGTTTTCGGATTTCCCAGAATTTCCTCTTTTTCATTTCCTGAACCTTTCCTGGAAAAATCAAAATATCCCAGAATTTTGGGAGAAATGGAAACACTGGGTTTGTTTTATAGAAATCAATCTACAGTTATAAAACATTGTCTACAAAATTGTAAGGGAGGGAAGAGATGATGAAGCTAGAAAAGGAAGGAATATTTTTTTTTTAAGAGGAAAGTGTGGCATTTTCATGTTCAGGGTTCTGACTCTTGCCTTTGAAATGAGATGGTAAGAGGTGTTTGAAAACTGATCGGCAGTAGTGTAAGGATGCTCTCATCTGCAACTCTACAAGTTTGCATATTGGTTTTAAGTGTATGATCATGGGTAACATGCACTTATTTTAATGTCATTTTTACTTGGGGCCTGTGGATGATAACATCGGATTTATAAAGTGCACTTATCCACCTTGTTAGGTGCTCAAGGTGCTTATATTACCCCGACTAAGCTACATGTAGTCTATCTATTCTGGTGCTCACTGCTTTTAGAGGAATTACTTCCTAATGGTATGGGGGGGCAGTCAAATATTGCTGTACTGTTCTGGTGCTCACAGGTTTTAGAGGAATTACATCCTAATGGTACGGGGGGGGGGGGGGGGGGGCAGTCAAATATTGCTGTACACATGCGTTAAAAAAAACGTTTAAAGGGGTGTGTTTTTTTTCAGTTTTGGACGAGGGCCGCGCGTGCACATGTTAAGGGTATCAAAAACACTGATTTGAAAGACTGGTCAGTGGTCAATCGCGGGCTCAAACGTATTAAGGCCAGGGTTTTTTTGTTTTTTTTTAGATTTGAGACTAGCCAAATGTGTTAAGGGTATGTTTTTCCCCATGGATATATTTTTGTCTATTTATGCTTATTGTTAGCAAGTATAAAATTAGTCATGACTGTTGATTATTATGGGGGGGGGGGGTTAGAGAGAGAGAGAGAGGTAAGTAAAACTCAATGATTAATGGGCCATACTACAAATTAAATTGTCACATGAACTGCAAAAAATAAAAAATTACAAAATTTCAAATATATATATATTTGTATATTGTTTTTGTAATAGTCTGAAACAAATGAAAAAAGATTGAATACATGTGTATTTGAGTTAACAATCTACATGATATTTGCTCACGGCACTCTGAGTAAGTGTACTGAAAGCACCAATGTCATGTTCTGTTATAGGAATCGCCTGTTGCTGCAAAAAGGAGAAGAAAACTTCAGTCAGCTCAAGAAACTATGAAAAATCCCACTCGCTCCAATGGAAAAAAGAAGACAGGATTCAAAGATCTTCCAGCTGAAATAATTGTTCAGATCTTGAAATACTTACCTCTCAAAGGGCTGGTTGCAGCTAGTGGTGTGTGCAAGAAATGGAGAAAGCTCTGCAAAAACTCATCACTGGTAAGTATTGACTGGAAATAACTTTCTTATAGAACACTAGAAATGAGGAGAATGAAACTTACCACTCGAGCACATATTTTTTGCCAAGTTTTATTTGACTCTTATTTGGTGCAGCTTTGCACTAACCTTTTGAGAGCCATAATCAATTTTTTTATAATGTAAATGTATCCCAACCCCTTTTAGAAAATCCCGGATCTACCCCTTGGTTTAAACATGAGAACTCGGTTTGGGGATTTTCTGCAAATGACTCTAACATCAGAAGAAAAAAGAGTTTTCTCTCAGTCTAGTAAAGAGTTCATGCAACAGTCCAGTAACATCATTCCAGTGTGATTTAAGCAATGATGACCATTTGAAAGGCTCACAGATTTTAGTGTTTCCAAACTCTGTATGAGGCTGGGAAATTATGAAGATGCATGAAACCCCAAGCCTGTATTGTGTATTGCTGTATTGTACTTCAGGGCAATTCCATAAAATATGTATGTCCGACCCCCTATATATATAGGAAATTTTCTGTCTCTAATTTCTTGTTCTTTTGACAACTGGTCTGAAATGTTCTCAAAGAACCCTGACTTGGTCAGTTTAGGAAGTGAAGTAAGACTTAAGAAAAATGGGGTGCAGACGTACAAAAAGGTTGATCATTTTATGGAATTGTCCTTTAACATTTCTTTACAAATAATGATGTGGTTTTGGCTTTAGATTTGATTTTTCAACTAAATTGATATTTTGAAGTATATCCTGTAACTATTGTAAACCTGGCTCATTCAGGTCATCATTTTTATCATCATTTACAGTGGAGATGTGTATCATTCAAAGGAAATAAAGTTGAAAGATTACGACCAAAGTTCTGGAAGAGACTTGAAAAATTTGGTACAACCTGCTTGGTGAGTATTCATGTTCAGACCCAAAATATCAGGCTTGAAAGCATTGACCATTACTTGAATAAAAAGTGCACTCTGATCAGGCCTGACTGATGGAAAGTTGCAAGAAACTTGCAATCCATAACAAATCTATTTGGGGATTCCAAATCAATAATATAACATGCAATTAATTGCAAATAAACGATAGGTTTTAGAATTGACGCATTGCATTCTTGATAGGGAAAGTTCAAATGCAGTCGTATTTCAGCATTATCACTACAAATACATTCTTATTGCAAAATGAAGGTTTTGGCAAGAAATTATTTGGACTTGTCTCAAAAGGTCAAGAAACTTTCAGGCTTCCAATTTGGCACTTGATAATACAGTCAGTTTTGTCTCGCCTGCATAGGAGAGTGAGACCATTTTTGTAGGCGCCACTTTTCAGATGGCTGCGTCATCAGTATTGAAATCTTAACCAAGATTAAGTTTTTGAAATGTTAAATAATTTAGAAAGTATATGGGCCTAGTTCATGAAAATTGGACACAATGGTTATCAAAAATTACTTAACATCCTGCTAGAGGTCAAAGGGCATTTAGGGTAAATGAACTTAGACCATGTTGGGAGAATCAATATCAAATTCTTAAAGGACAAGGCCACCACAACAAAAAGTTGATTTGAAAAAAAATCCAACAAGCAAAATACTGAAAAATTCATCAAAATCGGATGTAAAATAAGAAAGTTATGACATTTTAAAGTTTCGCTTAATTTCACAAAACAGTTATTTGAACAATCTGGTCAGTATGTAAATTGGCAGACTGATGACGTCACCCACTCAATATTTCTTTTGTATTTTGTTATATGAAATATTCTAATTTTTTCTTCCTTGTCAAGTGAAGTAAAGTTTCATTTCTCCCTGAACATGTGGAATTGCCATTGTTTTAACTGTTTATGGTTAAATTAAGTTGGTCCTTCTTGTCAAATCTGTAAAAATTGAAGTATTGTATTATTCAAACAATAAAAAACAAAAGATACAGTGAGTGATGGACATCATCGACTCTCTCATTTGCATATCACTGAGTTGTGCATTTAACTGTTTTGTGAAAAATAAGAGAAACTTAGAAATGTCATAACTTTCCTATTTTACATCAGATTTCGATGAAATTTGCAGCATTATGTTTTTTTTATTTTTCTCTATCGATTCAAATCAACAATTTTCTGGGGTGGACTTGACCTTTAAGCAAAGATGAAAGGTTATGTTTTTGAAATGTCATCATAACTTGAAAAGTATATGGACCTAGTTCATAAAACTTGGACTTAAGGGTAATCAAGTATGACTGAACATCCTTCCTGAGTTTCAGATCACATGACCAAGGTTGAAGGTCATTTAGGGTCAATGAACTTTGGCCATGTTGGGGTTATTTGTTGATTTCCATCATTGCTTCGAAAGTTTATGGATCTGGTTCATGAAACTTAAAGGGGAATCCAGCCTTGGCCATAAAATGTTGTGTTGGGAAGAAGAAAAATGAATTAAACAGAATGGCAAAAGTTTGAAAGAAATCAGACAAGCGATAAGAAAGTTATAGCTGCTTTAAAATTGAGATCACTAATATAGTATGTAGATTTCAAATTGGCAACTGTGTAAGTAAATTATGACAAGGGGCAAGGACAACTTTCCCATAGGCCATGTACTTTATTATCAGGGATTTGTGGTTTTCCCCCAAGTACCTATTCCCCTTGGGCAGTAATCTAAATCTAATCCTGGGAGTATATTGTTTTATGTCCTCACGTAAGAAAAATATAATTTGAAATAAAACTTATGGGAAAAATGACATTTTAGCAATAATATGTATTGGAGTTCATGGAAGAGTAGTCCTTGCCTTACATCACTATGACATCCCATATGCGGCCAATTTGAAGTCTCCATGGGTATAGTGATTACCAATATTTACAACTTTTAAAAATTCATAACTTTCCTGTTGTTTGTCCAATATTGTTCAAACTTTCACCTATTAACTTGTCTGATTTTTCTTTTTCTTATAAAAACAAGTCTTTATTTGGGTTGGATTCCCCTAACTTAACAGAAGAGTAATCAGGTATCACTGAACATCTTTTGTGAGTTTTTGTGAGTTTCAGGTCACATGTATGACCAAGGTGAAAGGTCATTTAAGATCAATAAACTTTGCCCAAGTTGGGAGTATTTGGGTCATTCCATTCCAATTCACCCAATGAATGTGCAATTTTGCACCCGACCCTCTCAGAATTTGTTGTAATCTGTTACACATAAAATTCCCCATGGCCCAAGCACAAAAAAAAAATGATTAGTCCAATCGGTCTATCGGTTCTCGCGCTATGGCCCGCCCTTTTCTCCTTGTTTTGACAAAAATGGGCATGACCAACTTTCAATGGCCATTGCGTCATAACGTGTTGACCAATTTTCACGAAACTGATACCATTCAAAACAAAATTCAGAGAGGAATCCAAAACATGTATCAAATAATGTATTGGAGCAATTTATGAGGTCATGACCTTTGACCTTAACTTTGACCTTGAGTTTGACCCCCGGACAAATAATTTTTTAACTTCATTTTCGTGTATGTTAATTATTAGTCTGATATTGACAAAATATGCTAAAACCAATGATTATATTTTATTTCTTCACTTTTTAAAACTCTTCCAAAGATACCAATTATCTGATCTGAAATTTCACTGTAGTGAATTTTATGTGTACCAATTTACAACAAAAACTGAGAGGGTCGGGTGCAACCACTGGGGAATCCAGATGGAATGACCCAATTGCAGAATTACCATAAAAACTTTGAAAGTTTATACATGTAGATCTGATTCATAAAACGTGGACGTAGGAGTAATTATTATCACTGAACATCCTGTGCGAGGCCATGTTGGAGGTGATTATTAAATTGCTATTATAACTTTCAAGTTTATGGATATAGTTTGTGAATTGTGGACATTGGGTAATCAAGTATCACTGACGAGTCTTAGGTCACATGATCAAGGTCAAATGTCATTTAGGGTCAACAAACATAGTATTGTATCATTATATGAATGGTGTTTTTTGTGAAGAATTATTTTATAGTTTTCAAAATCAGCACTGCTGCTATATTGAATTGCTTAATGCAGGTGAGACTGCCAGAGGTGCTCCACTTGTTATCATAACTCTTAAAGTATATGGATCTAGTTCATTAAACTTGAACTTGAACATAAGAGTAATCAGGCATCAGTGAACATCCTGTGTTTGTTTCAGGTCACATGACCAAGATCAATGAACTTTGGCCATGTTGGGGGGTATTTATTGAATTGCCATCATAACTTTGAAAGCTGATGGATTTAGTTTATAATGTGGATATAAGCGTAATCAAGTATCACTGATTGTCTTGCACAAGTCTTCTGTCACACATTCAAAGTCAAAATTTATTTAGGGTTAATGAACTTAGTATTTTATCATTTTATGAATGGTGTTTTTTAAATAATTATTCTGTAGTCATTTTCAAAATCGGCTCTGCTGCCATATTGAATCACGTCATACAAGCGAGACTGCCAGAGGCACTCCACCTGTTAAAGTTTTTGCAGCTTTTTGAACATCTTTATGAAAATATAAAATGCTTCGTAATATTTCTATGAAACGACTGCCTTTCAAAACATGTGTTTGCATTGGATGATTGCATATTACAAATTTTTCAAGTTGTCAAGATTATTGAGAGGTAATCGATGTTTGCCCCCCCCCCCCCATACTGTAATGGGGAGATCACCCCTTGCCCCCTCCCCCCCCCCCCTGATTGAGGCATTTTTTACACTCCTTTTTTTACTCACAGAAAATTCTGCACAGTATTTTTTTTATCAATGCATTTCATTTCATTATGTCCATGAACAGTAGGAGGATCTAAAAATTACACAAAGTGAGAAAACAATAACAATAAGGGCGTGTTAAATCAGAAAGATAATATGAAATTTAACACCATATTTTACACTTTTTGTCTCGCCCACCAGAGGTGAATGCGAGACTTGGGGATCCAAATGTCGTCCGTCTGTCATCTGTCCGTCGTCGTCCATCCGTCACAAACCTGTAATGACACATAACTCCACAACCGTAAGTCACTTTTCAACCAAACTTGGATGGTAGATGGACTTGGGGTACCTGCATGTTATGCCGCAGTCGGAGGTCACATGGTAAGGTCAAAGGTCATTTTCAGGTCAATGTTAAAGTTTACATGCAAGACTCTCTTATGACACCTAACTCCGCAACCGTAGGTTGCTTTTCAACCAAACTTGGATCATAGATGTACTTAGGCGACCTGCATGTTATGCTGCAGTCGGAGGTCACATGGTAAGGTCAAAGGTCATTTTCAGGTCAATATTAAAGTTCACGTTCAAGGCTCTTATGACAAGTGTTATTCCAACCCAGTCATTTCACAACGAAGTTTTTATATAATTCTCTTGAGTGCCCTCGCAAATCACGATATTTCTGATTATTTTCATAAGTGGATGAGACACAAAATTGCTTTTACCTTGTTTCAGAATACCATCCCAGGGCGCAGTATTAGAAGGAAGGTATTATAAGAAATACAAATTTGGATGTCCATTTAAGGTCTATAATAATCAACCATAAGCCTTCCAATCATTTCCGAACTTGCAATTAATTGAAGTCTACTGCTTACAACCAAAAATCTGAATTGATTTGCTGTTATCAATCATTGGCATTTGAAATAGAAAATTTGAATAAATTTGACACACACAACCTAAATTGTGGTCTTGTGGTTAAAGACTCGTCTTTCAATCTGAAGGATGTGGGTTTGATTCCCAGCCATGGCATGTTTTTCATCAGCGATAAATTTACCCACATTGTGCTGCACTCAACCCAGGTGAGGTGAATGGGTACCCGGTAGGAAAAAATTCTTCAAATGATCTAGTGCCCGATCAAGCTAGCCGTGCCAAAGCCAGGGTAATAATTACATAATCTTGTTCGGCAGGGCCGGCTGGGAGAACAGTTTTTAGAACTGAAGTGGCTACCCGGGGTAAAATATTACATCATTATTATTAATTATTATTAATACAGTGGGTGATAATCACATCTTTTTATCTCAGGATCTTCATGACTGTCTTGGTTCTGATATTTCATATGTTAATACAATCAATGCCATTGTAAAGCTGACCAATGTCACAGCACTCTACATAGACAACATTGAAAAAGGAGACCTTGATAGAGTTGTAGAGAAGATGCCTCAACTCAAGATTCTCCATGTCATATGCCTTCTACCACCAAGGTAAAATAATTCACCGTAAATATAATTTTTATAAGAAAATTGTTTTTAATTGGTATAATTCAAAGGAAGATCATTGATTGTTGTGGTTTATTCATTGTGGAAAGTATATAACATTATTGATAAAAACAGCCTGTCACATTACAAATGTAATAAAGTATGGTAGGAACATAGGTTAAAATCCTAGTGAATTATTTCTTTTCATGCTACAAATTATGAAGAAACTTATCTAGCACATGTACATATAAGTGCTGCTATGTATACAATTTGTATTCCTGTATTAGTCATGCAAAGTTTAGGGGTATCATGATTACAAAGCTTTTTCCTAGAATGCATTGCATTTTTTTACCCCAAAACCGACAATAAGTCGCCCAAAATGAAATATGAGATTTTCAATGAGCTTGGATAAGCACATCCTAAGCTTTTGAATGTATTTAATTCTGCAAAATTCATCAACAATAACCCACACAGGTACTTGATTTAATGTTGAAGAATCTAAGTAAAAGCTTTCAAAAAAATACAGAGATAACAAGGTTTAAATCACAAGATTCACTCAAGCATGAGATCTGCACACTGTGCATTCTTAGTGAAAGTAGTCCCCCCCCCAAAAAAAAAAAGAATTAAAAAATCTCTTTCATGTCATCTTTTGTTTGACTTTTCAGTATCAAATTTTAACAGTATGAAGAAGAAGAGTTATTCTTTCAGACTTTCTAAGTTATATAATTTGGAGAACAAATCATTGTTTTAGCTTTTTACAGGGAACCTTCCCTGGTGATTTATCATTGGTTTTTGGTCAACTGGTCACACTTTGGTTTATCCTCCCCCTTAAAACAGAGATATTAGGGAAAGAGAAGATTGCTTGGCAGTATATGATGTTGGCAAGATGAAGGTGCTGACTAATCTAGAGGAATTGAGGATGAATTCCTTCTACGGCTTTCAAGTACCCTTCTTTGCATTATCTGGAGGATTTGATGCATTAAGTGCTCTCACAAGTCTTAAGAAATTGGTAATTAATTTAAACCTTTGCTATTGATAGTTCATTTAATGTATCTCTATCCAGAGACACTCACCCATGATGAGGAGCTTCAGATATTGAGTGTCTGGGACTGATATCTCCCCCAGAGTACAACTCCCCTGGGGACATTTCTAACGTAACATCTCTCCATGCAATGACTGAATACAAATTTGGGCATATTATCTTACAGAAATATCTAATTTGTATGTTTTGGGTCTGAAAAAAATAATAGCCTGATCCTGATTTTTGCATTTTAGGGTCGATCAAATTGGGGTAACATAATTATTTTTAGGCCTAACTATATAGCTCATTGAGGGATCAACTTCAAACTTGGCTTTTGCAGATTGATGGGAGTGACTGATTGTGTTTTTTTTTTAGTGTTTAAAATTGCAAGGTAAAAACTGAAAGGTCTCATGGTGACAGATGTTGACAACTTGTGAAGTTAAGTTTGTGATATGACAATGGCAATACTATCAAGTTTTACAGTGCAGTCAGATATGCATCCAGTTTCATGTTCATCATTGGGGTCATTATTTAATCTGTCTGAAGATTTTTGTATTGTGTTTGTATGTTAAATCTTTTAGGTACTGACTAACTGCCATGGGTTAGAAGATGATGATTTAGATTTTCTAAAGACTCTACCATATCTGGAACATTTGGAGCTGGGAACTTGCACAGGTCTTTCATTTTGTCCTGTAAGTATTCAAATTCAATACAGCTAGATATAAATTCGCAATTAATAATAATAATAATATATGCAACAATTTTGTTAAACTTTGGTTCACAATACAGAAAACAGGAAATAACGAAGAGTTACCTCGAAATTTTCGGCTGCTAACTGCAACCTTTGTCAGCAATTTGACCTTGTGACGTAATGGTCGATGATCTGGTCGTAGACATTCGGAAGCTTGTATCGCCCCCCGTCTCTGTTGAGAGAAGGTCTGAATGCCCGGATGTAGATGATCTCTTTCACACCTATCTCGAAGTACCGCGGCTTCCTGTCCAGCACTTGTACTTTGTTGATGTCAACACGATTGCAAGGGATTCGATGTGGATGTGTTGAAGTGGGAAGAGGAGCTATGGCATCGATGTTCAAGGAATCTTGTCCTAAGGGAACATTCTGTTTCTCCTTTATATGATTCCTGACATAAAACCCCTGACAAGGAATCAAATACTAGTAAATAGGACCGGTGATATCCTTCTTCTCTGTCTTATCTTTCGGCGCAACCAAGTACTGTCTAAGAGTCCTTGTTGGTTTGTAGCACACCCTAATGCCAAATTGATCTGTACTTTGGGTGGCTTGGTGGGGTGATCCTATTTAGATGGAGACTTTCCTTTAGCTGAGTTATCGATCTTGTTGAAGACCCAACTAGGATAGCCGCACTTGGAGAGAGCCTGTTTAACGTGAGCTTTTTCCTCAGAAATGGTGACTGGATCCGTGATGACTGCTTCCGCTCGATGGAAAAGAGTCTTGATCACACCAAGCTTGTGTTCAAGTGGGTGATTAAAGGAAAAGTTCATGTATTGGTCGGTGTGCGTAGGTTTGTGGTAAACTTTGATATCCAAGTTGCCGTCTGGTAGAATAACTTTCAAAGTGTCAAGAAATGCATCTGCTGATATATGCCATTGTGAACAAAATAAGTACATCGCAGGCAAACATCCAACAGTGTCCCAATGTGGTCCACTGATAAGCGAGTCCTATCTTTCCAAGTGTTCACACTCTGAAGTTTGGATTTGATAATCTTCAAGGCCTTGTCGATAGGAACTGAAGTGAAAAGAGCTGTCACGTCATATGATCTCAGTTCCTCGTCTTCCTCATTCTTAACCCTAAATAGACTGGGCTATTTCGATGCCTAAGAAGACTGGGGGGCTGATTGAGCCCCCCCCCCCTTATGATGTCGGCCGTTGATCGCGCGATCGCGACAAAAATTGGCATGCGCATTACCCATGGCATTATCTACAATATTATAATATCAAATTCTGCGAAAAATCTCATTGCTCATTAATTATGCTAATTTATGCGTAAAATCATAAGTTTGCTCTAATTAATAAAATAATGCCTCTAAAATACTAATTTTTGTTTCACATACTGGGCAATTCCACAGGTTAATGGAAATGAGCTTAAAAATTCAAATTCAATATTTTCTTGAATTTTTTCATACTTTAAGTCCTTCATACATGATAGTTTCAGGAACAAGAAATAAAAAGTTTATTTTCATATGTATACTTTGGAAAAAAAAATGGTCAAAAGTTGTGTCTTCTATTGTGTACCAAAATACAAGAAAAATAGTGAAAAATGAAATATGCCTTATAACCATTTTGTTGTTGTCTCACCTGCGAAGCAAAGTGAGACTATAGGCGCCGCTTTTCCGACGGCGGCGGCGGCGTCAACATCAAATCTTAACCTGAGGTTAAGTTTTTGAAATGACGTCATAACTTAGAAAGTATATGGACCTAGTTAATAAAACTTGGCCATAAGGTTAATCAAGTATTACTGAACATCCTATTAGAGTTTCATGTCACATGACCAAGGTCAAAGGTCATTTAGGGTCAATGAACTTAGACCATGTTGGAGGAATCAACATCGAAATCTTAACCTGAGGTTAAGTTTTTGAAATGTCATCATAACTTAGAAAATATATGGACCTAGTTCATGAAACTTGGACATAAGGTTAATCAAGTATCACTGAACATCCTGCATGAGTTTCACGTCACATGACCAAGGTCAAAGGTCATTTAGGGTCAATGAACTTTGGCCGAATTGGGGATATCTGTTGAATTCCCATCATAACTTTGAAAGTTTATGGATCTGATTCATGAAACTTGGACATAATAGTAATCAAGCATCACTGAACATTTTGTGCAAGTTTCAGGTCTCATGATTAAGGTCAAAGGTCATTTAGGGTCAATGAACTTTGGCCGAATCGGGGGTATCTGTTGAATTACCATCATAACTTTGAAAGTTTATTGGTCTAGTTCATTAAACTTGGACATTAGAGTAATTAAGTATCACTGAACATCCTGTGCGCATTTCAGGTCACATGACCAAGGTCAAAGGTCAATGAACTTTGGCCGAATTGGGTGTATCTGTTGAATTACCATCATAACTTTGAAAGTTTATGGATCTCATTCATGAAACTTGTACATAAGAGTAATCAAGTATCACTGAACATCTTGTGCGAGTTTCAGGTCACATGATCAAGGTCAAAGGTCATGTAAGGTCAATGAACTTTGGCCATGTTGGGTTTTTTGTTGAATAACCATCATATCTCTGTAAGTTTATTGGTCTAGTTCATAAAAAGTGGACATAAGAGTAACCATGTATCACTGAACATCTTGTGCGAGATAGAGTAGTATTCAAAGTCAGCACTGCTGCTATATTGAACCGCGTGATGCAGGTGAGACGGCCAGAGGCATTCCACTTGTTGCAACAACATACCACTTTATATATTTCTGAAGTTTAGAAGAGTCAAATTACTTAAAATACACAACCGCTTTTCAAGTAAATTTGTAGTACTCATTCAAAAATAAATATTGCAACCTGCTCAGGTGATGTAACGTGAGTAACCGAAAAAAATGACTTTGTTTTCTGAGAGAAAAATTCTTCACAGTTAATTGGTGGGATTTTAAATTCTCTTCCTTCAAACAATCTTTGACACAGTGATGACTATCAAAATCATTAAAAAGTACAATTTTTTTATAAAATTGATGAAGAAAAACTGTAACGTGAGTAACCATCATGTAATGTGAGTAACCAGTAAAAATTATTCAGTTCGGTAACATTTTCTGTGGGATGTCAAGTTTTAAGTCTCATGGTGAGTTGTGAAGTTATTTTTGATTAATTAAAAGCAAAATGAGGGTACATCTCTTTGATGCGACTCTTTGTTCATCAAAATATCAGTGGTCATACAATCACACAAAAAAATGAATATTAGTAGAAGTATTCACAATGCGAGAGTGCATTAGTAAGACTTGGTTTTGATTAACCAAACTTTAAAGAGTGTTTGAACAACACATTGAATGCCCTTACCTGTAACCCTATCTAGGCCGGGGTATTTTGGGAGTTGATATGGCCCGGGGGGAGGGGGGGAGGGCTCCCAGGCCCCCCTTGAGATCTCGGCCATTGGCCGCACGATCACGCCGAAAATTTGCGTGCAGGTTGTCTTGGACATAATCTACAATACTATACAGTAATTTATTTCATGCAAATTGGTATTAAGCGATTATGCTAATTTATGCATAATTAGTAAGCGAAATCATACTTTTCCCTCCTACTCCCTAATAAAGCTCCAATTGTTCCAATTTTTGGTATAAAATCTCTTTTAGATGTTCCTAGCAATGAATTTTACACACATTATTGAATTTTTAATGACATGTGTGTTGTTAACCATACATGGACAAAATGTAACGTGAGTAACCATATTATCTGCACCCCAAGTAAAAACCATGTGTTCTTTATTTTTTTAATTATATACAAAGTTTGTCTCCCTAATATACTTCTTTGAAATGGATATGATCAACTTTCAGAAAAGCCTTGTATGAGGAGACTTTTCACTTTTGTTGACTTTTCATTTTATGCATGTCCAAATCATGTAACGTGAGTAACCGACACATTCCAAAGATTTGCCAGGAGCATAATAGAATTTCCCAAGTTTTGTTTTTATACGAAGGATAGTCAGACTGTGTACTTTGTTGTGATAAGGAGATGTTTAGTTCCTATCAATAATAATGGAGTTACAGCTCCAAGTATGAGTCAAGGTGTCTCCAAATGTAACGTGAGTAACCGTGGAATAGCCCTACTCTAGATAGGCATCTGATCAAATTTATGTTTAAAAAATTTCAACATCACATTTATTTTCTTATGTATTCTATTGTTTTCTAAATTTCTTATGTATTTCTATGTTTTTCAACTTTTTGTTTTTTATTGTTTTTTCAAAGGAAATTGTCAGGGACTTTATTTTGACTATAAAAAGATAAAATTAATTAATTTTAAGCAGTAAAAGGAAAAATAATGATTCATTTATGAATTTTGGCTAAAAACACTATTTGCATTGGATTTGTACACAAATTCACGTTTTTGAGTACGGTAATTTGGGGTCTGCATGCACTTACAAAATGTTGCGTAATTTCGGAACCGCGTACCCGGGGGGTCACCATTTTGGTCTCAAAAGTTGCGCAAGAGTTGAAAGTAAAAAGTCAGCGAGCGACCCGGTAAAAAAATTTCGAGCCGCAGATTTATCGCGAAAAAATGTTGAGGGGGGCTGAATCAGCCCCCCAGTCTTTTTTTTAGGGTTAATACATTCAGCAAAAGATTGAGAATCAGTTACATGGTGACAAGTCTGACCTACTAGAGGTGGCAGAATGTAGGCAAGATGCTTGGCACAGATATAAGTAATTGATCCAATACTACTTACAATCGGACGAGTTGGAATATTCGGTTTAGGGAGACCATAAAACTTAGGAGTATCTGTAGTTGGATATAACCTGCGATATACGTCTCTGTTAATACCACTGTCTCTCTATTTCTTGTAGAGCACTTACAAGTTCCTTCTTATACTTGCTTGTAGGATCCTTCGAACCAAGTTTAATGTTCGAACCAAGTTTCTTGTAAGTGTTGGTATCATTCATAAAAGATTCACATTTGCTGTTATAATCACAAGTGTTCAGAATAACCACAGTCCTACCTTTGTCTGCTGGTCTTGTCTTTCTTCAAATCGTTCAAAGCCTCAGTTTCTTTGTTGAGATTAGGCTTGAGTTTCTCGGTCGGTTCAGTAATCCCACCACTTTAGATCTCAACTCAGTAGCACTGCGTTCGTTCAACTTATGGCATGCAGTTTCCGTACTAGTGATGATATCAACAACGGGAACCTCTGTAGGCGCTACAGAGATATTAAGCCCTTTCACTAACACTGATAATTTAGAATCTCTCAAAAGACGATCAAAGCAGTTTTCACCCATTTATACAAGCTTCCGAATGTCTACGATCCGTCTACGTCACTAAGGTCAAATCGGGTCACATTGCTGATGAAGGTTGCAGTTAGCAGCTGAAATTTCGAGGTAACTCTTCGTTATTTTCTGTTTTTTTTTTTGTTGTGAACCAAAGTTCAACAAAATTGTTATCTTTTATCAACACAGATGAACTTTAAATTATATATGCAATTTATTAGGCACCATATCCATCTCGTAAGAGATGCTCAAGGCGCACAAGTGAAGGGGGCAAACAAATTTACATGTAACAGAAAATAACTGGTAAAATGAGTTAAAGAGGTTTGTTTTAATATTCTTATTTTATTTTATTCTTATTTTTTCATTCTTATTGAATGTAAAATCAAACAGAAGCGAATTTTGTATCCAAAGTATACAGTTAATATTGCTTATGGAATGGAATATGTTATGATGACATTTGGGCAGCAAGGAGTCAGATTATACCCAAATTTTATGTGGAAATTACATTCAAAATTATTTCAATGTATTTTAGCAGCATATCGTTCAAGAAACTATTTTTTAACAGCCAGCTCACTTCACTTCATGTAGAAGCCCGATAGCAAAGTATGGCAAGAAAAACAAAAAATAAACTTGTGATATTTGGCGGAAATGGTTATGTAAAAAAAAGATACAATATATCAGTGCACTGTGATGACATTTCGACCTGATTATTTTCAATGTCAATATTTAATGTGAGTAGAGCTATAGCAAGAATTTCAACTTGTGCTTTGTGCTCATAGTGATACATGTATATGTGCCACATTTAAGTTTGCAGTAAATATCCTCAGATAAAATGACCTTTCAGATCAGTATAAAATATGCTATCATTAAGCATGATGCTTAGTTTTTTAGGCCTAATGAAATACCTAAACTAACAAATTGAATAAAGTTAAAAAGTAGGGCCTACTCAACTTAGTAATGATGGATACAATCCCGGAGTTCTTGAGTACAACATGATATATTGCTGATTAAGAGCTGTGTACACCAGTGGTTTTTGTCTCACCTGCATAGCAGAGTGAGACTAGGCACCGCTTTTCCGGCAGCGGTGGCGGCGGCGGCGTCAACATCAAATCTTAACCTGAGGTTAAGTTTTTGAAATGACATCATAACTTAGAAAGTATATGGAACTAGTTCATGAAACTTGGCCATAAGGTTAATCAAGTATCACCAAACATCCTGCATGAGTTTCATGTCACATGACCAAGGTCAAAGGTCATGTAGCGTCAATGAACTTAGACCATGTTGGGGGAATCAACATCAAAATCTTAACCTGAGGTTAAGTTTTTAAAATGTCATCATAACTTAGGAAATATATGGACCTAGGTCATTAAACTTGGACATAAGGTTAATCAAGTATCACCAAACATCCTGCATGAGTTTCATGTCACATGACCAAGGTCAAAGGTCATTTGGGGTCAATGAACTTTGGCTGATTTGGGGGTATCTATTGAATTACAATCAAAACTTTAAAAGTTTTTGGATCTGATTCATGAAACTTGGACATAATAGTAATCAAGTATCACTGAACATCCTGTGCAAGTTTCAGGTCACATGATCAAGGTCAAAGGTCATTTAGGGTCAATAGACTTTGGCCGAATTGGGGGTATTTGTTGAATTACCATCATAACTTTGAAAGTATGTTGGTCTAGTTCATAAAACTTGGACATAAGAGTAATCAAGTATCACTGAACATCCTGTGTGCATTTTAGGTCACATGACCAAGGTCAAAGGTCAATGAACTTTGGCCATAATGGGGGTATCTGTTGAATTACCATCATAACTTTGCAAGTTTATTGATCTGACTTTTGAAACTTGGACATAAGAGTAATCAAGTATCACTGAATATCCTGTGCAAGTTTGAGGTCACATGATCAAGGTCAAAGGTCATGTGAGGTCAATGAATTTTGGCCACATTGGGGGTATTTGTTGAATTACCATCCTATCTCTGTAAGTGTATTGGTCTAGTTCATAAAACGTGGAAATAAGAGTAACCAAGTATCACTGAACATCTTGTGCGAGTTATAGTAGTTTTCAAAGTCAGTACTGCTGCTATGTTGAATCGCGTGATGCAGGTGAGACGGCCAGAGGCATTCCACTTGTTTAAGTCTTTCTAGTGCATTGCAGAGGATCTGGGTATGACATGGAATGATAACTCGATTTGAACCAGCTGCTAATGATTTGAGTACAGTGTTGGTTGATCTCCTAGGATCACAATTCTAACCCTCCATGCTTGAAAACTGCAAAATACTTGCATCTTTGTGTAAAATAGATAATTAAAAGCACATGTTTTATCTGTTCAGTTGACTGACAGGACTTAAGGAAGAATAATGTGAGGTCATTTCACACTTGGGGTAAAAAGTAAAAAATGTTATCTCATTCATGTTGAGTTTTCCATGACACAAGCTATCTTCTAATATTTTCTGTCTCAGCCTGGGGGAAAGGGAATCCCCTCAACTTGCTGGTCTCCAATTCCAAGCTACATTGAGTCCCAACATAGGTATTCAGCTAAATAGGTACAAAGAAGACAAGTTGAGCTCCTGAGTTGGAGTGTGTCTAGTGTGAAATTGAATATGGAAGTGATTTATTTATATTCATTGTTTTTTCTCTCCTCTCTTCAGGAACGCTCTTCATTGACTCAAGTAAGGAACCTTCGGTTTCTCAGTCTAACAAATGCTCATTGTGTATGTCCAGGAATTCCATGTGAATGCATCGGGCCATATCTGAGAGGGTTAAAAAAGTAAGTACATTTGATCCTGATCAAAACAGGTTCTCTCTGATGTAGTATTCAAAATTTATTTTCATTCTAATTTCTATGTAGTGTAAATAGTAAGAAAAATAATTTCTGTTGGTGACAATGATGGAACAAACTAGTATTTTTGTGGCAGTTTGAATGTAGGCATGTTTCTTAAGCAAGAAAGATAGCATCCACATTGCCAAGAAATGGATTGTTTGTCTTGTCAACTAAAAACTGAGAGATGATTCATATTCCGAATTTGTTTATAGAAAGGAGAGGGAAAATATTTTTTCTAAAACAAATGAAATCTGAAGTGAAGTTTGGCTAAATTCATGCAAAGCTAGATAGTGAAATCGCCTGACTGTGCAAATAAGGGTAAGATATTTCACAATGCAACAAACTTTTATTTAAGATAGTACACACGGCAATACACTTCTACCAAATATAATGAATATACAAAGTGCAGTTTACTTTCATTCTGCCATAGAGCTATTACAGAAGGAGAACCATCTTCCAATTCCTCTGTTAATCCTTTGTTATCGCTTCCTTTGGGCGAAGTCAGTCCTCCTGTTTAAATAGCTCTATGATTCTGCACACACTCTCCATAATGACAATGTTTAATGGGACTCTGTAGGTCTGGGGCCGTATTCTGAAAATTGTCTTAAGAGAAATATTCTTGTATCTTTAGAGTTACAATAAAATCCGTATTCCGAAAATTGTCTTAACTTTTCTTGTAACTTTCACTGAGCGCGTATGATGTCAGAGATATGATAATGCGTAAATGTATAATTGGCGCATATTATGTCTGTGCGCAAGATAAAATATCGAGTTACAAGCTATTCCGAAAATTCTCTTATCTTTACGTTCTCTTAACTTCCTTGGAAAATACAATAAAATTTACAAGAGGTGGGGGGCTATTGTAACTTATTGTTGCATGCGATATTTGCCCGTCTGCAATAATTATTTCTTGCTGCATCCCGCAAGAACATCATGTTTTACAAAAGGAGACATTCAAAAGACATTATAATGACGGATTGGTAGACTTTTCAGCAATTACAAATTGGTATTCGAGATGATGAATCTTTTCAGAGAAAATATATCTTTGAGAAGAGCCACGTGTATTTTTAGCACAGAAGCGCACAAGCATAAGCATCGTCAGGCGCAAGGAAATTACGCCTCATATCAACAATGCGCTTCATTATTTTTAAGAAGAGATGCTTCTATTGGTTGGCCTAAGCATATAACAAGCTTAATAATTGGTTGATGACAGAATATTGGGCGTGTCAGAGATAAAATAGGGGACGTCCTTACAGAGATAAGACAATTTTCAGAATACCAATTTAAGATCATTTTAGCGCGCTGTTATCTTGCTGACTTACAAGAAAAGTTAAGAGAAAAGTTAAGACAATTTTCAGAATACCACCCCTGATTCACTGGTTGCACACTCCCACGCAGACATAACAATACCTGACTGACTGTCTTGCAGCTGCTCGGAAGGCCGCTTGGACTAATGATTTATCTTCGAAAAACTGAAGCCTCGTTTCAGCCATTCCATTCACAGGCTGCCAATGCACCAATGCCTCCTCATATCATCAACACTGACATATAGGCTGAGGGAAAGTTCTGCTACCTGGGTAGCATCATTACAAGGAGTGGATCCTTGTGTAATGAAATAATGCAGCGCATTGGGGAGGCAAGTGTGCCTTTGGCCCACTTACAAAGAGACTTCGGCAAGTCCACAGCATCTGTTTGTCCACCAAGATTGCCTTGTTCAATGCAGTAGTAGTCCTGACTGCACTCTATTGCTGTGAGACATGGACCACTTGCCACTAACACATTACACTGCTGGAACAGCTTCACCAACATTGTTTGCAAGGATCTGCAATATTAAGATTCAGGACAGGGTGTCAGAGTGTAGGAGCTGCAGGGAATTGGTATTCATTCAAATATGAGGACCCATCTCTGCAGGCATAAGACCTGTTTGCCTACTCATCTGTCACATTGAAAGCTGTTGAGAAATCAGCAACTGAAAAGCAGAACACCACCTTAACCCTATAATACATGTATATAGCCTGACCTATTTTGAAACTGTATAGCCTGGAGGGGGGGGCTTTTTTGCCCTCCCGCCTTAGTTTTTGGTTTGTTAAGTGTGCGATTGTGCCGAAAATTGTCATGCGAATCATTCATGAAGTAATCTCCCACATTGAATAGTTGATTTACCAAAATCATTGAAATTTATGGACATTCTGTTCAAGATTCTTATCAAATATACATTCAAGAAATGGCAATCATCAAATTTCATGTATTTCATTGTGTTATAATTTCTTATGTGTTTCTGTTTTTTTGTATTTCATGTTTCTTATTGTTTTTTTTTATGGAAATCATCAACGAAACTATTTCAGTGATAAATAATATGAAATTAATTGCTTTTGATACATTAATTTTTGCCAAACACAGACTTTGCATTGGATTTGTACATTGAATCACCTTTTTGATTAACTTTGAGTGGGACATGCATATACACAATGTTCCGTAAATTTGGAACAGTGTACCCCAAGTCGCAAATTTGTCTTTAGATTTTTAATATCTTTTTTTCTACAACAGGTTGAGGAAGCTTTCCCTGATAATGTGTCATACACCCAATGATTTTGCTGAGTCACTTCGTGAATTACCTGAATTAAAGAGCTTGGAGGTCTGGCCTTGTATTGACATGTTCTTAGTTCCTTTTGGTGAAGGCAATTATGAAGAGAAGGTAATTTAAAAAAACCTATTTGTTTTAAAGTTTAATAGATAGTTATATTTTGTGTCAGATCTAAGTTTTATTTTTACTATATCTGCTGATAGATAAGGTTAGCTAAAAGGAACAAGTACTACTGTGTACGTTTAATAAAAGGCTAACTGTTTGATAAAAGTACAAACTAAATACGGTATACATGTGATTCAATATAGGGCAGGTCCAAGCTATTTGACTTGTGACATACGGGACATTTAGAGACTTGTGTTGTGTTGTGTGATGTAAGAAATAAATGCACAACAGAGAATCTTTTATGGATTTTGGGAGGCCAGTCATGCCCTCTTTATTCATGAAAAAAATTGGTGATCTGCAATTACATTAACGATGTAATATTTTAATTAATATGCACTGTGATGAACGGGACCAGACGAAAGTTGATTTGTTTGAAATAAAGTTTGTCATTAAAACTCTGTGAATTGGAATAAGATGGAAATCTCTCATCATTTTTTCATCTTGTATCTTATCAAGTTTCATTAGCCATGAATGAAATGATAGAACTCATTGGTGTTATTATGTAATAGCTCAAGACATGTGACATACAGGACATTTGTCCATGTGTAAAACGAATGGGGAAAGTGAAATTTCATCAAAAGTTATAATTAACTTGATGCAAACCAAAGTAAGTTTAAGTTTTACATGGAATATCATGATTGATATATATTTCTTTAATAGCACACACTGAAACAAAACATAGCAAACACTTTATGACCTTATAAATATTATGAAAGATGTCTTGCAAATCCATGTGTTATTTGAATGGGGAAATTGAAATTTCATCAAAATTTATAATTAACTGGATGTAAACCAAAGTAAGTACGTTTTACATGGATTATTATGATTTATATATATTTCTATTATAGTACATGTTTAAACAAAACATAAAAACTTTTATGACCTTATAATTATGAAAGATTTAATTAATAACATAACTAATTAATACTAATTAATGTTATTTATTACAAATTGTAACTTTATTATCAGCTTTTTACCAATATTCAACCACTGATATAATACTATTTGTCTCAATTTACATTATCTTTGCTCCTTATTAAATAATAACCCTAATTAAAATTACATAGAAATCCTGTGGTGTGTCTCGTACATCACACTTTTGTCCCAAACTTTACAAAACTTAATTAGCTGATATAATTAAACATGAAATTAATTCAGTAAATTCACTTTAATTTTGGGATGTATAGTAATATAAATTAGAACTCTCCAAATTTTGAAGAAAACTGTTCAACTTTTTCTTAATTAGAATCTAAAAAAACCATATGCTAAATCATGATGTACGGGACACTGCCTGTTGGACACCAGATAATTAACTTAATTAGTTTTCAAAATCATTTTTCTCAAATGTTGCATGAACTTAGCACAACAAGTCCCCACAAAAATATTTTCAAATATATAATTTGCATTATCTGCAGATCCAAAACTTTGATGTCCCGTACGTCATGCTAATTAATGATTTCTTGGAATCGTGACCTTGGCATTCATTAACTTTACATTTTCGGAAGAAAAAAATATAGGGCAAAAAACTTCAGAGTATAAGCTTTAAAATGACATACAATATGTTAGATTTAGGCAAAAATTTTATTTTGGATTCAGAGGGGACAATAGCTTGGACCTGCCCTATAGTATGCGAGTTTCAACAGAGTAAATTACATTACTGTAGAACAGCATGTCATTTGATTTGTCAATAATCAAGTTCAACTTTTCCATATATTAAACAGCAATGATATTAACCCTTTGAACCCCAAAAGGCTGGAAAACTGACAGTGCAGTGAACTTATGAATACACGAAACTTCAGAATATTGGCTTGAGGCCTTGTGACTTGAAAAACATGGGTTGTAAATACCAGGAGATCTTTTAAAAATGATGTCATCTGGCTATTACACCTAGGGATATTCAGTCGATATTTTCACTGATAAATGGCCTTGATTTATCTGAAGGAAAACCTAGAAGCTATGCTCGAAAACAGCAAAAGTGATGTCAGGAACGAATATAAAGTTTGTGTACTTCATGCATTGCCCTCACTCTGTTATATGCTTACTGTTCATGACATTAATGCCAATTAGCTGAAATCCCTTGAAGTATTAGATAGGTATCTTAAATTACGGTTAGGAATACCTCATCACAGTTCAAATATTATAGCTGTGGTACATGATCTTGATGGTCTAAACATACCTACCATTTCTGACCTCTACCAAATATGCCATTGCCTGGCTTATTGTTTTTGTTCTTCATGATCTTTAATGAAAGACATGATGTACTATGAGTAACATATTCAGCTTATTAGGCCAGCGAGTTAAGATCTTGGTAAATTTATGGTAATAGTATGTCATTGATTTTTCTTTTTATTTCTTTTTCTTTGCTTTCATTCGTAACAGTTCATTGATTGTTATAGCACCATCTTTCGTGGCTTAGATCACCTGCCGTCTGTCACTGTTGGTATACTAGATGAAGACTGTGAGATTATGTACTGTCCTTTCTATCACATGTTTGCTGCAAGGAAGGGTAATCAAACATGTTTGGCAGGATTCCCCCCTTATGAGGACAGCCCGGTCAATATAGAAGACATAGTAGACATGACAGATGATGCCTTTGAAGAGATACACAGGTCAAGTGAAGCGAGAATCGCAATAAGAACTTCAACGTATAATACGGTGAAACAGAGATTAATTGACCTTTTGCCCACATCTCGATTGACATTTTATCAGGTTAAGCTGACTTTTGTTGGTTTTAATGTGAGACAGGATATATTCTACACCCCAAGAATTGAGGGGCATTTTAATATGCCAGTACTCTCTGAGGTGTGACATACCAGCACAATGATAAATCACTCTGATTTGACAATTCAATGACTCAGGAATTGTTTCTTCAGGTATCACCTTGACCTTGTATGGTAATATTTTTCGAAGCAGCTGATTTTAAAATGCCAAATGCCAGTTGTGTGCCAGCTGAAAAGAGTCCATAATGGTGTTTGATTTTTCTCTGATCACACAACATTGCCTGCTGTTCTTGCTACTTAATAGTTTAATAGAGCTTTGGTCAAGCATTATTCTTTTGATACAATACTAACGATGCAATTGAATTAAGAGGTTGGGGTACATTAAAGTAGTACCATTGATTGCAATAAGAGGATGAAGTGTGACTTTTTCTCTACATCCTGCCAAGTACCAAGCAAAATATTCTGATAAAAGAGTTGTTTTATTTTTAGGACATGTAAGCTACATTCTTAAAATGTTGGATTCCATGACAATGCTTTTCTAACATTTACACAAATGGATAAACTGTACAGTATAAAGGAAAACAGTGATCGAATTGCCTTTGGAAAAGTCAAAGAAAAAAGATGTATTTACTAATCAGAGATTTTCAGTTTTTTTATTATGATGATGATGTGGTCATTTCTTCGGTGCAAAATATAATTTCATAGTTTCTTGTTGAAAAATCAAGATATTTGTTGAAATATGTCATTTTGCTTTCTCAGAGAACTGGTGGATCTACAACACAGGTTTAGAAATCCTATAATCTTTCCAATATATATTTGTAATTTCCAATAAATGTTTGAGCCTTGCTGCCCCCTCCACAATAAATCCACATAAAATTTTTGACTGCACGCTCAACTCACGCGCTGCTTTTGAGACAAATTTGCAGTGCATGGGTGTGCAGTGACAAATTTATGCAACATTACATAGTTGCTCAAAAAGTGAGTTCTGGCTATGAGATGGGTTTAAATAACCTGGCTATATTAGGGATAAAGGTAAAGTTTATTTCTAAATGTGTCTTCCATTTTAGAGAAATTGATTTTTTTTTCAAATCTGATGAAGCGTAAGTCATTTATTGACTTTGTGGTGACACTTTCTCCCTATTTCCCTCTGTTCTTCCTCCTTGGACTTGAGAAATTATATTGTATCAGATTTCCCTTTTCAAAAATTATTTTGTAGACATTTTATGTCGGCTGTTATGCCTAGACCATTTATATTTCACACCTTGAACATGAATGAAACATTTTGTTAAATGATGTCATAATTTACTGAGGTATTAACAGCAAACGTAACTTACAAAGAATATGCCACTGGTCTTACTATATCATAACCCCCATCTTGGGGGAGGGGTTATTTTTAAATGTATGACATTCAGGTTGAAAAAAAAATACCACTAGATTTGCAAAAAGAAAATAGCAATATAAGTGTGTTGTTATGCTCTATCTGTGGTGTAAAATTCTATGCCAACTCACAAATTAAAGAAAGATGGTGACTTGAAGACTTCACTACGTTGCAATTCGTAAACAAATGATCACAGAATTTGACTCCTCAGTCAATATGATATTTGTGGGCATAGCAATGAAAGGCTGTACACTATGTATCTGTGTTTCCTTGACAGATATTGCACATAAGCTAGTATTAACTTTTAAAGCAAGATTTGGAAACATAGTGTAGAAGAGCAAATAAAAAAGAGAAATGATTGATTATGTAACATTTGTTTAGTCCCTGAGAGAGGATGAATTGACTATTACACAATGGTAAGATATGCCTGAATATCAATTAATGACTAGTGTTGGCATAAGTTTACTGAGTTGATTCTTCTTAATGTGATGAAATAAAAGTGATTTCAGTATAATCTGATTGAGACCAATTTGATCCTTCTGACTTTTAAGATAATAAATAGATATTCAATACTTGAAACAATTTTTAGTGGTTAATATTTTACAATGAACCAAAATGTAATTCAGTATTATACTCTAGAAATTTTACCTTCTCTAAAGTATTTGCAATGTATCGCTCTTCATCGTAAAAAGTAAATAATGACCTTTTAAATTATTTGATGTTTGCCTTCTATTTTTTCCCTATGCATGTACATTTTTTGCCATATCATATGAAGTATGATAATCACTATACTCTTGATGGTTTTCAAAATATCATACAATTACAGTCTTATCATCCATAAAAGGGTAATCAAACATTGACTTAGGCTTAGTTCATTCCAGAACTTTATTGGAGCTGACCTGCATGTTCCCTTGTTTCATAAATATTTCATCCTAATGACATTTTTGGGACTCTTTGATTCCATTTTGGAGAGTTTGTAAATCAAAATCAAAATGTTCCTATAAATCTTTGTTCTGGATTTTCCTTGTTCTCGTATCAATCGTCCTATTTATCATAGATCTTCTGGTTTTATGTACATCGGTATCTTAGTCGAAAAGTACTCTTTTCATTTTGATAAAGTGTTCATAGAAGTGTTCGTAATAATGTTATGAATTAAAATAACTGTTTGATCACTGATCCTTTAGTAATTCCTATTAAAACATGTTTGTAAACATAAGATTTTTAGCTTTTGAAAGTGATATTTGTGACCAGCCACACCAAACCAACAATAAGTCACCAGGGAAGTTACGCTGTAAATAGCCAAAAAGTAATTTAGTCATCAAAAGGCAAAATTTTGAAAATGAGCTTATCTGAAAGAATGAATATATGAATATCCATCATTTATTGCTTGAAACAGAATTCTGAAACAGAAATACTCAAAAAAAATTGTTTTGCCCAATTGATTATGGGCTCGGCAGACACTGTGCATCGTCATAGCTCTATCCTTTGCATCATTGAACAGGGTAGCAGCAACTCCAATCTTGTAACTTGTTTTGGTCCGACGTAGCAGGAGTTAGAACTCCTGACCACCCGGTTGTGAGGCAGATGTTCTATCAACTGAGCCAACACACCGGTATAACTATTCTTCTTCATACAGTCAAAATTTGGAGTTGTAAAGCTGAATGTATGACAAGATACAATAGTTCTTTGACACTATTTATTGTGTACTACTTGGGAGTTTCATTGAGATTGTACAGTGTGCACGTCTCATGCTTGAGTGAACCCAGAACTTGAAACCTAAACTCTTGCTGAATTTCTTCTCCATTCAGTCAAGTACTTGTGTGGAATATTATTGATCAAATATTTCAAAGTTATATATCATTTAAAGCTTAGGATTTGCTTTTTCAATCTCAATAAAAATCGACAAATTCATTCTGGGTAACTTATTGTTGGTTTTAGAGTGGCTGGTCACATTTGCCAAATCTAGTCATATTTCTTGCCGCCATAAGGCTTCGGTTTTGGTAACTCATAATAACTCATAATATGATTATCATTTTCTGATTTAATTGGAACAAATTGTATGTTATGTGAACATGGCAATTGTGGAATGCAATTATGTAACCGTCATTGATACCTTGTGTAAATGAATGCTCAAATTCATATTTGCTGTTTCAAATAGAAAATTAAGTCAATAATAATTTGTTTTATCAAAATTACTTCCCAATTTTTTGTGGAATCTAATCAGAATAAATTTTGATGTCAAATCAGTTAATTCATCAAATAAAACACATTGTTAAATTATTTCTTCTCATCATAACCATTTTGGGGCACATGCATTAATCTCATCTAGTAAATGAATTTCAATTAAGACTTACACTTTTGGGGGATTTCCCAAAACTAAATAGGCTTTAAAGATTTTCTCCTCCGATTCGTCCTTTTTTTTGTCTCCCTGGAACAAAGTTCAGCAGAGACCAAGTTATCACTTTTCCCGTTGGTCTGTTAGTATGTTGGTCAGTTAAAAAATGGGTAATACCACTTGTGTGTTGTTGAGGATGAATGGTCAAATGAATTGAGGTCATGTCCATCCTTTTTTCAATTATTCATTCAACTTGCTCTCATTTCTTTATATCTACATCAATTGTGTTTATACTTGGTGTGAATAATCTATGGGTAATACCACATGTGTTTTCTTAAGGATGATAAAGTCAATGGTCATCTAGGGGTCAAAAGATAATATTGCATATTTTATTGATCGTGAAATCAGGCGAGATTTGTTCGTGAACCACCTTTTCCTTTCACTCTTCTCTCCCCCCTTCTCTTTTCCTCTATTTTTCATTACTTGAAAATTGTTTGGGTTATTTCTCCCTTGCCGTCTTGTACCACTGCCCCTGACCATGGTTTACCTTTATAGTACAGCTTTGTTAATGTAGTATGTTTAGGAGAATTTCATGAGGGATTTATGATTTTTATATATTTTTTGTGGACATGTGCAAAATACTATTTTTATTTTCTTACAAGGTCTGCTCCAGTATTCATAGTTTAGGAATCCCAGAAAGACATCAGACTTTAGATATAACACATAATCAAATGTGCTTTAAGTGCTCTAGTTGATGTTATTTGATGGTATGTGTTTAAAGAATTATTATAAATAATGGATGATTATTACCAAATAGTGATGATTAAAATTTGAAGAAAAATTTTACAATTTTTCCTGTAATTAAGTTTTTGGTGTTCAATTTGTCTGGGAAGATTGGAATGTCAAATACTATAATTGACTACTGATTATTTCCGAAACCTTGCACAAATTAAAGCAGTGGTTATGTGGAGCGTTGTGGCCCAGTGGATTAGTCTTCGGACTTTGAAACAGAGGGTCGTGGGTTCGAATCCCAGCCATGGCATAATTTCCTTCAGCAAGAAACTGATCCACAATGTGCTGTACTCAACCCAGGTGAGGTAAATGGGTACCGGTAGGAAGTAATTCCTTAAAAAGCTGTGTGCGCTATGAACGCCTAGCTTAGCGGGGTAATATAGGAGCGCCTTGAGCACCTAACAAGGTATGTGCGCAATATGAATAACCTATATTATTATTTTGCTTTCATAGATGACAAGTAATGGGATTCTAATCCACTGGCTATCAAATGTACATCAGTGTAATACACTAATACTATAGAATGAAATTCAATTAATTTAACCCTTATCAGCAGCTGTGCTGAGGATAAAACAATATAAATGAAACTCAGAATATATTCATGTCATAGTATGTTTAAAAATTGTTGGATTAATTAATTGTTGGATTCTGATATCTTTGCTTGGCCCTCCCAGTTAGAAATTGTTTTGTTTTGTTGAGGGGAAGGTATAGGGATATAAA